>NC_092402.1:69860331-70178144 GCF_030028105.1 Mobula birostris
TTTGATACTGCTTGCTGGGAGATCATCTCTCAGTGGCTTGCTTTTCTACTTGTTCGTTTCCATGAGTTAGTGAGATTACACATTGCTGCATTGTGTGTAAACTATCTCTTCCAAAACTGTTTTCCTACAAAAATGTTTATCAAATGCATAATAAGTAGCAGCAACAAATGGTGTGACAAACAGGGATACAGTTTCGAATCTATCCTTATCAGAGAATTGTCATTTTCTCAGCTCTAGTGTGCACCAACCAGAGAGAAGTGGGACTTTCCAGACCGAAAACATAGCAGCATGTCAAAAGAAAATAGACAGCCACAGGTTTCCTAAAAGTGCCTCCCATTTCCTATATCCTCAGCCTATATTTTTTGACAACTATGCTGACACAAGGAGGTAAAGACTGTGAACCAAATACTTCTCTGTATCTGAAAACAACAGCTGGCAAAATATCAATCTGCAAAGTTTCATACTTTTTAAACAAAGTATATAATTTAAATGCTAAGCTTGTGTATTAACAGTGGATGCACAAAGAAGTGTTTGTTGAATAATCAGTGCATTATTTCTGTTTTCTTTCCAAGCCTGGCTGCCCGTTACACCACTGGCGTTTAGGGTAGCAATGGAGACCTCCATCTCTGGTGATGTTCAGGGCTTCCTTCATCATGCCAGTAGCTTCCTCTCAGTTTTCACGACTGTCAGCTATGCAAATCCCGGGTGGAACCAATGCACGAAGCCCTGACTCCGGAGTCAATTGAGGCACGCACGCCTCCAAGCCATGAAAAGGCTGTGGTCCTCTTCAAGGTTCTGTCTCCTTTATGGTGACTTTATATTTAATCATGTATTTTGTCTTTGTAATATAATTTACACTCAGCGGTCACTTTTTTTTAGGTACTTTCCTGTACCTAATAAAGTGGCCACTGAGTGTACGTCCGAGGTCTTCTGCTGCTGTAGCCCATCCACTTCAAGGTTCGGTGTGCTGTGCATTCAGAGATGCTCTTCTACACAGCACTGCTGTAATGCATGGTTGAGTTATTGGTGTCTTTCTGTCAGCTTGAACCAGTCTAGCCATTCCCATCTGACCTCTCACATTAACAAGGCGTTTTCATCCACAGAACTGCCACTCACTGAATGTTTTTTTGCTTTCCGCACCATTCTCTGTAAACTCTAATGACTGCTGTGCGTGAAGATCCCGGGAGATCAGTAGTTTCTGACATACTCCGAACACCCTGTCTGGCACCAACTATCATTCCACAGTCAAAGTCACTTAGATCACATTTCTTCCCCATTCTGATGTTTGGTCTGAACAGCAACTGAACCTCTTGACCATGTCTGCATGGTTTTATGCATTGAATTGCTGCTACGTGATTGACTAATTAGATATTTGCATTAACATACAGGTGTATCTTATAAAGTGGCCAGTGAGTGTATATCTTATATTAATCAGTCCTATTTCACATTTGATCATTATCATTTGATTTCATTGCTACCTTCTTATTCACCTTTTGTCATTATGAGGAAATTGCTATCTTGTAGCCCTTGTTTAAACATGGCATTCGAAAGACTTTGAAGCTAAATCCTTTTTATCAGTTTAGGTGGGGATTAAAAGAACTTTTGCAATATTTTAAAAGAACAGAGATCATTCAATTTCCTGGCCAATATTCTACTTGCATCTAATCCCACCACAATCTGTCTAACTGATCAATCATCTCATTGCAACATTATGGTATCATTTTGGGTCCAAAATAAGTACCAGGTTTTCCTGCAAATCAGCAGTCAATAAACTTCCATTTTGTTCACTGCTGTGAAGCATTCTGAAGAGCATAAATGCCCATTTGAACATCGTTTTTTATTCTTCATCATCCTGTTCAGTTTTCTTTTTAATCTTAAGTTATCCTTCTCATCTCATATTCTCTCTCCTGTTTTTTTTACCTCAGTGACTTTGTACATCTCTTCACCTATGTCTGCTATTCGCTGCTGAAATGTCACGTGTGTTGTTGTTACCTTCAGACTCAATTATTCCAACACAATCCCAGCTTGCACATCTCCAATCAGATTTGAGCTGTGCTGCCTGAACGATGCAAAGAGTCGGACAGTTACAATCCCCGGACAGATTCGGATAATGGACAAAGAAGTGGCAGATGGAATACAGTGTAGCGAAGTATATGATCATGCACTTTGCTAGAAGGAATAAAGGCAGAGAATACCCTTTGAACAGGGAGAAAATTCAGAAATCAGTGGTACAGAGAGATGTGGGAGCCTTAGTGCAGGATTCCCTGAAGGTGAACTTGCATGTTGAGTCAGTGGTATGGAAGGCAAATGCAATGTTAGCATTCATTTTGAGAGGATTAGAATATAACAGCAACGATGTAAAGCTGAGACTCTATAAGGCCACACCTAGAATATGGTGAGCAGTTTTGTGCCCTTTATCTAAGAAATGATATGCTGGCATTGGAGAGAGTCCAGAGGAGGTTCACAGCAATGATCCTGGGAATGAAAGGGTTAACATATGGGGAGCGTTTGATGACTCTGTGCCTGTACACACTAGAGTTTAGAAGAATGGGGCGGGGGGGGGGGATCTCATTGCGTCTTATCGAATATTCAAAGGCCTAGATAGAGTGGATGTGGAGAGGATGTTTCCTATAGTGAGGGAGTCTAGAACCAGAGGGGACAGCCTCAGAATACAAGGACGTTCCTTTAGAACAGAGGTAAGGAAGAATTTACTTAGATTGAGGGTGGTGAATCTGTGGAATTCATTGCCATGGATGGTAGTGGAGGCCAAGACATTGGGTGTATTTAAAACGAAAGTTGACAGGGTCTTGATTAGTCAGGGTGTCAGAGGTTTTGGGGAGAAGGCAGGAGAACAGGGTTGAGAGGGATAATAAATTAGCCATGATGGAATGGTGGAGCATATTTGATAGGCTGAATGGCCTAATTCTGCTCCTAATTCTTATGGAAACAGGCCATTAAACCCAACTCATCCATGCTAACCAAGTTGCCTAACTGAGATTGTTCCATTTACCTGCATTTGGCCAATATCTATCTTAACCTTGTGGGCACGTGGCCAAGTGGTTAAGGCATTGGACTAGCTACGTGAAGGTCGTGAGTTCGAGCTGCAGCCGAGGGAACGTGTTGTGTCCTTGAACAAGGCACTTAATCACACATTGCTCTGCGACGACACTGGTGCCAAGCTGTATGGGTCCTAATGCCCTTCCCTTGGACAACATTGGTGTCGTGGAGAGGGGAGACTTGCAGCATGGGCAACTGCCGGTCTTCCACACAACCTTGCCCAGGCCTGCGCCCTGGAGGGTGAAGACTTTCCAGGCACAGATCCATGGTCTCACAAGACTAACGGATGCATTGAATCTTAACTTTACCTATCCAGGTACAGTAACTGTCCAAATGTCTTTTAAACATTGTAATTGCACCCACCTTTACCACTTCTTCTAAACCCTTCTTATCCATGTAATTGTCCAACTGTCTGTCAAATGCCATACCTGCCATATATTCACCACCCCTTCTGTTCGATAACCTCCATTATTTTCCATGTCCATAAACAGTTCACTCTAAATATTCCAGGCCTCACTTCTCCTCATCTCCTCAAGTCTTGCAAGTTGCTGAGATCTCTACACTTCTTCAATTCTGGCTTCCTGCACATGCTTCGTACCCATTACTCCTCCACTAGCGCCCACACCTTCAGCTCCTGGGCCTCAAGCTTCGAAATTCCTTTGCCAAGTATCTCAGACCTCGGCTCTTTATTTAACTCAGTCCTTAAAACCTATCTCTTTGACAAAGTGTTGAGCTGTCTGTTCCAAAAAATCTTCATTATTTGGTGCCAGGCCTTGTTTAATAACTTTCCTGTGAAGAACCAAGGGACATTTGTATTATGCTAACATGGTGCCATACAAATGAAAGCTGCTTTGTTAGTTTGCATGGGAACAAAGGCCAGTAGGTTTATGTAAACATATAATAGATTACAGATTCATCTTGACTCAATTGATGGATTTCCGATAACCGGTTGGAGCTCTCAATTATTGATATTTTTCTTTTAACTACAGTTGAACTGTTATCAGACCAAAGATATATATGTTGTAAAAAAAGGGAAGAAGAATAATTTATTGCTACTTTAGTGGAAAAGGTGTCATCTCTGATGTGATTTGTAGCCTGTGTTTTACTGTAAAGTGTCTTGTTATCAGGGCTGTTAGTTTATTAAGAGTTATCTCATCACATTGCAGTAAATGTAATGAAGAAGGGGTTAGAGATTTAGTCTGCTTTGCTTAACTGCTGGAGGAAGGAAAGTGTCACTTTCATAATGTTAAATTAAACAATACTAGAAACCAATTACTGGAAAAAAATCTCATGACCAAGTTGAAGGTATGCAAAGTCTGCATATCATCTTAAGCTCATCTTGGCATCAAAATCTGATCATATTATACTGCCATTTTACAATTTAATAAGCCACAGATTAAAATTAACCATTAACTTTATTCTACTGGTTGATAGCTACAAAAAATACATATAGCTTAATTACATTTAAACAACAATAAAATACTTCATAAATTTATGAGATTATCCCTCACTCCAGGTTTCATCCATTGTTTGTGGTGAGTCAGTTGTTTTCATTCTGTTTATGTCAGTGGCAATATAATTAGTGAGCAAGCAATGTTAGATATTAAAAAACTCAGACAGAGTTCCACTCTGATCATGAATCAGTGATTGCTGTGTGTGAACCTTGGGCGAAGACAGGTTGATTTTCTGCATGTTGACCTGCCTGGTGTAGGTCCATGTTTGAGGAATGGCAGCTTGTGCAAGTTACTGGAGGCTGGACAGTATTGAACTTGACTCTCATGTCAATGTATTTAAGAAATAACAGAAGGAAGTTCAGACAGTTAGCAGAATTAACACTATTACTGGGATGAAACCAATATGATCATGAAAACTGAAAAGTCATCCTTTGTGTAGGTGTTTCAGAAAATTACTTGTGATTATTTTTGTTCATAAAGCAGCTTGAACAACTTGCATTTACTTTGCACTGTCAAGGTACAAGGTCCAAGGCACTTCACAGAAGGGAATAAAAGCAAGAAGAATTCAAAGAAGAGAGGTCTTTATGCCTGAACCCTGCAACATGCTACATAGAAAGTTATCTACATTCACTAATTAATTATCCAAAGGATTACATCTGCATCTAATTGAAAATATCTGTAACAAGACACTGGTTCTAGAATGACATTAATTCATACTAATTACAGTATTGAATTAATATTGTTCCATGTATCTACATTGTTTATTGATTATGTTAGGCATACAGCCTTCACCGATGATCTGCTGAACAAAAGAAACAAGGTGACTTTAAAAACGCAAACACGAGGAATTCTGCAGATGCTGGAAATTCAAGCAACACACATCAAAGTTGCTGGTGAACACAGCAGGCCAGGCAGCATCTCTAGGAAGAGGTACAGTCGACGTTTCAGGCCGAGACCCTTCGTCAGGACTAACTGAAGGAAGAGTGAGTAAGAGATTTAAAAGTGGGAGGGGGAGGGGGAGGGGGAGATCCAAAATGATAGGAGAAGACAGGAGGGGGAGGGACGGATCCAAGAGCTGGACAGGTGATTGGCAAAAGGGATATGAGAGGATCATGGGACAGGAGGCCTAGGGAGAAAGAAAAGGGGGAGGGGGGAAGCCCAGAGGATGGGCAAGGGGTATAGTGAGAGGGAGGAAAAAGGAGAGAGAGAGAAAGAATGTGTGTATATAAATAAATAACGGATGGGGTACGAGGGGGAGGTGGGGCATTAGCGGAAGTTAGAGAAGTCAATGTTCATGCCATCAGGTTGGAGGCTACCCAGGCGGAATATAAGGTGTTGTTCCTCCAACCTGAGTGTGGCTTCATCTTTACAGTAGAGGAGGCCGTGGATAGACATGTCAGAATGGGAATAGGACGTGGAATTAAAATGTGTGGCCACTGGGAGATCCTGCTTTCTCTGGCGGACAGAGCATAGGTGTTCAGCGAAACGATCTCCCAGCCTGCGTCGGGTCTCGCCAATATATAGAAGGCCACATCAGGAGCACTGGATGCAGTATATCACCCCAGCCGACTCACAGGTGAAGTGTTGCCTCACCTGGAAGGACTGTCTGGGGCCCTGAATGGTGGTAAGGGAGGAAGTGTAAGGGCATGTGTAGCACTTGTTCTGCTTACAAGGATAAGTGCCAGGAGGGAGATCGGTGGGGAGGGATGGGGGGGACGAATGGACAAGGGTGTCGCGTAGAGAGCGATCCCTGTGGAAAGCAGAGAGAGGTGGGGAGGGAAAGATGTGCTTAGTGGTGGGATCCCGTTGGAGGTGGCGGAAGTTACAGAGAATAATATGTTGGACCCGGAGGCTGGTGAGGTGGTAGGTGAGGACCAGGGGAACCCTATTCCTTGTGGGGTGGCGGGAGGATGGAGTGAGAGCAGATGTGCGTGAAATGGGAGAGATGCGTTTGAGAGTGGAGTTGATGGTGGAGGAAGGGAAGCCCCTTTCTTTAAAAAAGGAGGACATCTCCCTCATCCTGGAATGAAAAGCCTCATCCTTCCCTTCCTTTTTTGGAGGTTGGAGGAACAACACCTTATATTCCGCCTGGGTAGCCTCCAACCTGATGGTATGAACATTGACTTCTCAAACTTCCGCTAATGCCCCACCTCCCCCTCGTACCCCATCCGTTATTTATACACACACATTCTTTCTCTCACTCTCCTTTTTCTCCCTCTGTCCCTCTCACTATACCCCTTGCCCATCCTCTTTTCCTTCTCCCTGGGCCTCCTGTCCCATGATCCTCTCATGTCCCTTTTGCCAATCAACTGTCCAGCTCTTGGCTCCATCCCTCCCCCTCCTGTCTTCTCCTATCATTTTGGATCTCCCCTCCCCCCTCTCACTTTCAAATCTCTTACTAGATCTTCCTTCAGTTAGTCCTGACGAAGGGTCTCAGCCCGAAACGTCGACTGTACCTCTTCCTAGAGATGTTGCCTGGCCTGTTGCGTTCACCAGCAACTTTGATGTGTGTTGCCTGAAACAAGGTGACTACCCAGATTCGATGATTTCCTCTGTGTGCTGTACATTTAGAAATCTATCCCAATTGTGTTTGGTTATTCAGCTCTGTACTGAATGAATAACATAAACTAAAAAACAGTCAGCCAGCATCTGAAGAGAGAAAGGCAGGCCACAACTTGATGTCCCTCCCTGCTGCTCTGTCCAGATGCACGGGCTCATTCTGACCGTTAAGAAAGCCTTGCTCTCAGTTACTGACTGACCAGACTTTTCAACCATGTTTTGCCTTCGGTTTAAGTTCCCAGCAATTTTCCCCTTTGTTAAAGGCACGCTACTTCATATCAAATATTGAAACATTTGTGGGTTAACCTTGAGTGGGTATAACGTGAGCTTCAAATACTAAATACAACAATATTGATACATTTGAAGGAAGTTAAACACTTGATTGAGAAAGAATTGGATAAGGTAAGATGAAGAGGAAATCTCTGGAGAATAAGTGCCAGCAAGGGACAGTCAGGCCGAATGGGCTATTTTGGCGAGCACTCACAAGTTGAGAGGTGACATGAGTGTGTGCTCATGGCAGACAGGAATATAAATTATTGAGCTAGCTGGCAGGGGTTGTGAAGGAGCTGAATCTGAATGCTGGCAAGACTCTGCACTTTCAGGGAAGGCAAGGAGCAATCGTAGAAGTCATAGTCATAGTCATAGTCATACTTTATTGATCCCGGGGGAAATTGGTTTTCATTACAGTTGCACCATAAATAATTAAATAGTAATAGAACCATAAATAGTTAAATAGTAATATGTAAATTATGCCAGTAAATTATGAAATAAGTCCAGGACCAGCCTATTGGCTCAGGTTGTCTGACCCTCCAAGGGAGGAGTTGTAAAGTTTGATGGCCACAGGCAGGAATGACTTCCTATGACGCTTTGTGCTGCATCTTGGAGGAATGAGTCTCTGGCTGAATGTACTCCTGTGCCCACCCAGTACATTATGTAGTGGATGGGAGACATTGTCCAAGATGGCATGGAACTTAGACAGCATCCTCTTTTCAGACACCACCATGAGAGAGTCCAGTTCCATCCCCACAACATCACTGGCCTTACGAATGAGTTTGTTGATTCTGTTGGTGTCTGCTACCCTCAGTCTGCTGCCCCAGCACACAACAGCAAACATGATAGCACTGGCCACCACAGACTCGTAGAACATCCTCGGCATCGTCCGGCAGATGTTAAAGGACCTCAGTCTCCTCAGGAAATAGAGATGGCTCTGACCCTTCTTGTAGACAGCCTCAGTGTTCTTTGACCAGTCCAGTCAAAGGAAGGCAAAAGCAAGATTATAACCCTGGAAAGGAACATCGTGACTGGAACAGAGTGGTGTGGGCTTTGCCTTTGTACTAAACCTTAGCCCATTCGCAGATACAGGAAAATGAAAGTCTTTTATAATCCTGTGATCAATCTGCTCAACCTTTTTCTTTCCTTTCAAGTAAAAACAACAAAGCTTGAACATTTGTTGATGTGAGGTTTGGGTTGCATTAGAAGCAGTGTGTTGGATCTCCTGGTTGAAAGTCTCTCACTGGTGATATTAACCCCTTGATTAGAGTCATAGTGTTTCTGTGGGACAGAAGGAGCCCATTCAACTCACTAAGTCTATGCCAATTCTCCACAGAGCAATCTACTCAGTCCAATCACCCTACTCTTTCACCAGCTTACATAAAAATTAAATTAAATATTTCTCCTAGAATGTCCCAACATTTTGTTTGGAAAGATTGTCTTTCTACTAGTGAACAGAATCACTGGCATTCAGTTTCTTGGGCTTTTCCAGTCATCATATTCTTCCATCCTTACACTGGTCTGGTAGATGCCCAGGGCAGCATAGGATAAAAATCCTTCTGCCTTGCTGGCTCTAAGGATCCTGTACAAAATGAGTTACCAAATCAAACATTGCTAAAACAGTTCCCAGTTTGCCTGCACTTCTAGCACCAAATTGCCCCGAGTTTAGCCCAGATGGGGTATTGAAAAGAAAAATGCTGCAGATGCTAGAAATCTGAAATAGGAACAGAAAAGGCTCGAAACTCCCAGCAGGTCAGACTGCAGAGAGAAACAGAGTTGGTCCTTCAAGTTGACAATTTTTCATCAGAACTGGATATGTTGGAGTGGTTTTTGTTTGCAAGGTAATACAAATACTGCATTTATTTTTGTAGATCAACAATCTCACTGCAAGAGGCACTAAGGCATAGAAAAGAAGTCTCACTGGGTACAAATAAGTTTGGAGTGGAGGTACTGAGTTTCAGTAAGCTATAACTGTATGGTGCTGAAATGATAATCCAAGATTGTCCTATTTCTAAATTAAGTCTGCATGGCTGATGACAACTTGCATCTTGCATCTGATGCAGCAAGACATCCCAAGACAAAGGAGACTAATTGAAAGATGATTTACCAGGCACAGTGTGCATGGTGATGTGACCTCACATGCAATGGATGGAACGAACTGAGTGAATCAGAGCCTGGACTGGTCTTTACTCAAATTGCCAAACTGCTTTACAGGTAGATTAAAGCAGAAATTGAAGCAGGTTATCGAGCCTCTCTACTTGCTACATTATTCAATGGATCATGGCCGATCTGCACCTTAAGTCAATTTCCTGCTTTGGTTTCATCGCACTTGTTTTGAGAGTTAACTCCCTCTTGTCTGGTTTGTCTTTCCTGTTAGATTCAGGAGGGTGGCAATTCTAACCCTGTCCTCAAGGCTGGTGACTTCCAGTTGATTACATTGCATACAGTTTAATATACTGGAGATCACCTGCCTTGGGTACTGTTGACTAATGACACATTACTAGCCTGATGACTAGAACGGGCAGATTGTCTCACTAGACTTGTAGCCTGGAGCTTAGAAGTGTGAGAGGAGATAAGCTACTGAGGCGACTTAACAGGATAGAGGTGGAGGATGTTTCCTCTTATGGGAAGATCTAAAACTAAGGGTCACTGTTTAAAAATAATGAGTCCCTCAGACACTAATTGGCCATTTTTTTTCTCTCTCAAGGCAGATTAGTCTTTGGGGCCCTCTTCCTCAAAAGGCGGTGGAAACAGAATCTTTGAATATTGTTAAGGCAGAGCCCAAATTGTTCTTGGCAAGTAAGAGGGTGTAAGGCTTGCATAGGTGGATGGGAGTTCCGAGCTACGGTGACAAACGTGTCAGCTGTGATCCTGTGAAATGGTGGAGCAGGTTTGAGTGGTGGAGTGACCACCTCCTGCCTCGAATTCACATGTTTGAACCAGTGCAACATGGCTGCCACTCTGCTGGGCTTGTTTGCATAAGCTCACCGATGATGCTGGAGGGAGGGAGGGATGTGGGAATAAATAAATTGAGGATATCAGATCAGCTACAGTATGAAATTGCATTAATTACCAGATGTGTGCAACAGCTGTGCATGCTCCCCAGTTGTTTCTTGTCTCTCAGGTTAGAACAGCACACTCACTTTTTCCAAACACCCATCGCCAATGCATTAAGAATTCCAGGTAAACAGTGTGCTGCACACTACCCCCCATCACCCCCACCACCTGCCTGTGCAATGATTCAATAGTAGCACATTTGGCAGGGATGCTGGTTGCTTCTGGCCAGAAATATCATAATCTAACCGTTAACATGTTTTAATCCATTGCGAGCATAGGGTAGTCCTTTCCGAAATAGTTAAGATCATTAAATTTATAGAGCATCCCAACCCAATTTTTAGCACGCTTATATGTTAATTTTGCAAACCAAGGCTGATGACCCAATAATATGTAAATTTACCACCTGGAGCTCCAAGAACCTTTGCATTTTGATTTTCACACTACTGGTGAATATATGTAAAAGCAATTGGCTGACTGACAGTACGATGAAGAAAATAACACTCTGTTCCTCAGTGAGTAATCCGTTCCGGCTCAGGAAGTACAGACATCTAGTTTCCCTCTATTGTTTGTAAGCTAACTCTCAGCAGAACAGCCACATATGGAGCTGCAAATCCCTGCGACCGAGTGATGAGGGGCAGTGGAATCAAGGAGTGCCACTGATACTGTTACCCAGTTAACCTGTTATTGATGCCATCATGTACCTTGCTGTCAGAGGCATCAAACGGCTGTATTCAAAGTTAGTCTTCATATTTGGGGTGGGGAATGGTGGGCAGTGAGCAAGTGTAGATTGAATGATGCATACTGGGTTGGGGCATCTTGATCTTCCAGGCAAGGTTTTCAGAATCAGAACCAATTCTGTTCTGATTCTGAATCAAAATTGGGTTTATTGTCACTGACATGTGTATGCTGTGAAATTTGTTGTTTTGTGGACCAGTATAGTGCAAGACATAAACATTATTATCAATAGGGCCTTAAGACATAGGGCAGAATTAGGCTATTTGGCCTGTCGAGCCTGCTCTACCATTCAATCATGGCTGATTTATTACTATTCCCTCTCAACCCCGCTCTCCTGACTTCTCCCAAAATCTCAGCCCCTTACCAATCAGGAATATATCAAACTCTGCTTTAAATACACCCAGTGACTTTGCTTCCACAGATTCACGACCATCTGGCTGAGTTACAAAACAAGTAGCCCAAAACAATTCATGAAATAGTGTTGATGAGCTAATGGACCGTTTAGAAATCTGATGGTGGAGGGGAAGAAGCTGTTTCTGAATTGTTGAGTTTGGGTCTTATGCCCTGTACCTCCTCCCTAATGGTGGTAACAGAAGAGGGTATGTCCCGAATGGTGAGTGTCCTTAATGATAGATGTCATCTTCTTAAAGCACTATCCCTTGAAGATGTCCTCGATGATCGCAAACTTTGTGCCCATAATTCAGCAGGCTGAGTTTACAACCCTCTGCAGCCTCTTGCAATCCCATGCATTGGAGCCACCATACCAGACGGTAATGCAACCAACCAGAATGCTCTCCACTGTACATCTGTAGAAATTTCCAAGTCTCTGCTGACATACCAAATCTCCTCAAACTCCTAATGAAGCATAGCCTCTAGCATGCCTTCTTCATGATTGCATCAATTTGTCGGGCCCAGGAGAGAACCTCCGAGATGTTGGTGCCCAGGAACTCGAAGCTCCTCACCCGTTCTACTGCTGACTTTTCAATAAGTGGAGCAGTGGGCTAAGCACACATCCCTCGGATGCTGATTGTCAGTGAGGAGGAGAGGCTATTACCAACCTGCACTGACTGTAGAATCTCGATAAGGAAGTTAAGGGTCCACTTGCACAGGGAGATTCAAAGGCCCAGGTGTTAAATGTGAACAGCAACTGAGCAAAGTTCTTCTCTGGAGAGTCAAGCAGCCTGGGGCCAGATAGCAGAAGATGTCAACACATGCACTTTCACCATGTTTTCTCACCCCAAGTGTACTGCTTGTGCTATGAGATCTCATTTTGACAGCTACACTCAAAGAGCAGAAACTTCTGGAAATACTGAGCTGGTCAGTGAGCATCTGTGGAGCACGAAGCAATAGTTAACATTTCTGTTTGAAGACCTTTCGTCAGAACTGGCAAAAGGTTGTTAACTCAAAGCATTTACTCTTTTTCTCGCTCCGCAGATGCTGCCAGACCTGCTGAGTGTCTCTGTTTTTATTTAATATTTCCAGATTTTTTTCCTTCGGGCCGGTAAAGCAAACCTCCAATCTGCAACCAGTGCAAGGCCTCAGCCTCACTGTGCTTCGGGGAAATGAGGGGGATGTCCCCTCCACCACCTCCCTCGGTTCTCCTCCTCAGACTGCATCACTGAAACCCTTTTGGTCAGCTTGCCAATTTGTCCCGAATGAAGAACTAAAACGGGTTGAGATGCACAGTCATTTCACATGGATCCTTATGGACAGCAGGCATGTGTGTGCAAGCTTTAATTTGACCACTTTTGGAGGGGTGCAATAAGTACACAGGTCCTTAACCTGCTTAATTACTTTGGCATGGGGTACTGCTGACTCCTGCTAGACTTTCTACACGCCTCTGGACAGAAGAAACTTGCACCTCTAGTCTGGTTTGGATTTGGCTTTCAGATGAAAGGCCAGTGTTTCGCCCACTACACCACCCTGTTGGCTCATAGATGGCTTTAATCTGTTGGAATAAAACCTGTTTTAAAATAGGACACAATATACTTTTTAAACAAACCATTAATCAGTGCCAGTGCAATGAATATGAAGCTTAGTAAGTTCTGGCAGTGCGAGAACTGTCTACATTTCATTATTCTTAATGACAGTTCTATCAGAACTGAATAGAAATAGAGTCCATATGGTTGGCACTTAGTACTACAAACACTAAGTGGAGCTCTAGTAATTGACTAAATTGAGAAATGTCATAAATTCAGAACCTGCTTGTGGGATAATGACTTGGGTGTTAAATTTTAATATGACCTTGAATATATCACGTGAAAAATATCAGGAGCTGGGTAAGTGAGTTCACAAGATAAGCTTCAAATATTACCATTGTCAGAGTGGCATTTGGCAAAAACAGTGCAACAGATTGAAAGCCAATGAAATAAATAGATAAGTGTTTACTTTAAAAAACACAATAACAGATTGGAATGCCATGTTTATTTCTTTTGCAGTCAGCAAGGGAGAAGCATGTTGGAGCAAGCAATCTCATGATCAAAATCATTAGACCTGTCACTTCACTTCCCAGCTGAACGATTTTTGCCCCACATCTTGTTGGGAATGCAGGCTTCTGGACCATCGAGGCAACAGAGACTTAGCTGAATGATGGGGCCAACTGTTTTATACTCTTAATATATGAAATTTAAGGATTGACAAAGAGATACAGCAATGACGGGGAGGGAGAGTGAATCAGAATGAAATCAGAGAGAGACAAAAATAGGGAGAGATCAAGAAAAACATGGATTAAGAGAATGAGAGTAATAAAACAGAAGGGAAACTGACGAAAAAAATTCAAAACCAAAATTCGACATTTTTAAATTTGCAACTATTTACCACATGCTGAAATGAAACTCAACTGTTTCAATTGCTTCCTTTCTGGATTGCAGAAACTGATTGACATCATATTCAAATGACTATTAAGAGAGTTCCTATGTGATTAATCATGAGCTTCGACTTTAATGGGATGGAACCAAGAAGTGCTTACACATATCAGGAGAACTAGGGATGTGACAACAAATAAAAGGGAAAAAATAGAGTTCCTGAGATTCAAGCACATGGCAAATCCCCGCACCGTCTGAACTTGCTCACTTCCTTTCATTAGTGCATCACTCACAAGAGAAAATCTGCAGATGCTGGAAATCCAAGCAACGCACACAAAATGCTGGATGAACTCAGCAGGCCAGGCAGCATTTGTGAAAAGAGTAAACAGTCGATGTTTTGAGCTGAGACCCTTCATCAGGACTGGAAAGAAAGATGAGAAGTCAGGGTGAGAAGGTGCGGGGAGGGGAGGAACAAGTACAAGGTGGTAGATGAGGTGATAGGTGTAAAGACTGCATCCCCTCCACTCAGTTCCTCCGTCTCCACTGCATCTGCTCTCAGGTTGAGACTTTCCATTCCAGACAACTGAGATGTCCTCCTTCAAAGAAAGGGGCTTCCCTTCCTCTACCATTAACGCTGCCCTCACCCGCATCTCTTACATTTCACGCACACCTGTCCTCACCCCATCCTCCTGCCACCATACCAGGGATAGGGTTCCTCTTGCCCTCACCTACCACCCCCCAAGTCTCCACGTCCAGCACATAATTCTCCATAACTCCCACCATCTCCAAAGGGACCCCACCACCAAGCATATCTTCCCCTCCCCCCACACTTACTGCTTTCCACAGGGATCGCTCCCTACGCGACTCCCTTGTCCATTCGTCCCTCCCCACTGATCTCCCTCCTGGCACTTATCCTTGCAAGTGGAACAAGTGCTACACCTGCCCCTCCACCTTCTCCCTCACTACAATCCAAGGCCCCAAGCAGTCCTTCCAGGTGAGGTGACACTTCACCTGTGAGTCTGTTGGGGTCATATACTGTGTCCAGTGCTCCGGGTGTGGCCTCCTGTATATCGGTGAGACCTGACGTAGATTGGGAGACTGTTTCACCAAGCAACTACGCTCCATCCACCAGAAAAAGCAGGATCTCCTGGCAGCCACCGATTTCAATTCTACTTCCCGTTCCCATTCCAACATGTCAGTCCACGGTCTCTACTGTCGCGATGAGGCCACAGTCAGGTTGGAGGAGCAACACCTTGTATTCTGTCTGGGTAGCATCCATCCTGATGGCATGAAAATCAATTTCTCAAACTTCCGGTAATTGCCCCCCCCCCACCCCCTTCACCATTCTCCATTCCCATTTCCCTCTCTCACCTTATCTCCTTACCTGCCCATACCTCCCTCTGGTGCTCCCCCTTCCCTTTCTTCCATGGTCTTCTGTCCTCTCCTATTAGGTTCCCCCTTCTCCAGCTTTCACCAGTCAACTTCCCAGTTCTTTACCCCATCCCCCTCTCCTGGTTTCACCTTTCACCTATCACCTTGTACTTCTTCCTCCCCTCCCACCACCTTCTTGCTCTAACTTCTCCCCTTCCTTCCCAGTCCTGATGAAGGGTCTCGAGCCGAGATGTCGACTGTTTACTCTTTTCCATAGATACTGTCTGGCCTGCTGAGTTCCTCCAGCATTTTGTGTGTGATACTTTAACACATTGTTGACAGTCACTTACTTCTCTAGCAACATTTAGCCCTTCTGTTCATGCAGTTCAGCTCAATATCCCACAAATCTTTGCACTGGGTATGACATGTCAAAGCCACAGGACAGCAATTTTGTGTAACAAGCCCCAAGGGTGGTGGAGAAACCGGTTTTTAAGCTGTTTTACAGTGAAACAACCACTCGTCCTAATTTTTAGGCAGTTCTTCTTTAAAGGCCCCTTGGCATTTGCATTCTACCACAGCCACCAACAAAACCAGCGCACAAACCTCAGTCCATGATGTACTTGGACATGAACTTGCCTTGTCCCGCTATGACATTCCCACCCTGAGACGCACTTTCACCTGATGCTGAGAATCAAAGAAATTTGCAGGTCTAAATTGTCGCAGCAAAAAGTATTACAGGAGAAATGTAGTTCTATTTAACCTTATTACAACTTCCAAAGACTCTGAATAAGCTGTTGCAAAATGCAGTGACTACCACACAAATATTACAGAATTGAAACAGGCCATTCAGTCCATATCTATGTTTACTCCTCAGACATGGCGTAATCCAAATCGAAAGTGTACACTTTGTTCCCTTAAATTACTCACTGAACGTACTTATAAATGTGGTATGATTATTGGTTGTCACTAATTCTGGCAATGCATCCCACATCCTTGGGATCATCTGAGTATAAAAGTTTTACCTGCTCTTGCCACTAAATTATTTATGTTTATAAAAGTGCCAACTTGTTCCAGATCCTTCGAACAATGCGGTCTGGTGCCACCCCCTTACAGCTTTAAACTTAACGGCTGAATAACCTGTCTTCTAGGTAACAAGAATAACCCCAGCAACACACACAAAATGCTGGGGGATCTCAGCAGGCCAGGCAGCATCTATGGAAACGAATAAGCAGTTGACGTTTCCGGCTGATTTTCCTCAAGTCTTTGTTATGTAGATAAATGTGGGAAGCATTTTATGCATAGCAGCGATCTGTTTTTGGCTGAGCTGGCAGTGTTAGCTGTGAGGAGGATGCTAAGAGGATGCAGGGTGACTTGGATAGGTTGGGTGAGTGGGCAAATTCATAGCAGATGCAATTTAATGTGGACAAATGTGAGGTTATCCACTTTGGTGGCAAAAACAGGAAAACAGATTATTATTTGAATGGTGGCCGATTAGGAAAAGGGGAGGTGCAACGAGACCTGGGTGTCATTATACACCAGTCATTTAAAGTGGGCATGCAAGTACAGCAGGCGGTGAAAAAGGTGAATGGTATGCTGGCATTCATAGCGAGAGGATTCCAGTACAGGAGCAGGGAGGTACTACTGCAGTTGTACAAGGCCTTGGTGAGACCACACCTGGAGTATTGTGTGCAGTTTTGGTCCCCTAATCTGAGGAAAGACATTCTTGCCACAGAGGGAGTACAAAGAAGGTTTACCAGATTGATTCCTGGGATGGCAGGACTTTCATATGATGAAAGACTGGATCGACTAGGCTTATACTCGCTGGAATTTAGAAGATTGAGGGGGGATCTTATTGAAACATATAAAATTCTAAAGGGATTGGACAGGCTAGATGTAGGAAGATTGTTCCCGATGTTGGGGAAGTCCAGAACGAGCGGTCACAGTTTGAGGATAAAGGGGAAGCCTTTTAGGACCGAGATTAGGAAAAACTTCACACAGAGAGTGGTGAATCTGTGGAATTCTCTGCCACAGGAAACAGTTGAGGCCAGTTCATTGGATATATTTAAGAGGGAGTTAGATATGGCCCTTGTGGCTAAAGGGATCAGGGGGTACGGAGAGAAGGCAGGTACAGGGTTCTGAGTTGGATGATCAGCCATGATCGTACTGAATGGCGGTGCAGGCTCAAAGGGCCGAATGGCCTACTCCTGCACCTATTTTCTATGTTTCTATGTTTAAGAAGAGTAACTGTTAGCCAGAACGATAGGAAATTGCCTACTCTTCACCAGCTGGTGCCCTAGGATCCTGAACATCCAGCTAACCAGTAAGAATTTGGAACCTCGTACAAAGGACAGTACATTAAACTGACCAAGTAATTGTTTGCAGTGAAATCCTACTGCTGGTTAAAGAATCTATTAACTGAGGGAAAAGATCAAGAGGGCCATATGAAGGACCATGCTCTTAGCCACATGACACAAGGTGGATCCATGGGAAGGAAAAGAACTTCTATGCCTTCCTTAGGGCTGTCTTTACTAGGCCTCTATCATCTAAAACAAATGTTTCTCATTCAGTGCAGTTATATGAGGATTTGAAGCTCATGCTATCAGAATCAAAACCCACAATACAATGCAGAAACATTTCACTTTTCTATCAATTCTACATTTCTAAACTGGGGCTTTAATTAAACTAAAATGTCTTCTGTAAAGCTATGATAAAATGCATTCATTGCAGGACAATACAAGCACCACTGAAGAAAGTCTTAATCAGCTTGCCATTGTGAATGGTAAGATGTGCCCAGCATAACGTAAATAACAGCACAGTGAGCCCATGCATTGGATCTGGTGCAACGTCAGGAGTGCGACACAACGACATTACTGAGGCCGGTCATCTTGCTAAAGAAGGGAGGTTAATCCAAAAAGGATTGCTCTTGAATAATTGATGCTGAGCAAAGAGTGGAATTAACTAATATATGCCAGTTCTAATTGGTTGACTGTCTATCAGGATCAGGCCCTTTCAATAAGGTGTGGGAGTGGTGGAACTTTACCCTCAAGTTAACATTGTTTCCGAAAGGTGTGTCACAGCACCCCTACTATATCCCTACCCCTATACATGATGTCAAAGCAAGCAATAATGGCGGTTGGCAGCTTTCTCAGGTCAAGCAGATTGTACAGCTTCAATATACATCTCTTGCTACTTCTCACCCAGCACTCTCGCATGCCTCAGTCCCCAACTGTACCTATGTGTGAAACACTGTGCACTGGAATTGGGCCTTGTGTGTAACTTTGTTAGCTCTGAGGAAGAAGGTCTGACTAAACATTCTTACACAATATCATTTGATGGAGTATTTGTTTCCTCCCCAAAGACTTATATGCCTCTACTTTTGTTGACCTTGACCTGTGCCTAGCATACCACTTGGTGGGCACCAAACACAGTAAAGAGAACTACTAGTGATAAGTACAATGGTCAGCATGGGCATGGTGGGCTGAAGGGCCTGTTTTTGTGCAAGTATCCACTTCCTGGCAAAGATTGCCTGAGAATAATCAGGAGTGAGATCCTTAACTGGTCTTAAAACAGAGATATGCAGGTTAATTGTATCACCCTTCCCTACTTACAGCCCACATTTAATAAAACACACATTTGTGTGGAATCATGCTGGACACTCACTAGAATAATGTCAGCCATGTCCCAGTTAGCTGGTGACACACTTGCTCTGAATCAGAAGTTTGTGTGATCAAGCTCCACTCTATGCAAACTCTAAGCTGTTAGTCTAGTGCATTACCGAGAGAGTGCCCACTGTCAGAGGCTCTATCCTTCAGGCAAAGTGTTAAGCTCTGTCTGCTTTTAAGATCTTTTAAGCAGTGGAATATTTTAAGTCAGCAATATTGCACAATACAGGCCCTTCAGGTGCAACCAGTTCATGGCAACCATGGTGCCCACCCAGCTTAGTCCCAATTTCCTTCATTCAACCCATATCCCTCCAGGTCCAACCTCTCCACATACCTATCCAAGAGCTTCTTAAATGATACTATTGCTCCTGCTCAACCACTTCCTCTGGCACCTTGTTCCATACACTGATCACTCTCTGTGTGAAAAATTTGCCTCTCCAGTCACTTTGAAATCTTTCCCATCATATCCGAAACTTATGCCCCAAGTTCCCTACCCTGGGGAAAAGACTGTCACCATTCACCTTATCTATGCCTTTCCTAATTTTAAACATTTCTTTGAAGATGCTCCTCATTCTCCTTACATTCCAAGGAATAAAATGTCCTGGCCGACCTCTTTCCTATAACTGAGGCCTCCTTGTCCTGGCAACATCCTTGTAAATCATTTTTACACTTGTTTCCAGTTTAACCATGTCCTTCCCATAACAGGGTGACCAAAACTGTTCACTGTGTTCCAAGTGTGGCCTCGCCTACAACTTACACAACTGCAACACAAGGTCCAAACTTCTATACTCAATGTCCTAACTGATGAAGCCCATTGCGTAAAACACCTTTTTCACATCTCACGGTGAAGGACAGGAAGGTTGCTACAAGTGCTTATTCTTCAAACAATATCACTAAAAAGCTCAATAATGCAGATAGTGGAACTCCAGAAATAAAAACAGAAAACACTGGAAATGCTGAGTAGGCCAGGCGGCAACAACTGTGAGAGAAACAGTAAGTGTTTTGCTGCATTACTGAACTTCTTTATCTCCCACTTTTCCTTGCTCACTTGGAAAAAAATGACTGGCCTGAGAAGTTAATTCTGTTTCCTGCATTCCCTGTCTTTATCCCCACAAAATGCATGACTGCACCTTGTGGCACTGCTATATGATGGCAATTTACTCACCATGTCGTGAAGCATGATAATAACCTTCTCAGCACACATCACGTTGCATACCTGACACAATTTCTGTATCAGGTGGGCATTACATTACAGTATTCTCTCCCCTGATCCAGCCTCATTCCTGGGCAGCACATTTTTGTGTAACACCAACCCAGATTGACCATATAGGACGCACAAGAATTTCTAGTAATCATCAAGCCATTCTTATTTTTGGACAAACCTCTGTAAATTGAATGCTGCATTAAAAGAGTGTTTACACTTTTTAAAAAACTGCTATTTAGAGAAGGCTGTAAAAGATAAACATCTAAAATAATAGGTTCTATACTTTAGGGGAAAATTAGACTTTACAAAATACCTTTCAGACTGCTTGTACAAACTTGGGTGTAAACTATATTCTGCTAGCAACATTTACTTATTTTTTTTATTTGCTAGATCTCCAACTAGATGCAATTCATAAACACAATTATAACTAATACATGCCTTTCTGTTGAGTAATTTGTTATGTCACACCTATTAATTGATCTTGAGAAGATTGTTACACGTCTTTGATTGAGGTAAGAAGCGAATACTAGTGGGTTGGTGAAGTAATTGTAAAAGTCCAAAAGATCACGCGCCTCTACAACTGATAGAAAACTTCGGCAGTCACAGGATCCTAATGCACGTCAAGTATGTTTGACGCCAACCACATCCAGACAAGAGGCATGAAAGAAATACCTTTTTAATTGGAGGAAGCGTTTTCTTTTCCTGCGTAAACAGATTCCAAAGCAAAGAAATGCAACATGGTTAAAGATCAACAGAAGAGCTTTGAACAAAAAAAATCCAGCAATTGTTTAAACTTATAAGGAAATTTCAACGTTAATTCTTGAAAAAAAATTATTTCATTGACCGTGAAAGAGCAGCATCTGACGGAAATAAACTCGTTATGTCTAGGCTCTCCCAAAATTTTGCATCGAATGAAAATCATTAAACGACAGACGCTGGAAATTTGAAATTAAAATAGAAAATGATGAAAACATCAAGTCAAGCAATATCTTTCTGACCTGTTGTATGTTTCCAGCATTTTCAATTTTTTTTAAAATTTCAGATCCCGCATCGCCATCTCAATCGACCACCTGTCTGATATTCCTCATTCAACGTCATCACCCACTCGAATTTACATCTGCCATTTGTGGGGTCTTGCTCTCTGACAACAACGGGTACACGCGAAAGAAATTCAATGAATATAATTTTAGAAAGCATGGTATGAACTCAGATTATTTATTTGATGATTAATCATTTATTTTGATCACAAATCTCATTCAACATTATCCTGATGTTGGCAATTCCACTATCCAATAATGTTTTGATCCAATTCATAAATAAATGTTCCTCTTTTATCAACATTAATTTCTTCATTGTTGTGTATTTGATTTAATAAAATATACTTACTTGTGGAAAATAAATTAATTTAAAATCATTACAATTTCACCTCTAGGGTAATGGTTGCTTCGATGGGGCACTAGGACCCGGTGGAATCCCTGAAGTAGCTTTCCACCTGCTGCAATAGTGGGAGACGCTGCAGTCAAACTGTGTGCTCTTCTTTCTTTATATTTTAATGGTGAATCACGGCTGCCTCCTCCATCACTTTGCAAAATCACGTTCAGGGTTCTTTCTAGCTAGGCGATCTTTCCCGGCTCACTCAATGCAGAGAGGCGGCTCGGCTGAATCGTTACTGACACGGCCCCAGGACCAGGACAGTCTGAAGTTTTCTGCACTTCCTAGACTTACTGCTGTTCCTTCCTTCCGCTCGATCTAAGGTACTTCAGCAACTTGCCTTGTTCTGTTTTTTTTCTATTTCGTTTTGCAGTTAAAAACAACTTTGGGGTCTCTTTCAATTCCTGATGGACTCATTAAGTTAATCAGACTGAATGCGCATATTTGATGTAAAAGTTCTGACCGAGAGTAAAATGAAACGGAATTGAAGCTGACGGGAGAAGTCGCTTTGTGACTGAATAAGTATTTATTGACTGTGAAACTTTTCAAATTTTATTTTAAGGAAGCAGAAATTTGGTAAAATACCAATGTGGTTTCCGTGACGGGATACGTTTCATTCTTTACGGTAGGTCCTTTAAAGTTCCGGAAGAATGTCACTCAGGAAACTTTCTTAAATAATTGACTTTGACAAAAGCTTACGGTCTTGAGGCTGATATTAATATGTTTAGTTCGTTCCCCGTGGTTTTGTGCATGACTGTTCCATACATGTGGATGTTAAACTAACATGATACAATGGAAATTGTATGTGTTTGTCTTGTACTGGGTGTGTGAAATTGAGGCTCTCAAAGGGTTAAGATGGCTGCTCCCTTTGAATAATTTAATGTCCAAAGAGTTTTGTTAAACCAGTTGAGATTTCAGGGAAGTAAAAGGGGAGAAGTAGACATTAAAATATAAATAAAACATTACAATTTAATGTTACGAAGCGACCAATTTTATTCTCCAGAGTTTGCTTCGAGTTCCTGGCTTCATTAGATTTTGGGAGGGGGAGTGAGGGAGAGTCCTGTTCTCCTTTCAAGAATGTAGAAAGAGATAATTAAAACCATAGATGGACAGATATACCGTCGCAAGTTCTGGGTTTCAGCTTGTCTAAGTTTAAGACGTGGTAGATTTTAGTAGGTATATTTTTCCCTGTGATGTCTGAATTGGTGTATAGATTGGGTCCTGTAGAACTGAGCCACATCAGTAACTGCAGAGATCAACATCTGGAGTGGGCATCCTGCAGCTGGCCGTGCCTCTGGGCTAAGATGGGGGAAAAGTGTAGCCTTCTGGCTCCTGATGAATATCAAGTGACTATTGTTTTGTGCATAGAGGCGTGAACAGGATGAGGTGTGTTAGTAAATGGCTTGTCAACACTCGGTCTTGGCACACCTGAAAAAATGCCACTTGGTAAAGATCACAGAAGTCAGCCAGTCACTTGTCTCCTGGAGTAGAGAGTTTAAATCAAATACGTAGTTATCTTTGCATGTTTAGGATAAACTTCAGATTTTAAAAATCTCACCATTCCTGCTGTTGGCGTCTATTCTCAGGATTCCTTGGTGTTGCATAATGGCACAGGTTTGCAAAAAGTAACACAATTTCTGTCAGTTATTGGATTGCAATGTGTGATGTGAAATAGAATTTGAAGTGGTACTTGATTGAAATTATGCCATTTACAGTGTTTTATATACACAGTTCAAGGGAAATTAATCCCATGCATGTGTGTTGAAAGAAAGGAAAGTGAACAAATAATAACATTTTAAAAATTAAATTTATACTTAAGAAAATATCCTTATCATGTTTTATTACAATCATCCAATACGTCAGGGTATTACCCATGCTGAAACATGTTTATAAAGTAAGGCTTCATTATTCTGACTGATAGGAAGTGCCACTTCCTTAAGGGAAGAGATTGGCCAGGATAACTACTCGGCTCTATCCAAACAAAGCAAGATCTCATCCAGTGCCTCCATTTGAAGGGTATAGTTTCTAACAATATAGCACTATCTTAATATAGCATGGGTGTATCAATCTAAAATGTGTTGTCAATTCTGAAATTAGACTTCAACCAACAACAACCCTCCAACTCAGAAGGTACCTTGAATTACTTGGCTATTGTGAAGTGTAGCCATGACTAATCTGTTGTGATTACAATTAAATATTTGCTGATGGCTTAAATATCACAGCCAGCCAGTTATTATCTTGGGCATGTAGAACAAAGTCCATGTCCTACACGTGAGAATCACATTTTATGAATCATTACTATCCTAAATGTTATTCAGAGTTACCAGCCACTCCTTTGATATAGAATTTGACTTTGTCCTGGAGAACTGATCCAATGCCTCATCTTTAGTACCTTGCGGAAGAGGACAACAGCAAGTGAACTTTAAAAAAATCATCGGAGTGTAATTGTCAACTTGCTTGACCTTCTGGAGGCACAATGCAGAAATATTAGGAAGTTACTTGTTCTCACTTTTTAAATAAGCTGAAGATATTTTTGTGTATGGTCGACTGGCATTCCACCATGGTAATTAATCTTGCAAAGCAATTTAATTATTATAATTAATAATGGTGTTTAATTTGTTTTTTAAGCATGTTATTTATGTGTTTTACTATGTTTGTGGTTGCAATCAGGTTTAACAATCTTAATCCAACTTTTCAAAGCTAGACACCCACCAGCTATAGGCAACTTGTGCAAAACATGTTGTGAGTTTTACTCCATGTATTTGTATGAGTTGCCTATAGTTGGTGGCCGGGCTGTATCCGATCCAGGGTGGTCTTCTGAAGCATTGTTCACGACTGTTTCCAGGCTACTGGTTGTGCTTGACTTGCCTTTTAGGTGCTGGCTCAACAATTGAAACTATTGTAGACCCCTAGAACTTCACCTTGCCAAGCAGAAAACTTGCTTAAAAAGTGGTCAGTAGAAATATAAATGGGCTATAGAGGTTACTGCATTTGGAGGAGCGGAGAGATTCCAAAACTTCACTTAGCATGTAAAATACCTGAATTATATTTTTATACATTTGAAAATTGACAAACGTGCAAATCATGTAATTGTTAGTAATTAACATTAGATTCCTTGAGGGATACAGCATGTAAACAGTCCATGGTTGACGATTAAGCACCCACTTTTATACTAATTCTCTCTATATTCCATCAAATTTCCCCAGACTCTACCATTCACCTATGCACTTGGGGCAATTTACACTGGCTAATTAACCTACTAACCTGCACATTTTCGGAATGTGAGCGGTAACTGGGGCAGAGCCACAAAGTCATGGAGAATGTGCTGTCAGTGTGGATTTTGCACCGGAGGTCAGAATTGAACCTGGGTCTCTGCAACTCTGCATTATTGTGGTTTAGTATTTGTAAGGTGTGGACTTTCCATAGAATGTCCGTAGGTTTATGAGTGGAATTTTCTGTGCAGCTGGTTTCTGATTTACGAAGGATTTTGCAGAAATGTGCAAATACATTGCCCATGAATTATGAGGTGCTATTCATTCCTGGAATAATATCTTTCTATTCCTTGGCACATCATTCAAATCAGGCATCATGCAATTAATTGCTTGTTAGAAGTACAATAACTGTTGTGCAGTCACATGTAAGGCCTGTTCTGTGCAGGGAATTATCCCAAAAGTGGAAACAAGGTAGATCTCAGCATGATAATGGTAATTGTGAGGTGGAATGTTTAACCTTGGGTATTCCTGATCCTTGGAGTGTAAAGGGAGCTTCGACATCTACTGCCGTAACTAAGAATTTGTTAAATGCACGGCAACAACTTCTGTAAATTGGCTGCCCTTTTTAAACTGGTGACTGTTGCCTTTTTATGCTTGGCCGGAGGTAACTGCTGGCACTGATCCTGGCAAATTGCTTACAAGAGAACATGGTATGATACTCATTGTGTCCCCTGCCTGTATCTCAGGAGCTGAAATGTAACAATATGAGACCTTTTATGCAAGTTACTGATGGATGACATTTCCCATGTCAATCAACTGCTCACTTGTTTCTTTTAAATCTGAATGAAAAGACTTTAAGGTCTTTAAGAGCGCCTGAAGGCTTTGTGTGTCAATGCAAGGAGCATTCGTAATAAGGTGGATGAATTGAAAGTGCAGATTGTTATTAATGATTATGATATAGTTGGGATCACAGAGACATGGCTCCAGGGTGACCAAGGATGGGAGCTCAACGTTCAGGGATATTCAATATTCAGGAGGGATAGACATGAAAGAAAAGGAGGTGGGGTGGCGTTGCTGGTTAAAAAAGAGATTAACGCAATAGAAAGGAAGGACATAAGCCGGGAAGATGTGGAATCGATATGGGTAGAGCTGCGTAACACTAAGGGGCAGAAGACGCTGGTGGGAGTTGTGTACAGGCCACCTAACAGTAGTAGTGAGGTCGGAGATGGTATTAAACAGGAAATTAGAAATGTGTGCAATAAAGGAACAGCAGTTATAATGGGTGACTTCAATCTACATGTAGATTGGGTGAACCAAATTGGTAAAGGTGCTGAGGAAGAGGATTTCTTGGAATGTATGCGGGATGGTTTTTTGAACCAACATGTCGAGGAACCAACTAGAGAGCAGGCTATTCTGGACTGGGTTTTGAGCAATGAGGAAAGGTTAATTAGCAATCTTGTCGTGAGAGGCCCCTTGGGTAAGAGTGACCATAATATGGTGGAATTCTTCATTAAGATGGAGAGTGACATAGTTAATTCAGAAACAAAGGTTCTGAACTTAAAGAGGGGTAACTTTGAAGGTATGAGACGTGAATTAGCTAAGATAGACTGGCAAATGACACTTAAAGGATTGACGGTGGATATGCAATGGCAAGCATTTAAAGGTTGCATGGATGAACTACAACAATTGTTCATCCCAGTTTGGCAAAAGAATAAATCAAGGAAGGTAGTGCACCTGTGGCTGACAAGAGAAATTAGGGATAGTATCAATTCCAAAGAAGAAGCATACAAATTAGCCAGAGAAAGTGGCTCACCTGAGGACTGGGAGAAATTCAGAGTTCAGCAGAGGAGGACAAAGGGCTTAATTAGGAAGGGGAAAAAAGATTATGAGAGAAAACTGGCAGGGAACATAAAAACTGACTGTAAAAGCTTTTATAGATATGTAAAAAGGAAAAGACTGGTAAAGACAAATGTAGGTCCCCTACCGACAGAAACAGGTGAATTGATTATGGGGAGCAAGGACATGGCAGACCAATTGAATAATTACTTTGGTTCTGTCTTCACTAAGGAGGACATAAATAATCTTCCAGAAATAGGGGACAGAGGGTCCAGTGAGATGGAGGAACTGAGCGAAATACTTGTTAGTAGGGAAGTGGTGTTAGGTAAATTGAAAGGATTGAAGGCAGGTAAATCCCCAGGGCCAGATGGTCTGCATCCCAGAGTGCTTAAGGAAGTAGCCCAAGAAATAGTGGATACATTAGTGATAATTTTTCAAAACTCGTTAGATTCTGGACTCGTTCCTGAGGATTGGAGGGTGGCTAATGTAACTCCACTTTTTAAAAAAGGAGGGAGAGAGAAACCGGGGAATTATAGACCGGCTAACCTAATGTCGGTGGTGGGGAAACTGCTGGTGTCAGTTATCAAAGATGTGATAACAGCACATTTGGAAAGCGGTGAAATCATCGGACAAAGTCAGCATGGATTTGTGAAAGGAAAATCATGTCTGACGAATCTCATAGAATTTTTAGAGGATGTAACTAGTAGAGTGGGTAGGGGAGAATCAGTGGATGTGGTATATTTGGATTTTCAAAAGGCTTTTGACAAGGTCCCACACAGGAGATTAGTGTGCAAACTTAAAGCACATGGTATTGGGGGTAAGGTATTGATGTGGATAGAGAATTGGTTAGCAGACAGGAAGCAAAGAGTGGGAATAAATGGGACCTTTTCAGAATGGCAGGCGGTGACTAGTGGGGTACCGCAAGGCTCAGTGCTGGGACCCCAGTTGTTTACAATATATATTAATGACTTGGATGAGGGAATTAAATGCAGCATCTCCAAGTCTGCGGATGACACGAAGCTGGGTGGCAGTGTTAGCTGTGAGGAGGATGCTAAGAGGATGCAGGGTGACTTGGATAGGTTGGGTGAGTGGGCAAATTCATGGCAGATGCAATTTAATGTGGATAAATGTGAAGTTATCCACTTTGGTGGCAAAAATAGGAAAACAGATTATTATCTGAATGGTGGCCGATTAGGAAAAGCAGAGGTGCAACGAGACCTGGGTGTCATTATACACCAGTCATTGAAAGTGGGCATGCAGGTACACCAGGCGGTGAAAAAGGCGAATGGTATGCTGGCATTTATAGCGAGAGGATTCGAGTACAGGAGCAGGGAGGTACTACTGCAGTTGTACAAGGCCTTGGTGAGACCACACCTGGAGTATTGTGTGCAGTTTTGGTCCCCTAATCTGAGGAAAGACATCCTTGCCATAGAGGGAGTACAAAGAAGGTTCACCAGATTGATTCCTGGGATGGCAGGACTTTCATATGAAGAAAGACTGGATGAACTGGGCTTGTACTCATTGGAATTTAGAAGATTGAGGGGGGATCTGATTGAAACATATAAAATCCTAAAGGGATTGGACAGGCTAGATGCAGGAAGATTGTTCCCGATGTTGGGGAAGTCCAGAACAAGGGGTCACAGTTTGAGGATAAAGGGGAAGCCTTTTAGGACCGAGATTAGGAAAAACTTCTTCACACAGAGAGTGGTGAATCTGTGGAATTCTCTGCCACAGGAAACAGTTGAGGCCAGTACATTGGCTATATTTAAGAGGGAGTTAGATATGGCCCTTGTGGCTACGGGGATCAGGAGGTATGGAGGGAAGGCTGGGGCGGGGTTCTGAGTTGGATGATCAGCCATGATCATAATAAATGGCGGTGCAGGCTCGAAGGGCCGAATGGCCTACTCCTGCACCTATTTTCTATGTTTCAATGTTTCTATGTCATTTAGTGTATCCAGGAGCCCCCACAGGAAATTGTCAGGGTGGAATAATGTAGATTAGACCTAGTAATCAATAAAGATGTGGCGGGGGGGGGGGGTTGTAAGAAATAAGGAGGAGGAAGAGGGAAATTTAATTATTTTATAAGTTCTTGTTCTTGAGTAAATTGTAGAGTAACTGTAAAGAGCTTGTATCAAAATAGGGTGCTTGTACCCAATGAGATTTTGTCTCATTCGATAACAAACTTGCAGGCAATTTTTTTTTAGACTTGTTAAAGTACAAGAAAGCTCAGTGGCAAAACCAAACATCTGTACATGTGACAGCACCTACAACTTTAAGATGTATGTTTCCTGTGCTAATTTTCATATCTTCTCACATTCAAAGTAGCTGAGTGATGGATAGATTCATTTTATGGTTCTAACTGAACTTGAAGGCAAATGATTGCATTTTGTCATCAGTTAAGTGATGTAGCCACTGGCCATGAGTATTGGAATTGGCCATACTTCTAATAAGTAGTGAGGGATGTATAGCCAATTTGGTGATCTGATAAAGCCAAAACCTAGCTGATATTACACAAAGTTCAACTGCTGAAAGTGTGGCAGGGATGATTCCTTAAAAATGTAATAGTGGTTAATTTAAATAATTTGCAATATAAACTTCAATTGCTCGTGGGGGATTGAGTATTCAAAATAGTTGAGGTTGCAATTGAGAGGCAGCTTGATTGCAGGATTCAGTCTATGATCTCATTCTTCGTTTAAGACTTTGCAACACCCACTGTGCTGCTACTGATACTAAAAAATGACACCGTATGTCTCCACAAAGGACGCACTCACAGTCAAATCTGAGTCATTTAGAAGTTTTGTGAATTGAAGAGAAACTTTATTTTCATTATTTTGTATATGATGAAGGGTCTGCATGTTGGGGAATGGAAACAGTGCTCGATCAGGGACAGCATGTGTCAGACATAAAATTTCCGTCCTGTCTCAGAATGGGTTCAACTTCCAACTATTGCAATATATTAGAGTTCCCTGTTTTCCCACTCTAGCTATCCCATGCACCGATTCAAATTTGTGGCAGGTTGATGATATTTTTGCCCTTAGTATTTTTAAATGCAGAAATAGCTTTGTCAGAGTCCACAGGTCTACTGGAAATGAATTGATGTACGTCATTAAAATTACCCTTTGACTTCAGTACCCCAAGTTTATTCACTGATGTTTAATTTGCCCAATCTGCCTTTACCTGGTATTGGCAGGCAATGGTTCCTTTTTAGTTGGTCATTACTTTAAGTTGTGCCTGTTGGGGAGGAGAAGAGTTCTCATTTGCCACAAGGAAAAAGCAATAGGATAGTGTTGTAGTGAAATTTACATCATCTGTAGCAATCTGTAATAACAATATCCTGAGCTTGTTAAACTGGTGGTAACTTTAAAGACCGAGGAATTAAGGCAACCAATTTCAACAGTGCAATTAACAACATGTCCTAATCACACTGCTGGCTTCAGCTTGCTTTCTAGTCAGAATAACTACCCTGATGAAGGGTTTTGGCCTGAAATGTCAACTCTTCATTCCTCTCCATAGATGCTGCCTGACCTGCTGAGTTCCTCCAGCAATTTGTGTGTGTTGCTCTGGATTTCCAGCGTCTGCAGAATCTCTTGTGTTTAGAATAGGTACCCAGGAGCCTCTAGCTAGAGGAGGCTTGTATGGAGCAGAAACACTGGTGCAACCTGTTGAGGCTGTTGAGGCTGTGTAGGTTTAATTTTAAAGATGGTCAAGAGATAATAGGGTACTTAGCTTTACAATCTTTAATTAGTTTTCATTACTTTTTAAACTTTGTTACCAGTACTTTCAATTATACCATGCCCAGTATCCAATTATCTCCCTCTAGTTGGAAGATTAACTTGAGTCAGTGTCAGTTCAGTAAATGTACAGAATATAACACCACTTTAAAATTTGACTAAATATTCTGAACTGGGTGTGGGGGTGGAGGGCAACCACGTTCAGTAAGATTGCCCTCATTCCACTGCCTCTGATCCCAGCCACGGTGTCAAATGGAAAGGCTTCCCTTCCTGCTTTAAACTATTGCCTCTGGAGTTCTGTAAGGACTTTGGCATGGTATGCACCTCTACTAGATTTAAATATTGCCCTTGGTTGAACGAATTCTTTCTGTTGTAGGGCTGCTTGCCTGTTATTTGGTCTTGGATGAGTGAGTGCCACAAGTTCTGGATGCTTGCCTCTATCCCCCACCCCACGGTACCAGTTACCCTGTCCAAAATGTCTTTCTGTCATCAAACAGAATATTCATAACTTCTATGTCATTCCAACTCATGATCTCAAAATCTCTGAGACATATGGAGATTCTGGTTTGGGACTTTTTTCCCTGGAGTGTAAAAAGTTTATAAAATCATGAGCAGCGCAGATGGAGTGAATGGTCAGTCTTTTTCTAGGATAGGGGAGCCTAAAGCTAGGTTTTAGAGGGATATGGGCCAATGCAGTCTCAGGCAGGCAACTTGGTCGGCATGAACGCGTTGGGCTGAAGGGCCTGTTTCTCTACTAAAACCAAAAGCAGAGTATTGCTGATGTCAGAAGTCTGAATCCCTGAGGTATCACTTATCTCCAGCCGTCCTGATTCATCTGCTGCCTTAAATATCATTGCTTTAGATTTTATTGAAGTAGGAGACAAATATATGGAGGATGAGGCCACAAACGTACACAGTGCAGAATAACTAAGGCAAAGTCAGCATGTACTATGTTTTTTGAATCCCCACCCTTTATGGCTGACGATCAATATAAATGCACTTTAAGGATGTGTGCTTAGCCTGCTGCTCTGCTCTCTACATATGACCGTGTGGCTAAGCACAGCTCAAGCACAATCTATACGTTCACCAGTAACGCCGCTGTTGTAGGCAGAATCTCAGATGGTGACGAGGAGGCGTACAGGAGTGAGATAGGTCGGCTGGTTGAATGGTATCGTAACAACAACCATGCACTCAATGTCAACAGGATGAAGGAATTGATTGTGGACTTCAGGAAGGGGAAGTCAAGGGACACACACCAGTCCTCATGGGTGGGAAGAGACGCAGCTTCATGCTCCTGGGTGCCAAGTTCTTTAAGATTCTATCCTGGGTCCAACACATTGATGCACTCATAGAGAAGGCACGCCCCTGTCTCTTTCTTCATTAGGAGTTTGAGGTGATTTGGTATGTCACCGAAGACACTTAAAAATTTCTGCAGATGTATGGTACAGAACACTAAGAGGCTACAGAGGGTTGTAGACTGGCCAGTTCCATCCCAGGTATAACCCTCCCCACCATCAAGGACACCTTCAAGAGACCGAGAGTCAAGAAGGCAGCATCCATCATCAAGGGCCCTCACCACCCAGGCCATAATGCCCTCTTCTCCTTACTACTATTGGCAGGGAGGTACAGGAGCCTGAAGACCCACACTCAACGATTCGGAAACAGCTTCTTCCCCTCTGCCATTTGAGTTTGAACAGTCTATGAACACTATTATTTCTATTTTTGCACTGTTTATTTTGTAAGTAAAGGTGATTTTGTCTTTGCGCTGCACTGCTGCCGCAAACAACAAATTTCATGTCATATATGACAGTGCTAATAAACCTGATTCTGATTGTACTGTTTCAGTTGTTGAGACTGTTTGGCTCCAGGTCATCGTGGGTCAATCCTGGTGTTTTTGATCTGTGTCATTCAGTACCTGGTTTAAACTGAGGAAAGCAAAGTTGGAAAACTTCGCCTTCGATTTTAAAGTGATACAGGTAGTTCTAGTACAGAAAATGGTTCCCAAGTTAAAATACTAGTTGTGGCGAGTGTGGTTGTGACAGGTTTAGAAACCACATGTCATTAACTTTTCAGTTAACACCAAGCTCTTCATTTTACCAAACAAGCAAATTTGAAGAATGCCAGTTAAACAATCTGGAAATGTTGGCTTTAAATAGATCTTGGTATCTTTTTGATAAGATACTTCTATACATCAGGTTAGGCCACACTGTTGTGCGCACGACTTGGTTCTTGAACCAATTGGCATAACCTTTATCAATAGGGTAGCAAAACTATGACCACTTTGATTCAAACTAAAAATTGACTTTTTTTTACTTTGTTTTAATTGTGTTTTTTCTTATATAACATTAGTTCTTTTTATTGTGAATGCTGCTTATATGATATGTGCCTGCAGTGTTGCTGCAAGTTAGTTTTTCCATTGCACTTGTGTGTACAACAATAAACTTGACTTTGTAGCTGCAGAATGATCCAAATTTCCACTGTTTCAAAATAAGGACTTTGCATTGTTGTTAAAGCCTTCGGTAAACTAATTTGTCACTAGAGAAGTTTTAAAAAATTTTGCAACAAAATCTTTAAGACTCTGCACCTAATAATCGAGTACTGACACTGCCCTTGTAGATGTGCCTTTGATATTATCCCATATCTTCAACAGTCTCCTGGGTGTTGAGGTATATGGGTCAGAATATTTCCTGTCAAGCTACGGTATCTTTTGTGCAGGCACAGCACAGTTCTATTTTTGAAAGAATCAGAATAGGTGTACAGTGACTATACACCTTTAAGCTTGTTCCCTGGCTATAACTGGGTATAAGACTCATAATGGGTTGATGTGGTATTATAATTTGGGTTATTCCCTAATCCTTTTTGTGCCCCGTGTGAAAGTCAGCTTCCCCTTGACAATCCCATGCTTTTAAATTGAAACCAAAGATGTGCCAAAAAACAAAACGTTGTGATGTGGGTTGAACAATCAACTTTTCCACCGTTGGGATATGCGCTGGAAATAGGACTGGATGCGACTCTGTAATCTTGAACTTGAAAAATTAACAGAAACACACTATACTGACAGTTTAGTGTGAGTTACATGACCTATTGGTTAAATGTATTACAACTATAACAATACAGAGGTGAGGATAAATCTGCAGGTTAACAATCAATAAAGTATCTGATTAAAATCAAAACAAAACCTGCAGTTGGTGGAAATCTAAAATAACAACACAAAATTCTGGAAACCTCAGCAGGTCAGGCTGGTTGAGAAGAGAAGAAACTAATATTTCATGTCACTCTGGCTTTGCCCTATCAGAGATGTTCTCCCCCCACCCTTGCTCCGTTCAATAAGCATCTTTTCTTACGTTTATTGATGCGACCAAAGGGGTGAAGCAAAAGTTTTAATAGATTGAAAGAATAGTGCTCTGGTGTCAAGTGGACCTGAATAAATTCAATAAATTCCTGAAAAATCACTCCTCAACACTTTTTTCCTCCTTCAATCAATATATATTATGTACCAGCAGCAGCCTGGTTATATGTTTTCTTTAAACATCCGCGGCAAAATTATCTTCTTAAAATGGGATCAAACTGTTCCAGTTCCAATTACTTTTTTGTAGCAACAGACGAAAGCCAAAAGGAACCGTGGATGGAAACGTTAGAAGCATTGCCCAAGCCAAGGGGGAATTGACTCAATTAGATTTAGATGCCACCATAACAGGTTATTCTGTCATAGGAGCAAATTTGATTTGGTGTTTCCATTTGTCCATCAGCACACTATCAATATAAGTAAAGTTGAATCATCCTCCTTTTTTGCCTGCAGTCAAAACAGGCCCTGTATATAATTCTCATAAAGACAATCCCAGCTTTACATTTGTCACACTACTTGGCCTAATTGCAAAGATGTGTTAACAAAAGCTGCTTCTCACCACCCGGGGGCCCCCCCCCCCCCCGCCGCCACCTTGCCACAATGAATTGACACTGGATGGGAAATGGGGCAAGAGTATAGCTGACCTGCCATTCTTGTGCAGCTCAAAAAAAAACCCAATCCTCCACAATGGGCAAAACAAATCTGCTTCCTGCTTGCACTTCCTCAACAGCACAGGAGAGGATCGAGAGCGTGCAGGGGAATTGGCAGCAGTCTGAGGTTTACCAGTTGTTGCACCCAAATTAGGTAATGTCTCAAAGTTTGGATTTCTGTCCAGAGTTTGTCTTTATGTTCAGAGATGTATGAGTACTGTTATATCCATTCTGACATCAACACAATTTTTCAGTAATGCTGACACTGTATTGATGTGAAATGCAGTGGTGTTCCCTTATTTGTTAATGTGGTTAAAACTGTCAGTCATTTGGGTTTTATGGTACTCTTTTAGCCTGTCTTTCACTCCTACAACTTTAGTTCTAAACCTCTTGAATTTACAGTACTGTGCAAAAGTTTTAGGCATGTGTGTATATATAGCTAGGGTGTTTTTTACATCGTTTCTCGCATGGGTTAATTTTGATTTGATGTGAAGCACCCGCTAGAAAGACATCCACCTCCGTCCTCTCACAAACAAGAGAAAATCTGCCGATGCTGGAAATCCAAGCAACGTGCACAAAATGCTGGAGGAGCTCAGCAGGCCAGGCAGCATCTATGCAAAAGGGTCCTGCTGAAGGATCTTGGCCTGAAACATCGACTGTACTCTTTTCCATAGATGCTGCTTGGCCTGATGAGTTCCTCCACCATTTTGTGTGTTGCCTGCATCCCCATCCTCTATTTACCCTAGAAACAACAATATCTGTGAGTCTTAAGTTTTTGTTAATATTGTTAAACACTTAGTAGATAGAGGCCTTGGGCACCTATATAACAAAGGTGGCTGCTCTTTCTGGCCGTGCACTCTTCCTGATGTTTGCATAGGGCAATTAAGGCATTTGTAAGGAACAATGTACTGAGCAAAGGCAATAATTTCCAACAATTTTGTGTAAAACTGATATGACATTGCCTTGGGTAGGATATTTTAAGATCTCTACAGCTACTCCTAGCTTGTTCTTGTGGCTTCCATGATGTCATTTCCTGCCAACTATTTTTAATCCTGTAAGCAACTTTGCCATAAGATGCTTTGAAACACCCATGGCTTGAAATCATGCTTTGTAATATTGCCACATTAATGTTCATTGCACCAGTATTGACAGGTTTGCTTGCAATTTCCTCTGAACTGAGTTAATTAGCATTGTGGGACAAAGTAATTTCAATGGGACACGTTGAGCATGAGAGGTTAATATCACACATGGTGATTTCACACTATTAGAGCTGGTTGAATGATGCAGAGTATTCAAGATCACATCCATGGGTGGCAGGGAAAAAAGTATTGAAAGGCTTTGTGCGTTTTGCACCATTAGTTTTAATAGAAATGCAACACTATAAGAGGTCCCTTTCCATGCAGGTCGAACTGTCTGTATTTCCTTTGAACAAGCCGGGCCTGAAGGGTGCACCTAACATACCCTGAACCATTTCATTGGGTTCCTGACACATAATTTAATTACAGCAATAATCCTCAGTGATATACTAATCTGTTCTCTTATGTGGTACGAGAAAGACCTGCAGCTATTCAGTGAAAACATTATATGTACTTATGCTAAATTTTTTATAAAAACTCAAGTTCTTGGTCTGTGTGTGTTGTCTGTCTATCGTTTTTGATTTGCATAGTTTGTCATCTTTTGCACACTGGTTCATTGTCAGTCTTTCGAATTAGAATTAGAATTTTTTTTATTTCTTACATCCATCTCGCAACGTGAGGGAGTAAAAATCCTTATGTTGCGTCTCTGTTGCAATGTACAAGCAATAAGGAAGGGAAATGTGAGAGGATATTGCCCAAACACTAAGATTGTTTTGTATACATGTATGTCCAGTCAGATACAATGTACAGACAGATATCAATCCAATCAATGTGTATTGATCAATCTGATGACCTGGTAGAAGAAGCTGTCCCACAGCCTGTTGGTCCTTGCCTTAATGGCAAACTACAATTTGTCATTGTAGTTTTTCACTGATTCTCAAACAAGAGAAAATCTGCAGATGCTGGAAATCCGAGCAACACACACAAAATGCTGGAGGAACTCAGCAAGCCAGGTAGCATCAATGGGGAAAAAAGTACAGTTGATGTTTTGGGCCAAAATGCTGACTGTACTTTTTTCCATGCATGCTGCCTGGGCTGCTGGGTACCTCCAGCATTTTGTGTGGGTTTTCATTGATTTTATTTTATTTGTTTGTTCTACTGTGAATGTCTGCAAGAAAATGATTCTCGGGGTAGTGTTTGGTGACATATACATACTTTGATAAGTTTACTTTGAACTTTGAGCTTGTGTGCCCGACGCCAGCCCCCTAGGCCTGAGTCGACGTAGTAGTAGTGGTCATGTAGGCTTCAAAGTTCCATCTTTAGCCCTCTCCAATTTGCCATTGATATGCAGCATGTTTCTTCCTGGTAATACACCAAAAAGACAATAAATTATGACTATGTGGTCCAATACATTGCCTAGGTAATATTTGACCAATCGCATTTCTGGTGAAAAAAATTCAGATTGAGTAATGCACCCAGCTGTCGGATGTTGGAGGAATCTAAGGTGGGGGCTTATATGGGAGGCAGGGTTTGAGGGTCGGCACAACATTGTGGGCTGAAGGGCCTGTACTGTGCTGTACTATTCCATGTTCTATGTGTCAACTTGATACTCAGTTGCAGAGTGTGTTCATGTGTACTACCAACCTTCGCCTTTTGCTTTGTTTGTTCTTGTAACTTATAGTAAGTTTTGTCTTGCATTGTACTACTGCCACAAAACAACAAATTTCACAACGTGTCAGTCACAATGAAAGTAAACTAACCATAATATAAAGAGAATACCAAAACCCTTTTCAGGTGCTTTTATGGAATATAAAAGTGGATAAGTCTCCGGGTCCGGACAAGATATTCCCTAGGACCTTGAGGGAAGTTAGTGTGGAAATAGCAGGGGCTCTGACAGAAATATTTCAAATGTCATTAGAAATGGGGATGGTGCCGGAGGATTAGCGTATTGCTCATGTTGTTCCATTGTTTAAAAAGGGTTCTAAGAGTAAACCTAGCAATTATCGGCCTGTGAGTTTGACGTCAGTGGTGGGTAAATTGATGGAAAATATTCTCAGAGATTGTATATATAATTATCTGGATAGACAGGGTCTGATTAGGAACAGTCAACATGGATTCGTGCGTGGAAGATCATGTTTGACAAATCTTATTGAATTTTTTGAAGAGGTTACTAAGAAAGTTGACAAGGGTAAAGCAGTGGATGTTGTCTATATGGACTTTAGTAAGGCCTTTGACAAGGTTCCACATGAAAGCTTAGTTAGGAAAGTTCAATCATTAGGTATTAATATGGAAGTAGTAAAATGGATTCAGCAGTGGCTAGACGGGAGACACCAGAGAGTAGTGGTGGATAACTGTGTGTCAGATTGGAGGACGGTGTGTAGCGGTGTGCCTCAGGGATCTGTACTGGGTCCAATGTTGTTTGTAATATATATTAATGATCTGGATAATGGGGTGGTAAATTGGATTAGTAAGTATGCAGATAATACTAAGAAAGGTGGTGTTGTAGATAATGAAGTAGGTTTTCAAAGCTTGCAGAGAGATTTAGGCCGGTTAGAAGAATGGGCTGAAAGATGGCAGATGGAGTTTAATGCTGATAAATGTGAGGTGCTACATTTTGGTAGGACTAATCAAAATAGGACATACATGGTAAATGGTAGGGCATTGAAGAATGCAGTAGAACAGAGGGATCTAGGAATAATGGTGCATAGTTCCCTGAAGGTGGAATCTCATGTGGGTAGGGTGGTGAAGAAAGGTTTTGGTATGCTGGCCTTTATAAATCAGAGCATTGAGTATAGGAGTTGGGATGTAATGTTGAAACTGTACAAGGCATTAGTGAGGCCAAATTTGGAGTATTGTGTACAGTTCTGGTCACTGAATTATAGGAGAGATGTCAACAAAATAGAGAGAGTACAGAGAGATTTACTAGAATGTTACCTGGGTTTCAGCAACTAAGTTACAGAAAAAGGTTGAACAAGTTGGGTCTTTATTCTTTGGAGCGTAGAAGGTTGAGGGGGACTTGATAGAGGTATTTAAAATTATAAGGGGTATAGATAGAGTTGACGTGGATAGGCTTTTTCCATTGAGAGTAGGGGAGATTCAAACAAGAGGACATGAGTTGAGAGTTGGGGGCAAAAGTTTAGGGGTAACATGAGGGGGAACTTCTTTACTCAGAGAGTGGTAGCTGTGTGGAATGAGCTTCCAGCAGAAGTGGTTGAGGCAGGTTTGATGTTGTCGTTTAAGGTTAAATTGGATAGCTATATGGACAAAGGAATGGAGGGTTATGGGTTGAGTGCAGGTCGGTGAGACTAGGTGAGAGTAAGCGTTCGGCACGGACTAGAAGGGCCAAGATGGCCTGTTTCCATGCTGTAATTGTTATATGGTTATATGCATAAAGAGTAAAAGAGAAGCAAGAGTGGACACCGGACACCTGGAGGATGATGTTGGAGAGGTAGTAATGAGGAGCAAAAAAACTAGCCGACGAACTGAATAAATGTTTTGTTCACTGTGGAAGACTTTCGCAATGTGCCAGAAATTCGAGAGTGTCAGGGGACAGAAGTGAGTAGTTACGATTACTAAGGAGAAGGTGCTTGGGAAGCTGAAGGGTCTGAAGTTAGATAAGCCACCCGGAGCATTTGGACTACACCCCAGGGTTCCGAAAGAGGTAGCTGAAAAGATTGGTGAGGCATTAGTAATGATCTTTCAAAAATCACGAGTATCAGGAAAGATTCCAGAGGACTGAAAAATGTCACTCCACTCTTTAAGAAGGGATGGAGACAAAAGACGGGGAAATTTATAGGCCAGTTAGCCTGACTTCAGTGGTTGAGAAAATGTTGGAGTCCATACTTAAGGTTGAGGTTTTAGGGTACTTAGAAACACATGCTAAAATAGGCCAAAGTCACGATGGTTTTCTTAAGGAGGAATCTTACCTGACAAATCTGTTGTAATTCTTTGAGGAAATAACAGATAGGATAGACAAAGGACAGTCAGTAGATGTTGATTACTTGGATTTTCAGAAGGCTTTTGACGAGGTGCCACACATGAGTCTGCTAAACAAGATAAGAGCCTGTAGTATTACAGGAAAGGTACTAGTGTGGAGAGAAGATTGGTTGATTGGCAGAAGGCAAAGATTGGGAATAAATGGGGCCTTTTCTGGTTGACTACCAATGACTAGTGGTCTGCAAGGGTCGGTGTTGGGACCACTTCTTTTCATATTATATGTAAATGATCTGGATGATGGAATTGACGGCATTGTAGCCAAGTTTGTGGATGATACAAAGATGGGTGGAGAGGCATATAGTGCTAGGGAAGTAGGGAGTTTGTGGAAGAACTTGGACAGATTAGGAGATTGAGCAAAGAAGTGGCAGATGGAATACAGTGTAGAGGTCATACACTTTGGTAGAAGGAATAAAGGCATAGACTATTTTCTAAATGAGGAGCAAATTCAGAAATCAGAAGTGCAAAGGACTTGGGAGTCCTAGTGCAAGATTCCCTGAAGGTTAACTTGCAGATTAAGTTGATGGTAAGGAAGGCAAATGCGATGTTGGGCATTCATTTCCAGAGGACTAGAATATAAAGGCAAGGATGTAATGCTGAGGATTTATAAGGCACTGGTCAGACCAAATTTGGAATATTCTGAGCAGTTTTGGGCCACGTATCTGATAAAGGATGTACTGACATTGGAGAGGGTCCAGAAAGGGTTAATATAGGAAGGAGCATTTGTTGACTCTGGGCCTGTAATCACTGGAGTTTAGAAGAAAAAGGGGATCTTGTTGGAATCTGCCAAGTATTTTAAGGCACAGATAGAGTGGATGTGTGGAGGATGTTTCCAATCGTGAGAGAGTCTAGGACCAAAGGGCACAGCCTCAGAATTGAGGGACATCCCTTTAGAACAGGGATGAGGGGGAATTTCTTTAGCCAGAGGGTGGTGAGTCTGTGGAATTCATTGCCACAGGCGGCTGTGGAGGCCAAATCATTGGGTGTATTTAAAGTGGAAGTTGATAGATACCTAATTAGTAAAAGCATCAAAGATTAAGGGGAGAAGGTAGGAGAATAGGGTTGAAAGGGAACATAAATTGGACATGATCAAATAGTGGAGCAGAGTCGATGGGACAAATGGCTTATGGTCTTATGATCAACCAGATTCTGATACTGTAGTTAATTTTCCATCCCAACAGTCACCACACCTACTATAGTTTAGTTTCATTCACACACATGAGAATATATGGCATATCATTACAAAACGTCAGTCAGGGTGCCATGGTGGTTTAGCAGTTAATGCAACACTGTTCTGGCTTGGGGCATTCAGCGTTCAATTCTGTCACCGTCTGTAAGGAGTTTGTACCTTCTCCCCATGAACCGCATGAGTTTCCTCTGGGTGTTCCGGCTTCCTCACACTCTCCATGGTCTTACTGATTAATTGGTCATTGTAAATTGTCTTGCGATTCGGCTCGTGTTAAATGAGTGGCAGCTTGGCTCAGCTCATTGGGCTAGAAGTTGTTCCGTGCTGTGTCTTTCAATAAACAAGTAAAAATAAGTTTAGAAACTGTGAAAATCTGGGGCAGAAGCATCAATGCATGTAGTATCCCACTTGTCAGAGCCTACTGATTATAAAATGACTTATTTTATTCCCAATCCTACAACCCCTGTCAGTACATTGCCCCTAAATCTACATAGTGTAATGGCATTGGCCAGCCTCTCTGAAAATCCACATATACTTACATGCATCGGCTGCCCTCGTCTATTCTACTAGTCACACGCTCATAGAAAATTCTAGCAAGTTAATCAAACATGTTACTTGGTTATTTCTGTGGTCATAGCTAATTTAAAACAATGCATGAAGTGCACTTATTTATTTATCTGTTTAGAGATATGATACAGAACAGGCCCTTTTGGCTCTATGAGCTGCACCGCCCAGCAACCCACCGATTTAATCCCAGCCTAATCACAGGACAATTTACAATGACCAATTGACCTATTAACCAGTACGTCTTTGGATTGTGGGAGGAAACTGGAGCATCTGGAGGAAACACACATGGTTCATCGAGAGGACGTACAAACTCCTTAGAGGTGGCAGTGGGAATTGAACTCCCAGCTCTGCACTGAGCTACTACGTATGCTTGTGAAAGCAGAGATATTTTCTATTAGAATCAACACACTATAATGAAATAGTGTTGCCTTCGCTACACCTGTGGCTCATCAGCAATGTGTTTTGCACATTGCTGGTGTAGAGAGTGTCCCTTGGGTAGAATAGTAAGATTGCCCTATTATAACAGAGGTTTACTTTAAACACTTTGGGACATGCTTGTTCTGCTGAGTTAATATTCCTCTTGCTCAGAATTCCCAGTTCTAAGCAATACACACCGAATGCTGGAGAACCTCAGCAGGTCAGGCAGTATATATGTATAAGAATAAACAGTCGATGCTTTGAGCTGAGATCCTTCTTCAGGGTTGGAGAGGAAGGAGGCAGATGCCAGAATAAGAAGGCAGGGAAGGAATATAAACTAGGTGAAAGGTGGAGGCGTGAAGTAAGAAGCTGGGAGGTGATAGGTGGAGAAGGTAAAGGGCTGGAGAAGGAATTTGATAGGAGAGGAAAGTGGACCATGGGAGAATGGAGAGGAGGAGGGGATCCAGGGGGAGGTGATAGGCAAGTGAGGAAAAGAGGTAAGAAGCCAGAGTGGGCAAATGAAAAAGAGGTAAGGAGGAGGGGAAAGTTACTGGAAGTTGGATAAATTGATGTTTATGCCATCGTGGTGGAGGCTACATAAATGGAATGTGAGGTGTTGCTCCTCCAAACTGAGGGTGGCCTCATTGTGGCAGAAGAGGAGGCCACAGAGTGACATGTCAGAATGGGAATGGGGAAGGAACTGAAATGGTTGGCCACCAGGAAATTCCACTTTTCCATAAGATATAGGAGCAGAATTAGGCCATCTGGCCCATCAAGTCTGCTCCGCCATTCAATCATACTGATCCTTTTTTAATCTCCTCCTCAACCCCAGTTCCCGTCACCTTTGACGCCATGTCCAATCAAGAACCAATCAATCTCTGCCTTAAATACGCCCAGTGACCTGGCCTCCACAGTTACAGTTGCTAACAAATTCCACAGATTCACCACCCTTTGGCTAAAGAAATTTCTCTGCATCTCTGTTTTGAAAGGGTGCCCTCTATCCTGAAGCTGTGCCCTCTTGCAGGTGGAAATGGTGTGCTCAACAAAGCGGTCCCCCAATCTACGTCAGGTCTCACCAATGTAGAGGGGACTGCATTTGGAGCACCGGATACAGTAGACGACCTCAACAGATTCTCAAATGACGTGTTGCCTCAGCTGGAAGGACTGTTTGGGGCCCTGACTGGAGGTTTGGGAGGAGGTGAATAAACAGGTGTAACACTTCTGTTTGCAGGAATGAGTGCCAGGAGGGAGATTAGTGGCGAAGGATGAATGGACAGGGGAATCACAGAGGGAGCGATCCCTGTGGAAAGCTGAGAGTGGGGGGGAGGGGGAGGGGGAGGTACAGGTATGTTCGGTGGTATGGCCCCATTAAAGATGGCGGAAGTTGTGGAGAATGATGTGTTGGATGCAGAGGCTCATGGGAGGACAAGTGGAACTCTATTCCTGTTAAGGTGGGGAAGATGGGGTGAGTGTGGATGTCTGGGAAATGGAGGAGCTGTAGGTGAGAGCAGCATCAATAATAGAGGAAGAGAAACCTCATTCTTTGAAGAAGGAGGACATCTCTGATGTTCTGGAATAGAAAGCCTAATCCTGGGAACAGATGTGATAGAGATGAAGGAACTGAGAAAAGGGAGTAGCATTTTTACAGGGTGGGAAGAGGTATAGTCAAGATAATTCTGGAAATCGGTTGGTTTATAAAAGATATCGGTTGACAGCTTGTCTCCAGAGATGGAGACAGAGATCAAGAAAGGGGAGAGAGGTGTCAGAAATGGACGAAGTTAATTTAAGAGTGGGGTGGAGGGAGGGAATGTCGACTCAGACCATGAGAGGCCTGCATCGGGCGTTTTCATGCCTTACAAGGCGCAGATTGGAAGTCTGTGTGGGGCACCACTCCTCGCTCAGACTAGAGCAATGTGTGATTAAGTGCCTTGCTCAAGGACACAAGCACGCTACCACAGCTGAGGTTCGAACTAGCGACCTTGAGATAACTAGACGAACGCCTTAACCACTTGGCCATGTGCCCAACAACGTGGAAGTTGGAGGCAAAGTTGATAAAATTGACGAACTCAGCATAGGTGTATGAAGCAGCACCAATGCAACCATCAATGTAGCGCAGAAAGAATTCGGGAGCCTTACCAGGGAAGGCTTGGAACATGGACTGTTGTGCATAGCCAATGAAAAGGCAGGCATAGCTGGGGCCCACATGGGTGCCCATGGCTACACCTTGACTTTGAAGAAAGTGGGAGGAGCTGAAAGGAAAATTATTGATTGTGAGGACCAGTTCCACCAGATGGAGGGGAAGAAACTGGTTGAGTCTGTTGTCAAGAAAGAAGCAGAAAGTTAAGGCCGCCTTGGTGGGGATCAGAAGTATATATTTCTGTGTAAAATAGGACTGGACAGTAGAGATGCATACATCAGGATGCTCTTTATCGACTGCAGCTTAGAATTCAATACTATCATCCCCTCAAAACTAATCAGTAAGCTTCAAGACCTTGGTCTCAATACCTCCTTGTGTAATTGGATCTTCAATTTCCTCAAATGCAGACCTCAGTCAATTTGGATTGACGACAACATCTCCTCTATAATCTCCATCAGCATACGTACACCACAAGGCTGTGTACTTAGCCCCCTGCTCTGCTCACTTTACATCTGTGACTGTGTGGCTGAGCACAGTTCCAATGCCGTATTCAAGTTTGCTGACGACACCACTGTCGTAGGCTGAATCAAAGGTGGTGATGAATCGGCTTATAGGAGGGAGATTGAAAATCTGGCTGAGTGGTGACACAACAACAACCTCTCACTCAATGTCAACAAAACTAAGGAGCTGATTATTGACCTCAGCAGGAAGAAACCAGAGGTCCGTGAGCCAGTCTTCATTGGGGGATCAAATGTAGAGAGGATCAGCAACTTTAAATTCCTCGGAGTTGACATTTCAGAGGACCCGTCCTGGGCCTACCATATAAGTGCAATTATGAAGAAAGCACAGCAGCACCTCTACTTCCTTAGGAGTTTGTGAAGATTCAGCACGACATCTAAAACTTTGACAAACTTCTATAGATGTGTGGTGGAGAGTATATTGACTGGCTGCATCACAGCCTGGTATGGAAACACCAGCACCCTTGAATGAAAAATCCTGCAAAACTCATGGATATGCCCAGTGCATCATGGGTAAAGCCCTCCCCATCACTGAACACATCTACACGGAGAGTTGTCACAGGAAATCAGCATCCATCATCAGGGACCCCCACCACCCAGCACATGCTCTCTTCTCACTGCTGACATCAGGAAGAAGGTACAGGAGTCTCAGGACTCACACTGCCAGGTTCAGGAACAATTATTACCCCTCAATCATCAGGCTCTTGAACTAGAGGATAACTTCACTCTATTTCACTTGTCCCATCATTGAAATATTCCCACAACCTATGGACTCACTTTCAAGGACTCTTCATCTCATGTTCTTGATATTCATTGTTTGTGTTTGTTTTTATTTTTTATATTTGCACGGTCATTTGTCTGCCCTTTTGGGTGGGGTCTTTGGTTGTATCTACTGTGAATGCTTGCAAGAAAATGAATCTCATTGTTGTATGTGGTGACATACATGTTCTTTGATAATAAATTTACTCTGAACTTTGATATCCATGGTGATAATGAGAAGTGAAACTAGTTGATGGCTTGTCAGCAATTAGAGATGAAATGGTACAGAGAAAGCAGAAAGCCAGAGTTGAGTGCTTGAGAAGGGGGGGTGGGTGTTGGAGACAGAAGAAGGAGTCATTGGTGTGGGGTGGGGAATCCTTGCCAAAGAATTGGGCTCGGAGATGGAGACGACAGAGGAAGAGCACAGTTCCCAGTTCTAACTTGCCTTCTACTCGATAAACAGATTATTCAACAAAAAGAAGTGCCAAGCATGAAAGTTCCCTTTTGACTTTGCATGTTTAGACTATGTGGGGGGAGCTTTCACTTTTTCCCCTCAAATTAAACCCTTTATTTTGTTTTTTTTTTTGGATAACAGGGCCACTTGTGTGTATTGAAAGGGAGCATTGGATCTATTTTTATCTAATTAACGAACGTAGGAGATCATTTGCTTGATCAATAAAGCCATCTTGAGCAACTTTTAAATTAGTGTTACTCCACTTGGAAGAGTGCTGTATTATTGACGAACTGGTGTTGATGGCCCTGGCAGTACAAATGACAGCCTGGTGTACAACTAGCCAGATATTGAATAGACACTGCCATTGATGTCACTCCTTGAAATAACTGGCACAGAAGCCCATTAGCTGAAACTTGGGATTTTCCCTACTACCCCCATTATAAGATGGTATGATGTCAGTACGGTACACTTTAGTCTCTGTCTGAGTACACTGTTGTGTGGTAGCACACTAGCTGGTAAAATCTCGGACTGCACCGGCCTGGCAAGGGGTTGAGAAGACTTTCCGACAGTTGAAGAACAACGATGTCTCTGAAATTCCTTGGCATGCCCTCTGCCTCCCAAACAGGATAATGATCACGCCAGAAATATTTCTCTGCCATGTTTTGAAACTTCGGCAGGGAATCTGTGTGCTCCAGAGGCTGCCTTGTTCTTCAGCTGTCAAGTAGCAGAGTCCGCAGTTCCCCACTGGCTTTGTCACTCAGCCTGGCCCCACAAAACCAGAGAGAAAGCAAATCATCCCAGATCCCAAGATAGTGCTGAAGATAAATTCAAATTGTTGCAAGCTAATGTTTCCATTTCCGGAAGTAGTATTTATGGCCTCTGAATGAGATTGTCTATTTAATGTTGGTGTTTGGCAGCTTTGCAGACTTGCCTGCCAGGAGGCAGAGTGGGATTGCAATACTCATGACTTAGCCACTAGTGCAGAGTTTTATCCCATCTAGTCCAGGCTGGAATTAATGAGAAGACCCAAAGGGACTGCACTACTAGCCTATTAAATAACTCAACTTCCGATTATATGGATTTTTGCATGACGATACAGAAGTACTGCAGCTGCCTTCAAAGAGTTAATATGCTTAGACATTTCTGGCAAGGATATGTTCCAGCTTTTGCATCCTGCAACAGAAATGACTCCAGTCCTTGCCCAAGGATACAGACATTACTAATGGGAAAAGGTGATAGTATATTCTTGAAACAGAGTATTTTTATTTTGTTTTTTAAAAAAAGGGCGGAACTGGAAACAGAAAAATGTCAGTTTGGGCCTAGAGTTGGGTGGAAATGAGGTCCAAGGTGGCCTGTGCATGCTGATATATCCAACAGCTACCTCACAAACCTACAAATTGTACACGGTAAGGATCCTCATCTTGATTTCCACTTTGTATGTAGAATTTGTAACGTAACTACAGATCTGCTAGCAGGCTGCAGCCCTTGAGAAACTGCCCAATAGAACTGCTAAACCAGGTAATGCTCTTTAATCCGCTCTTCCAGCTTTATTTGTGTCTTGGGTTGAAGTATTGAAATACATCTATGCCTTTGTGTGCATATGATGAGTTAGACAATTAATTGCAGCCTAAGAAAATGTTCTGGAAAGGAGTCGATACTTTGAGATCTTGCTGTCACATTACAATGTGTTCTGCCTGTAATTTTTGTGGGTATTATGCATCAACTGTTGTAAAGGATGCCCATTAAGATGAGGTTCCTCAGCCAGCAGGCTCCGTGCCAGTGATTTCAATATTTGAAGATAGTAGTGTCTACTTGATATCTAGCTAGTTTAGTACCAGGCTAAATCATTTAGTAGATGACACCAAGTTAGTTCATTCTATTTTGCTAAGTTTTTGCACCTTGCAGGGTCAAGAATTTTGTGTGTCTCTTTCTTAAATGGTTACTTTCCTTGCATAGTTCAGACCATTCCCTGCTCACTGCATAGTTCCAACGTGGTTGCCAAACAGGATAAAGGAATTATATTTCTTGTGTTTGCAAAGGGGCACAGGAGAATCAATTTTGCTCTGAGACGTGGAATGTATATTCCATCTTTTATACATTCTGTTGCTTTGATTGGCAGCAAGAACTGATCAGAACGAATTGGGTCTCTACCTGATCAACATTGTGCAAAACGTCTTCCAAAACACACTCTGCTGGCTGAAGACTTCAACATGCTTGTAAATCAGCAATGTCTGAAGTCTTTTATTTTCTGAAGTAGGAGATTCACTGTAGGAGAGTGAAGCTCACGGGATCCCAAGTCAAAATGTTACTTGTGCTTCTGGACTTGTTTTTTCCTTCTGGCATTGTAAATGTTTCTAACTTGGAATTGTAATGAGCACCACATCCTTTCCACACCAGTGTATAACCACACAATGTAATTTCTTTTTTTATTATTATTATTATTCATTCACAGGATGTGGGCGCTGCTGCTAAGGTCAGTGTTTATTGCCAATCCTTAAATATCAAACAGAATGGAAACGGCTGCTTTGATCCACTGTCTGTGCCATACACCAGGCAACCACCTACACTAATTCCACACTACTCTCACCGTATTCATAACAACTCTGCCCAGACACCTATACACTAGAGCAATTTACAATGGCCACTTAACCTACCAACCTCATGTCTTTGGAGCATGGGAGGAGACTGGAGCACAGCACACCGGGGGGGGGGGGGGGGACATGCAAACTCCACACAGACAGCACCAGAGGTCGGCTCCCCAGTTGCCCTGGAGAAGGTGGTGATAGTTAAGACAGAGGTCGATAGTTTCTTGATAAGTCAGGGCATGAGGGATACAGGGAGAAGGCAGGAGATTGTGTCTGAGGGGGAAATGGATCAGCATAATGGATCAACCCTAATTCTGCTTCTATATCTTATGGGTTTATGGTTAAATTGTTGAAGTCCTACTAGTGAATGTCAGGGATTATTGTGGAGTTCCGAAAATTATGGATAGTATAATTATCGATTAACTAAAATGAGAACTAGCCTTTAGGAAATAAATCCTGTACACAATTTAACTTCTGATATTTTGTGGATAGTGAAACCAGTCATTGGGTGTGGGACTTTCTGACACTGTCCCATTGAAACTACATAGGGAAGGACACTAGATGAATGTTCCTGCTATTGTGAAAGGTCTACCACTGCCACTTAAGACATAGTTCAGGAGAGGTCTGTTTTATCACTTTTGGGGGGAGCAAGGCATGGAGATAGAGGGGGTGAGGGAAGTATAAAACATCACATTCCCTTCTCCCTCCTCCTCCCCACCTCTGTCTCTCACCCCCTCTATCTCCATGCCTCCTCTCCTCTTTGCCCCTCTCTCTCTCTCCCCGCCCCCCCCCCATATGGGTCAGTTTTAGTGAGTCACGACAGTGAAGATACTCCTATTGGGGTGTGAGATTTAACACTCAGTGGTAATGAAGGAACAGGAATGTATTTCCAAATCGGTGCTGTGTGCTCTTGGAGAGAAGCTGCAGTTGGTGTTGGTGTTGCTGTGTACCTGCTGCCTATGTAGGCCCATGAGCTTGAGTGGTGCTGTAGGAACAGCTTTGACAAGTTGCTGTAATGCATTCTGGACGTGCTACACATTGCAGTGATAGTGTGCCTGTGGTGGAGGTCATGAATAGAATAGATAAGGTGGGGGTTAGGATGCCAATCAAGGGAGCCTGGATGGGATCAACCATCTTGACTGGTGTTAGAGCTGCCTTCGCCTTGACAGAGAGACCACAGTCAGTCTGTATTGGCAGGAACATCTCTGACTCCATCACACTGAGCACTGGATCCCCACAAGGCTGTGTGCTTAGCCCATTGCTGTTTACACTGCTAACACATGACTGTGCAGCCAGATTCAAGGAGAACCTGATCATTAAATTTGCAGACGATACCACAGTGGTGGGGCTCATCAGCAAAAATGATGAAACAATGTACAGGGAGGAGGTCAAACACCTAGAGAGCTGGTGCAGGGATAACAACTTGATGCTTAATGTCACCAAAACCAAGGAGATTATCGTCGATCTCAGACAGTCTCAGCCTGAGCACACATCCCTCAGCATCAGCGGCTCCACAGTGGAGAGAGTGGAAAACATCAAGTTCCTTGGGGTGCAGATCTCGGACAATCTCACCTGGTCCAGGAACACCACTGGAATTGTGAAACGGGCCCAGTAGAGATTGCACTTTCTGAGGAAGCTTAAACAAGCATCACTCCCCACTAATATCTTAACCACACTCTGCAGAGGCGTGGTTGAGAGTGTGCTGACCTTTTGAATCACAACCTGGTACTCCAGCTGCAGTGCTGTCAACAAAAAAGCCTTGCAGAGGGTGGTTAGGGGAGCAGAGAAGGTTATTGGGGTCTCCCTACCTTCTGTCCAAAACCTCTTTCAGAGTCGATGCCTCCAGAAGACACGGTACATCATTAAAGACCCCTCACACCCTCTCCATGAACTGTTTGTTCTTCTGCCATCAAGCAAACGTTACAGGAGCATCAAAACTAAAACCACAAGGCTACTAAACAGCTTCCTCCCACAGGCAGTCAGACTGCTAAATAGCTGCTCCACCTGACTCTGCCTTGGACACTTTTATCTTGCACTGGACACTTATAACTGATTTTAACTGACATGTGGCTGTTGTGTTTTACTATTTATTGTTATGTTTATTATTTAGTGTCGCGTTTGTTATGTTATGATTTCACTGCTCCTGAGAAACGCTGTCTCATTCTGTCCTGCAGAGCTGATGTACGGTTAGAGTGACAATAAAGTTTTTTGAATCTTGGATAAAGAAAGAGTGAGTTCCACCACGTTTCTGACCTGTGCCTTGAGTTTAAGGATTCCGTTACAAAGATGAATACTCTTATTATTGACATTGGACACACTGTTACAATAGGAAAGTTTTTTTTTTGGGGGGGGGGAAGAAATATCATTTAAGTAATGGATTGTTAACCCCAAACTGAGAGGTTTGCTATTGTGGTTTGTGAAAACCCATTGTGTTTCTGTGGCTCCTGTAGAGTCAGAAACCCAATGCATCGGAGAAGTGATAAAGTATTAAGATGAATAGCCAGAGGAGAAAAGGTTGAGCAGCCCTGGTAAAGGGTCCATTGGCCTGTTGCTTCCACAGCTGACTGCCATGTTTTGCACTGTGACAAACATCCTCAGCTCCTGAGGAAAGATTCTTCAAAGTTTCCCTATTGGTCTCAAAATGCCTAAGCCAGTAGATTGCCTGCTAAGGAAATAACTTGGAAATTATTATATTCTCATTCAGCAGTCAATCATTTCTCTCAGTGCTTGACTCAATAATTCATCCAACTTCTGTTTCAATCAACACAATAGCTCCTTTAGATGGGGATCAAAGAATCGATTCTTCTTTCAGAAGTGCTAGGGTGGGAGGAATTTGATACCATGCAGGTGTGGTCACAGTAGTTTCGATACTGGACTAGGAAGCTGAAAATCAAACAATCGAGGTAGTATGTTGTAATTTGTGGACTATCAAGTCATTCTGGTCGGAATACAGTTTATTCTTATTTAGAGATGTAACACCCCTTCCAGTCCTTTGAGCCATGTCGCCAGCAACCCACTGATTTAACCCTAGCCTGATCACAAAGACCAATTAACCTATTAACTGTTAAGTTTTTGGACTGTGGGAGGAAATCAGAGCACCCAGAGGAAACACGCATGTTCACAGGAGGGACATACCAACTCTTTATAGATGAAGTCGGAATTGAACTCTGACCCCTGAGCTTTAATAGCGTTTCACTAACTGCTATGCTACTGGGGCGCCCCAAGCTGATTTTTGATGACTTCCCAAGTAGCTTGGCAAGCCCCATAAATGTGATAAGAAATAAGCAAAGTAATTGTTATGTATTGAAGGCCAAACCTGTTGGATAGTTGTCCCTTTCAATACAATACCCATTATATCTGAACTTGCATTTAAGGAGCATACAATGCTTACATCCACACTCTTTGCTTTTAAGCAACATTTATTAGTTTAAATATTTGTACCTTAAAAGAAAATCAAGTGAGTCCTGATGAAGGGTCTCGGCCTGAAATGTTGACTGTTTATTCCCCTCCATAGACGCTGCCTGACCTACTGAGTTCCTCCAGCAATTTGTTTGTATTGCTTAAGGTGAAGCACCAAGTCCCAGAACTATTCTGGTTGCGCACAAGTACTGCTGACATTAGTCCTTTGAAAGATTAACAGTGACAAGCTAACTTTTTTTTATTTGGTTCAGCCCTGCACCAGTTCCCAGTCCTGACCCCTTAATGGTAATATTCAATGGTCAATGTTTAGTAACATTTGCTATTGAGGTTTGCTATTGTGGTTTGTCATTTATCTAAACGTTAATTGTAGCCTTGTAACTTTCCCTTGTGTTGATTCCAGGGAGTCCTGTTGCCAAAAATAAGTACTGCTCTTGTGGATGCTCAATGCAGCCTTTTGCTAAAGTGGTGCTGTAATGGGTTATTCATTGTGAATCAGCAAATGATGTCACAATGGTTCCCATTCTGAATCTTCTTGGCTGCAGTGTGGGGATGCAAGAGGAGGAACTGTGCTGAATGTTGCTGCAGTCAGATTTCTCTTCACTTCTTGAGTGGGAAATGACTGGTCTCTGCACATTCACAACTTCATCGCGGGGCTCTTGAATCCCAAACTGCTTGAGGTTTGCTCTTGTAGCTTGTGATTTGCGTAAATTTTGTTTGCAGTCTTGTAACTTACTTGTCAGTGACTATTACGAACCCTCCTTAACTATGATGTATGCATGAATATTTTAAATGTTTTTAATTAAAAATCTCAGTCTTTTTATTTCAAACCTCTCATCACTGAAGCTTTTCCTGAACAGGACCCCTTTGTGCTTTATACTGAGCAACACAAATTCATCAAAGAAAGTGTGTCAGAGTAGCACTCTTCTCCTTTTTAGGTTTGAGCTCCTCCACTGAGAATGGTGATAATTTCACGATAATTGAGTTTCTCTTGCCACAACTCCCTTCCTTTTAAGGGTAAACCATTTCTGGTGGCAACCACAAGTGCAGTGATGACAAAGAGCAACTGGACTCTTGCCAGCAGTGTCCTATCCAGAGCAGAATCTGACCAATAATGACAAATAGCTCAATAAGACTTTTCTGAAGTGGACCTGTGATGTCGCCTCCAAGCAAATCTTTAGGCTACAGGCCTGCCATAAATGTAATCTGCCCAATAAAGTCAAACTGTCCATGACAAATGTTGAGGAGGGGTTCCCAATCTTTTTGACACCATTGACCAATACCAATAAGCAAGGGGTCTGTGAACCCCTAAATGTAGAGGAAGTTGTGACAAAGGCTCTGCTTTTCTCCTTCCTCGAAGACATAATAATGATTAACAACACCTCACAAGGCTGTTTCTCCATTTATTTCCCTTTTCTTACTTGACACATGTTTAAGCAGAGACTACTGATTATCCACAATTACTAAGTAAAGATGTCGTATCACTGTTGTGTAGAGCCTTGTTGATACTGCGCCAAGAGTATTTTCTTAGGTTTTGGTCTCATTACCTTAAAAAGAAAGAAGAAAATACTTCCCATGGAGAGAGTGCAGCAAAAAAATCACTTGGCTGGTTTTGGGAATGGTGGTTTGCTGTATGAGGTGAGGTTGAGTAGATTTGGTCTGTATTCTCTGGAATTCAGAGGAATGAGGAGTCAGCTCATTAAAACTTACAAGGCCTGAGACAGTGTGGATGTTACCCCTGGCTGATGAATATTGAACCAGGAGATCACAGTCTCAGAATATATTCAAGACTGAGATGGGAAAAGGGTTCTTCACTCGGAGGGTGATAAGTGTTTGGAATTCTTTGCCTCAGAGGCTATCAGGGTTTGGCCAGTGAGTCCATTCAAATAGAGATCAATGGATATTAAGCGGAGATGGGGGCTGTTCAGAACTGGGTGCAGTTGAATGCCAACTTGTAGATGGATGGAATTTCTCAATTTTAACCCAAAACCAATTGATTCCTCTGCTAAATGACAGGAATGTCAGACTTACACCTGGGTACTTATTCATCAGTGTTGTCATAAATAACTTCTGCAATCATAACTCTACAAAAACCAGGTGACAATCTCGTTACTGCTTTAAAAGCTCGTCTGCTTGCCACCCAGACAGATCATTCCACGCACAAGTACATTGGGGTAGTACAAAGAGATTTAAAAAGAGTGCGGAATAAATGTATTGAATAGCTGTGCTGAAAGTAGCTTGCAAAGAATAACCATGGTCCCGTGTTTGGGTTGCCTAAGTGCGTGTCCTGCCTGGTTTGAAAAAACTGATCCACCTTCCAACCAGAGATCTTGTTACCTTTTTATTTGGTTTTTGCAGAAGCTAATTCCCCAAAAAGTACAAAAAGCACACGTGCAAACAAACCCATTTTTCTATTGCCTTGCTGTGTGTGTGTGTGTGGAAGTGGGTTGGCAGAGTGAGAAGAAGAAACAGTAGACTGAATGGAACTGGGGAGTAAGTAGGGGAAGTGGATAGACCTGGCACTGAACAGTTTTTTCTCATTTGTGGACATAGTTTTCATGCCAACATTTATTGTCTATCCCTATTTGCTCTTTGCTGAGCCATTTCCGAGTTTATGGTTAACTGGTTGCTCTAGAGTTGCATATTGGGTAAGGATGGTGGATTTCCTTTCAACAGTCTAGTGCCTTTATCACTATCATTAATTACAATGACTTCTTTGTTCAAGATTGACTTAATTTAAATTCCCTGGCTACTGGTAGTAAGATCCATGTTTGTCACCGGTTGGTAGTGTAGTTCTTTGGATGTTCAACTGGCAACCACTATGTTATCATACCCTTGGTGTGGACGTAGATGATGCAATTCTGTTGCATTGGGTATGAATATCATCAGATCATCTGAACTTGCTCTGAGGTTGGGGAGGGACACGGCTTCAGTGCCTCTCTATTACAGTCTGATCCCCATTTTATGTCCTCTACAACCTACCCTTAATTCTTTCATTTTAAAAAAAAACGAAGTTTTCAATGTGTGGGTATTGCTGGCAAGGCTAGGGAATTGCTGGTCCCCAGTTACCCTAGAAAGGTGGAGAGAGCAAAAGAAATAGAAGCAGGAAGAGGACATTAAGCCCTTCATGCCTGCTCTGCCATTCAGTATGATCATAGCTGATCTCTAATGTATAGATTTACCTCTGATGCAGAAGGAGATCATTCAGTCCAACTTCTGGCTCTTGGCAATCTCATTCTCCAGCATTCTCCATGACCTTTGCTATCTCATGCTCATTAGTGCATCCCCTCCCTCTGGATTTTCCCATCACCCACCCACACTCGGGGAAAATTATACCAGCCATTTTAACCTACCAATAGGTCAGTACTTGGGCTATAGGAAGATGCCAGAGAACCTAGGGTGGGGTCACAGGGAAAACCGTGCCAGAGGTCAGGATTAAACCTGGGTTGCTGAGGTGGTATCACCAACCAATGCACCACTCTGCTGCCAAAGTCTGTACCGCAGTGCCACTTTAGAACATAAAACAGGCCCTTCAGCTCACGATGTTGTTCTGAACCAATTAAATTAACCACCAAATGGCTAACTAACTCATCTCTTCTGCCTACACAATGTCCAATTCCTTCCATTTTCCTCACACTCACGTGCCTGTCTAAATGACTCTTAAAAGTCCCTGATGTACCTGCCTCTACCACTGCCCCAGGCAGCGCATTCCAGTCACCAACGCCTGTTTTTATTTTTAAAAAACTTGTCCCTCACATCTCCTTTTGAAATGACCTCCTGCATGCCCATTGGTATTAGGAATTTCAACCCTGGGATAAAGATGCTGTCTACTCTACCTCTGCCTCTCACATTCTTATAAACCTCCATCAGATCTCCCCTCAGCCTCCGCCGCTCCAGAGAAAACAACCCAAGTTTGTCCAACATCTCGTTATAGCACATGCCCTCTAAACCAGGCAGCATCCTGGTAAACCACCTCTGCACCCTCTCCAAAGCCTCAACATCCTTCCTATAGTGGGGCGACCAGAACTGTATGCAATACTAAAGATGCGGCCTAACCAGAGTTCCATAAACCTGCGACATAATTTCCTGACCTTTGAACTCAGTGCCTCAACTAATAAAGGCAAGCATGCCATATGGCTTCTTAACCACCATATCTACCACTTTCAGGGAACTATGAACTTGGACCCCGAGATCCCTCTGCTCATCAACACTGTGAAAGGTCTTGCCCTTAACGGTGTACTGTCTTTTTACAGTTGCCCTACTAAGGTGCAACACCTCACATTTATCAGGGTTAAACTCCATCTGCCATTTCTCTGCTCATATCTGCATATCGTGTTGCATTCTTTGCCCAGTTTTCTGCACTGTCCACCACTCCACTGATCTTGGTAACATCTGCAAATTTACTAACCCACCCATCTGCATATTCATCCAGGTCATTTATAGACATCACAAACAGCAGAGGTCCCAGCACAGATCCCTGCAGAACACCACTGATCACAGACCTCTAGCTTGAATAAGTCTCTTCAACCACTACCCTCTGTCTTCTATGGGCAAGCCAGTCCTGAACCCAAACAGCCAATTCGCCATGAACCCCATGCATCTTAATCTTCTGGATGAGCCTCCTATGAGGGACCTTGTCAAACAGTTTAATAAAATCCACATAGACAATGTCTATAGCTCGATCTTCATCAATTACTCTTGTCAAAAAACTCAATTAAGTTAGTAAGACATGACTTGCTGCGCACAAAGCCATGGCTTTCCAAATGCTCATAAATCGCTGAGTGTGTGCCTTCAGGCTTCTGTACCTCCTACCTGACGGTAACAGTGAGAAAAGGGCATGTCCTGGGTGCTGGAGGTCTTTAATAATGGACGCTCCCTTTCTGAGACACCGCTCCCTGAAGATGTCCTGGGTACTTTGTAGACTTGTGCCCAAGATGGAGCTGACCAGATTTACAACCTTCTGCAGCTTCTTTCGGTCCTGTGCAGTAGCCCCTCCATATCAGATAGTGATGCAGTCTGTCAGAATGCACTTCATACTTCATACTCCATAAATCTGAGAGCCTGGAAACTGTTCGAGGCAGCATTAGCCCTATAAATTCAGTGCAGCATAAGAGGTACTTTTTGTTGACAGCTGACTGTTTATAGGAATACTGTTTTAAGATGGAAGGGGGCAGGTGGGTGGGGCTGCCAATTTAAATAACTATTGTGTCAATCAGAGAGAAGTTTTGTTTTTAATTAATTTAAATACTGAGTAATTGTGGATCATATTTGGTTTTGAGAGGTTTTAGTCTTTGTAACAGGAGAAGCTAGCACCAAATCTGCTAAAATATTTGTGATTCTACCATGTAATCTGGCCTATCAGGTTTCCATGTTTCAGAGATTAATTTTGAGCACTAGATTATTTTTTTTTTAAAATAATTTATTTTGCACGTAAATAAAAAAGCCATAATGTATGAGCCGGAGTAGATTTATGGTTACTTCAGACTGCTCCACCGTTTAATGATCAGATGTTTGGCAAGGCTTCTACTTCCTTGTCCGTTTTATTTTCTTCCCCCAAATCCTGAACTTGCCTCGATCCAAAAATCTATCTGTATCATTCTTGAATGATTCTGCCTTTCTGGGAATTCCAAAGATTTGTAATCCTCAGAATAAGTTCCCCCTCCTCTATATCTTGTTCTATAATCATGCGCCGATTGTGGAGTTCCTCTGGAGGTGGGACCTCCACTCAGCATTTATACTGTCAGGCAGCCTCGAAGCCGTGTGACTCAGTAACCTCACCGATCATTGTTCTAAATCCCAGTGAGTTCGGGCCCATTCTGTTCAGATTCAGGGGAGGCTCGCTTTTAGTTCTATTTCTTTTCAAATGGTCCTTAAGTGGTTTTGTGAATTGCGTTGTGAGAATTTCCAGTAATCTTGTAGTTTCCTGCCTCGTGTTGTATGAGATGGCTGAAATAACTGCCTGAAATTAAATTTGTTCACAAGGTGCGGACATTGCTGATGACTATGTTTCCACACATTAGAGGCCATTTGGCCTGTCATGTTTATGCTGGCCCACAGAGCAATCCTGTTCCCACAATTTTTCTCGAAGTGATTCTCCCTACATTTCCATCAATTCTGCAAACCACCTTGATAATGAGGAAATTCACAGTGGCCAATTGATCTACCAGCCCGCTCATCTTTGGGATGTGAGACGAAACGGGAGCCCACAGGAGAAATTCTGCACCCTTTTTTTTTTCTCCAAACATACCCTTGCTCATTGCAGCCAAAAAGTTCTATTCAAAAGGTTCAAAGGAACATCTAAACAAGCCTGATGCATTTTGGAAAGAAGTCCCGTGGTCTGATGAAGTTAAAATAGAACTTTTTGGCCGCAATGAGCAACGGTATGTTTGGAGGAAAAAGGGTACAGAATTTCATGAAAAGAACACCTCTCCAACTGTTAAGCACGGGAGTGGATCGATCATGCTTTGGGCTTGTGTTGCAGCCAGTGGCACAGGGAACATTTGCTGGTAGAGGGAAGAATGAATTCAATTAAATACCAGCAAATTCTGGAAGCAAACATCACATCATCTGTTTAAAAAAAAAAAAAAAAAGCTGAAGCTGAAAAGAGGATGGCCTCTACAGCAGGGTAATGAACCTAAACACACCTCAAAATCCACAATGGACTACCTCAAGAGGTACCCAAACCCAGGTCCAAGAAGATGAAGGTAGCTGAAAAGTGACAAAACGCACAACAAAATGCATGCCCTAACATCACATCAGCAGCAGTGAACTTATCACATGACTATTGGAATCCAGGTTTCCCCCTACCACTTAATAAATGGCGATAAGAGAAAGGTATCTTTCATTAGCAAGGGGAACATCCTTCTACCCTTGCCACTGCTATGAATGGAACAGTAATCTATAGAAGTTCCCCTACTGTCACATTATTACACCACATAAATCAAATTAACTTGCCTACCAGGGATTCTTGTTCACTTCAAGTTAACAGAAAATCTCTCAGTTGAACCATGAGGGCTAAAATCAAGAGTCTAATTTATTTACAAGGTAACTAACCAGCTACAGAAGCATTATACTTGCACTAAACCAGTAAGGTCGAAATCTTTACTGTTCGTTATAAGCTTCTGACAATGTCGTGGTCACTGAGGTCCTTCAGAGAAGGAATTCTGCCCGGTCTGGAACATGTGACTCCATATTCACCACTGTAGTTCACCCTCAACTGGCCTCGGAAATTCTCCGGGGCAGCACGTTTAATAGAGCTGCTGTCTCACCACTCCAGCAGTGCGGGCTCAATTCCATTTTTCTGCTTTTCCAAAAGGAGGCTTATTCAGGGATTACAGGGTCACATTCATACAGTATTAGGGTACTTCACGGAACACACTGTTTAAAGATTCAAATGTAACATGGTCATTACTATCCAGATCACAGTTGAGCACCTTTGGTGCCCACCACTCCTGGAAATCCCCTGTTGTACCAAGGATGCTGCACGCTCCTTCTCCAGACACAGACATAGGTGTAGGCAATTGACTCGGGCAGAACCCGGACTGCTAAATGGTCACCTTGACCAGGCCAAGGAGCAAACCCACCCAAACGACCCACCCCTCTCTGGACTGGCTGACCAAAGGTCAGAAGCATGGGACTGAACCAATACACCACGGCTGTCACAGACTTTATAAAAACAGTTGTGGACGAGTGTGGCCCTGCAAAATCATTCAGAGTCTTCCCTAACCAAAAGCCCTGGATGAACCAAGAGATCCGCAATCTGTTGAGGGCCATTTCAGTGTCATTCAGGTCTGGCAACCAAATAATATACAAGAGGTCCAGGTATGATCTCCAGAAAGCCATCTGATGTGCAAAATGGCAATTCCAGACCAAATTTGAATCTTTGAAGGATGCTCGACAGCTGTGGCAGGGCCTGAATGGCAGCACCTCCTACAAAGTGAAACCAAGTGACAAAGGTTGCTCCCCGATGAACTCGATTCCTTTTATGCTCAGTTTGACCATCAAAACATGGAGGTACCTTCACAAGCTCCCACAGCCTGCTGATGACCCTGTGATTTCAGTCTCTGAGCCATCCTTCAGGAGGGTGAACCCACGAAAAGCATCCGGCCCAGACGGTAACTGGCCAAGTGCTAAAGACCTGTACTGACCGACTGGCTGGAGTGTTCACTGAGATCTTTAAACTCTTTCTTCGGCAGTGTGAGGTACCAATCTGGTTCAAGCAGACTTCAATTATACCAATGCCCAAGAAGAATGTGGTAACCTGACTCACTGACTAACGTCCAGTAGCACTTACTTCCAGTGTGAATATCTGGACAGCAATGATGCATATATCAAGATGCTCTTCATTCAAAACTATCATAAGAACATAATAAGAACATAAGAAATAGGAGCAGGAGTAGGCCATCCGGCCCATCGAGCCTGCCCCACCATTCAATAAGATCATGGCTGATCTGTCTGTAACTCAGCTCCATCTACCTACCTTTTCCTCATAACCCTTAGTTCCCCTACTATATAAAAATCTATCTAACTGTTTCTTAAATATATTTAGTGAAGAAACCTCAACTGCTTCCCCGGGCAGAGAATTCCACAGATTCACCACTCTCTGGGAAAAACAGTTTCTCCTCATCTCCGTCCTAAATCTTCCCCCCTGAATCTTGAGGCAACGTCCCCTAGCTCTAACCTCACTTACCAATGGAAACAACTTTCCTACCTCTATCATATCTATCCCTTCCAAAATTTTGTATGTTTCCATAAGATTCCCTCTCATTCTTCTGAATTCCAGCGAGTACAGTCCCAGGCGATTCAATCTCTCCTCATAGTCTAACTCCCCTCATCTCTGGAATCAACCTGGTGAACATCCTCTGCACTGCCTCCAAAGCCAGTATATCCTTCCTCAAGTATGGAGACCAGAACTGCACACAGTACTCCAGGTGCAGCGTCACCAGTACCCTGTACAGTTGCAGCATGATGTTCCTGCTCTTGAGTTCAATCCCTTTAGCAATAAAGGCCAGCATTCCGTTTGCCTTCTTAATAACCTGTTGTACCTGCAAGCCAACTTTTTGCGATTCATGCACAAGCACTCCCAAGTCCCTCTGCACAACAGCATGCTGCAAAACTAATCAATAAGCTTCAAGACCTTGGCCTCAATTCCTCCTTGTGCAACTGGATTCTCAATATCCTCATGGATTGGCAATATCATCTCCTCCACAATTTCCCTCACCATAGGTGCACCACAAGCTGTGTGCTTAACTACTTGCCCTATCCTTATGATTTGTGAGGCTAAGCACAGCTATAATGCCATATATAAATTTGCCAACAACACCACTGTCGTAGGCTGAATCAAACATGGTGATGAATCAGCATATAGGAGGGAATTGAAAATCTGGCTGAGTGGTGCCACAACAACAACCGCTCACTCAATGTCAGCAAGACCACGGAGGAGGAAACCAGAAGTCCATGAGCCGCTCCTCACCAGGGAATCAGTGGTAGAGAGTGTCAGCAACTTTAAACACCTCAGTGTTATAATTTCAGAGGATCTGTTCTGGGTCCAGCATGCAAGTGTTATTATGAAAAAAACACAGCAGCACCTCTACTTTCTTAGGAGCCTCAGTACCTACACTACCAGCTTCAGGAACAGTTATTAACCTTTTACCATTGGGCTCCTGAACCAGAGGGGATAACTTCACTTGCCCCAACACTGAACTGCTCCGACAACCCATAGACTCACTTTCACGGGCTCTTCATCTCATGTTCTTGATATTTACTGCTTATTTATTATCTCTTATTTTTCTTTTTGTATTTGCAGTTTGTTATCCTTTGCACACTGGTTGTTGTTCGTCCCGTTGAGTGTGTCTTTCATTGATCCTATTGTGTTTACTGTGATTACCCACAAAAAAAATTATCTCAGGGTTGTATATGTCAACATACAGTGGCATGCAAAAGTTTGGGCACCCCGGTCAATATTTCTGTTACTGTGAATAGCTAAGTGAGTAAAATATGAACTGATTTCCAAAAGGCATAAAGTTAAAGATGACACATTTCTTTAATATTTTAAGCAAGATTACTTTTTTATTTCCATCTTTTACAGTTTCAAAATAACAAAAAAGGAAAAGGACCCGAAGCAAAAGTTTGGGCACCCTGCATGGCAGTAGTTAGTAACACCCCCTTTGGCAAGTATCACAGCTTGTAAATGCTTTTTGTAGTCAGCTAAGAGCCTTTCAATTCTTGTTTGGGGGATTTTCACCAATTCTTCCTTGCAAAAGCCTTCTAGTCTCTGTGAGATTCTTGGGCCATCTTGCATGCACTGCTCTTTTTGTGGTCTATCCACAGATTTCTTAATGATGTTTAGGACAGGGGACTGTGAGGGCCATGGCAAAACCTTCATGACCACATGATGTTCGTTTCTTTCCACATCCCAAGAGTGTGCTTAATTGGCCACTGCAAGTTACTACTTGGTGTAGCTTAATGATAAACAAAATCAAAGTGGGATCAGAGAGAATAAATTGCAGGGCTGCAAAGGAATGAAGAAACCTGATAGGCTAAAGGTCCTCCTGTGTTGTTACAATAAAACGGCATTTAGAGCTGGAAGAAGACTGGGAACTAGTGAGAGCTTTCACGTGACCCAATTTAGCCAGTATGCAGACTCCCTGCTGTGTACACCTCATTTTCATGCGTGGCCTCCCTTTAAATGCATCTGTACTATTCACTTCAACCACACCCTGTGGTAGCAAGTTCCACATTCTCACCACCCTCAGGGTAAATATGTTTCATCCGATTTCCCTATTTGATAACCTTGTGATTATCTTATAATGACGGCTGTGTTCTCCCTATGCATACAGATGTTCTCTATGTATCCACTCCATTAAAATCATTCATAGTTTTGAAGATCATGATTGATTAGGCCAACTTTTCCGAGGTTCATCCTTGTATATAACTTCACATTTCTAGCATTATCCTTGGGAGTCTTCTGTGCACCAGCTCCAGTGCACGTGTCCTTTATTGTATAAAAATGGTAACCTGAATGATCAAGTCCCACTAGTGTGGTCAAGCTAAGTTTCAAGCAACACACACCAAAGTTGCTGGTGAACGCAGCAGGCCAGGCAGCATCTCTAGGAAGAGGTACAGTTGACGTTTTGGGCCGAGACCCTTCGTCAGGACTAACTGAAGGAAGAGTTAGTAAGAGATTTGAAAGTGGGAGGGGGAGGGGGAGGGGGAGATCCAAAATGATAGGAGAAGACAGGAGGGGGAGGGATGGAGCCAAGAGCTGGACAGGTGATTGGCAAAGGGGATATGAGAGGATCATGGGACAGGAGATCTGGGGAGAAAGGAAAGTGGGGAGAACCCAGAGGATGGGCAAGGAGTATAGTCAGAGGGAGAAAAAGGAGAGTGAGAGAAAGAATGTATGTATATAAATAAATAACGGATGGGGTACGAGGGGGAGGTGGGGCATTAGGAGAAGTTAGAGAAGTCAATGTTCATGCCATCAGGTTGAAGGCTACCCAGACAGAATATAAGGTGTTGTTCCTCCAACCTGAGTGTGGCTTCATCTTTACAGTAGAGGAGGCCGTGGATAGACATGTCAGAATGGGAATGGGATGTGGAATTAAAATGTGTGGCCACTGGGAGATCCTGCTTTCTCTGGCGGACAGAGCGTAGGTGTTCAGCAAAGCGGTCTCCCAGTCTGTGTCGGGTCTTGCCAATATATAGAAGGCCGCACCGGGAGCACCGGACGCAGTATATCACCCCAGCCAACTCACAGGTGAAGTGTTGCCTCACCTGGAAGGACTGTCTCGGGCCCTGAATGGTGGTAAGGGAGGAAGTGTAAGGGCATGTGTAGCACTTGTTTGGCTTACAAGGATAAGTGCCAGGAGGGAGATCAGTGGGGAGGGATGGGGGGGGGGACGAATGGACAAGGGAGTTGCGTAGGGAGCGATCCCTGCGGAAAGCAGAGGTGGGGGAGGGAAAGATGTGCTTGGTGGTGGGATCCCGTTGGAGGTGGCAGAAGTTACGGAGAATAATATGTTGGACCCGGAGTCTGGTGGGGTGGTAGGTGAGGACCAGGGGAGCCCTATTCCTAGTGGGGTGGCGGGAGGATGGAGTGAGAGCAGATGTACGTGAAATGGGGGAGATGCGTTTGAGAGCAGAGTTAATGGTGGAGGAAGGGAAGCCCCTTTCTTTAAAAACGGAGGATATCTCTCTCGTCCTGGAATGAAAAGCCTCATCCTGAGAGCAGATGCAGCGGAGACGGAGGAATTGCGAGATGGGGATGGCATTTTTGCAAGAGACAGGGTGAGAAGAGGAATAGTCCAGATAGCTGTGAGAGTCAGTAGGCTTATAGTAGACATCAGTAGATAAGCTGTGTGCAGAGACAGAGACAGAAAGATCTAGAAAGGGGAGGGAGGTGTCGGAAATGGACCAGGTAAACTTGAGGGCAGGGTGAAAGTTGGAGGCAAAGTTAATAAAGTCAACGAGCTCAGCATGCGTGCAGGAAGCAGCGCCAATGCAGTTGTCGATGCAGCGAAGGAAAAGTGGGGGACAGATACCAGAATAGGCACGGAACATAGATTGTTCCACAAAGCCAACAAAAAGGCAGGCATAGCTAGGACCCATACGGGTGCCCATAGCTACACTTTTAGTTTGGAGGAAGTGGGAGGAGCCAAAGGAGAAATTATTAAGAGTAAGGACTAATTCCGCTAGACGGAGCAGAGTGGTAGTAGAGGGGAACTGATTAGGTCTGGAATCCAAAAAGAAGCAGAGAGCTTTGAGACCTTCCTGATGGGGGATGGAAGTATATAGGGACTGGACATCTATGGTGAAAATAAAGCGGTGCGGGCCAGGGAACTTAAAATATCGAAAAGTTTCAGAGCGTGAGAAGTGTCACGAACATAGGTAGGAAGGGATTGAACAAGGGGGGATAAAACCGTGTCGAGGTATGCAGAAATGAGTTCGGTGGGGCAGGAGCAAGCTGAGACAATAGGTCTGCCAGGACAGGCAGGTTTGTGGATCTTGGGTAGGAGGTAGAAACGGAAAGTGCGGGGTGTGGGAACTATAAGGTTGGTAGCAGTGGATGGGAGATCCCCAGAGCTGATAAAGTTGGTGATGGTGTGGGAGAGATGCTGCCTGGCCTGCTGCGTTCACCAGCAACTTTGATGTGTGTTGCTTGAATTTCCAGCATCTGCAGAATTCCTGTTGTTTGCGAAGCTAAGTTTCAATGCAGGTTTAATACTCACTTTTCAATTCTTTCCCCTGAAATAAACCTGAATACTTGATTTTCTTTTTTTTTGTTTGTTTGGTCTTGTTAACTGTGCAACTCTTAGTCATTGGTGCATTCATCCTTTGAGATCTTTGCTCCTCACGCAGGCTGTAGTCATTTAAGTAATAAGTGACCTCCCCCATTCTCCTGGCCAAAATGTACTGCCTCGCATAGATCTGTGTTGAATTTCCTTTGCCCACTATGCAAGTTTATGGTGCCCTCATATGATTTGTTGCACTCAACCTTGATACTGACCAGTGTCCCCAATCTGATAGTATTTGGAAATTTTTAAAAAGTGCTTTTGATTCTAGAGTCTAAATCATTAATGTAACAGTGTGAGCAGCCATGGTCCCATCACTGGTCACCATGTTCTTGCTATAAGTAGCAACCTTTTGACTCCCAATTTGCATTGCAGTCATCTAGCAATCCATTTTGCCGACTGTTCCACTTGCTTTAACCTTATTTATTTTAATGTTTTAGGGTACCTGACTGCGGCCTTTTGGAAAATTAAGATGAATTCAGATGTGTTGCTTTGTGCAGGTGTATTGAACTATTTTACTCTGTTACCTAAGATGGTTAACCAGGGCTTCAGTTACAGCTGCAGTGACCATGACTAACTGTGCAGTTAATTATTTTGTGTAACATGTTATCATTCTTGATATGGTGCACTGTATGTAAGGCAAATAGAATTGCATCTTTAATGCAGTCAAGTTTGTCTTTTGGAGTTTATAGTGCAGACTGGAGAAATAAGTACATACACTTACCTCCCTACACTGTTGCACACAGGAGTGGCCATAATCCTTACAAGAGGCAAGAAGGGAGAAGATTAAGGTTTGGAAGGCTTGTCATGTCTTTTAACATTGAAGTAAATGAGTTTTTTTTATTTCAGATCCATGCATCAGAACTTTCAAAACAGATTAATGGAGTGGCCTTCTTCGTTGTGAATAAAACCATTTGGTTCCATAAGATATCTGAGCAGCACCATTATTCTGTAACATTTAACCAGAAACTATGAGGCTATTTTTTAGGAAACGATTTGGTCCAGCAAAACTTGCTATGGTCAGTATAATATTTATGATATTTTTATTCATACTCCAAAGAGATGTAGTCAAGCAGAGCCCAAAGGATGAATCTTGGTTTAGGGACTTAACAGGCAGGAAAGACAAAATGCTGGGACTTATGTTTGGAGCAGTGAACAATATCCGAGATTCAATGCCCAAGTTTCAGATTATTGCTCCAGATCGAGGCAAAGAGGTTGCTGATGACAACAAGAACTGTTTACCAGGATTTTACACTGCAGCAGAATTGAAGACTTTCCTTCCTCGCCCTCCTGAAGATCCCAACGCACCTGGTGCTGATGCAAAGGCTTTTCATACAGATAATCTCTCCCCAGAACAGCAGAAGGAGAAAGACCGTGGTTTTGAAAAGCATTGTTTCAACGCCTATGCCAGTGACCGCATCTCCTTGCACAGGAGCCTGGGACCAGACACACGACCTCCAGAGTAGGTTATTTCATACTTCTATTGTGAAGAGCTTTTATGGGGAGGGATGTTTGTTTGGTTAATAGCTTGTGCTCAGCATTGTTAAAATTATCAATGCTGGGAAATGGAAATTTTCGCAATTTAGGAACTCAGTTTCAACTTTAAGCAAGATACAAAAAGGGTCCATCTGCAGTATATGGCCTGATGTCTCAAAGTATTGTATTAGTGCAAAATGACTTGTCCTGCAAAACCTCCCCACTACAAATCCAGCATACACATTCCCTTTCACTGTCAAATGGGGATGGATTACTGCTGTTGACCCATTCTGACCAAGGAAGCCACCGAGCTTTTTTCCTGTAGGACCTCTGAAATCAAATGGATGGGTCAAAGTCAACTCTATCAGACTGGGTGACAAATAGAAACTTTTGGTGGATGAGCCCAGATCCTTCCCCTTCTCAGAAAATATTCTGCAGATTAAAGGGGATCTCCTCTCTATGAAGCGTAATTTCCCCTTGCAAAAGCTTTCCTTATTTTCAGCTCCTTAGACTCCACAAAACCTGTCCCAACTTGAAGAGGTAAATGCTTTTTTCCCAATCTATGTGGTGCAGACTTTCTGGAGTAAATTCAATACTTGCACTTGGTTACTTTAAAAGCATTCTGTAGGCTAAGATTTCTCAACTCTTTTTGTGTTGCTTTGTGCAGGTGTATTGAACAGAGATTCAGGCGTTGTCCTCCTCTACCTTCAACCAGTGTGATTATAGTGTTCCACAACGAGGCCTGGTCCACCTTGCTGAGGACCGTGTATAGTGTGATGCATACTTCCCCAGCCATACTCTTAAAAGAAATCCTATTAGTGGATGATGCCAGCACAGATGGTGAGTTTTTTTAAAAACTAGAGAGCACTGCTGCATTTAAAGTGCCTTGTGTTTGAGTTTGGAAAAAAATTAATTTAAAAAAAACCTAGTAGTATTGATAAAGTTTAAGGGAATGGGGGATTCTCAGATTCCTATAAACAATGGATTCAGTACTGACTATGTCTGTAACTGCAATGTGTTTGAATAATGTCTCACAGCTGCTTTCTTTGGAGCAAGATAAGGGTTAAGGTTCGTCCAGATCCACATCAGATGTCTCTGAGCTTTTCACACCTTTTGATTTTGACAAAAAGCAGCACCTGATAGAAATTAGACAGAACATTCCTTTCTTAATTAAAGCACAAATTTGACGGATGTTCTGATCTTTGTAATTAAGTTGTGGCTCCAGCAAACCAGGTAGGACATTCCTTTTCTTTAATTAAGGTGGCTGGAGTGTCTAACAAATTGATTGTATCAATAGTCCATTGACTTGGCTGGAATGGTTATCAAACTGATTGTTCTTTTGTATCGGTGGCCTTATAACTTCTGACAATTCTGACATCGGGCAGTGAACTTATAGAACCGCCAGGGAGATGAGAAAGGGTCTCTCCCTGATGTTGGGTCCAAGTTCACTCGCCAGCTGAGCTCGAAGAAATAAACGGGTGAAAAGATAAGTAACAATGTTTTTGTACTGTTGTTATTTGATCCAGCGAAGTTACGTTTACAGTATTCTTACTGAATTTATTCATATATGATCATAATCCCATGACGGAAATATATGTCAGGCACTTAAAGCCCCTAATCGAATCATGGCACTGGCAGATTCCCTAGTGGGTAAGTGGATAAATGGCATAGGACTAAACCACACAAATTGGGAAGATCCCATCAGTGCCCCTTCTGGCCTCTTATTAGTTGACCTTATCCAGTTTCTGCTCAACTTTCTTGGCTTCATTTGGGGTACAGGGTAGTTCCAATTTTTCAAGTCTTTTGTAAATGTAACCCCTCATCTCTGTAAAATCCTAGTGCATTTACCCTTGCTGAAGTGTCCAATACTCTTGCTGCAGCTTGACGTTTAAGTAACGTTTAAGATATGGGACAGATTGGCGGGTCTTTGCCTATCAGACATGGTTCATGCTTGGGTGTTTTATACATGCAGGTATACAACACCCAAGCATGAACCATGTCTGATAGGCAAAGACCTGCCAATCTGTCCCATATCTTAAATGTTACTTATTTCATGGCTGTAGCTTCTTTAGTTCTCTCCTTATTCATGACCCATATCTGATTTTCCCATTGTTAAAATCTTAACAACTTAGCTTGGTTCTTTCTCTCAAAATGTTTTTGGCCTTTCACTCTGTACCAGGGAAGAGCTTTTCTATCTCTGCTTCAACCCCCCCCACTCCCCAACCAACTTCCTGCTACTGGTCATAGCTGCAAAAAGTGGAAGTATTCTTTTATTTTTCATCCTGGTTATCATCGTCCTTAGTTTGCATAGCATTTGCCACATGACTGCTCTACAGTGGGACTATGATTATCAGCACAGCGTAGGAGTTCCAGGTAGCAGAACTGCTGAGTACTGTGAACCTCTGCTTTAAACATGTTCCTTGCACATCCCATCCTTTTAATTTTGCCCCTGGTCCAGCACCCCCCACAACCCTGTCCAGGTCCTCTGCATAAATTGTGAGAACCTTCCCCTCTCTGTTATAAACATATCCACCCCAGAGCAATAGTTGGAATGTTTCCATATGGGTTGGAGATGGATCTTGTTTCTGTGCGTAGATAAAAAGCTGAACTGTATTGAAAAAAGACTGATTCAGTGTTCAGAGTTAACATGTTCACTGTGGGCTTTGTATTTTATCAGCAGCAGATAAAGAACAAAGATTGTACAGCAGCAAGGGGTGGCGGGAAATGGAGCCCTGCATTCCCCACTGCAGCCTAACTTATTCGCTGTAATGCCTCCCACCTCCTTGGCTGTTATGCAAATATTGTATGTGACTAAAATTAAGCTCCAGTAATTTCACACGTTAAACTATAGCAGCCGGATTCCTTCCCCCTTTCTGAGTTTAGACGAAGCTGCATGCACTTTGATCTCTGGGGTAGAGAAATGATTGCTTTCAGACAGTTAACGTCCCACTGATCTCCTGTTCCTCCCCCCCTAAGCCCAGCTGCCTTTCTATTCACTTGACAAAATAGCATGTTTCGCCAGTTAAGATCTGTACTGGCTTAGAAAATGAAAACCTGTCTGTACATGGACGATGTCACCGTCTTCTGCTCTGATCTGAGGTCAGTTCACAGGTTGATTGGCATCTGCGTACAGTTTGAGCTAGCGTCGGGGGCCAGGGTCAACCGCACGAAGAGCGAAGCCATGCTCTTCGGCAACTGGCCCGACCGATCCAGTGTCCCCTTCACCATCAGGTCCGATCACGTGAAGGTGTTGGGGATCTGGTTCGGAGGGGCCGAGGCATGCAACAAGAACTGGCAGGAGCGGACTGCCAAGGTGAAACAGAAACTGGGACTGTGGGGAGGGCGCTCCCTGTCGATAACGGGCAAGAACCTGGTCATCAGGTGTGAGGTGCTCTCAGGGCTGCTGTACTTGGCGCAGGTGTGGCCCGTCCCCCGCTCCTACGGCTCGGAAATCACCCGAGCTGTCTTCAGATTCGTCTGGGGATCCAAGATGGAGCGGGTGAGACGGACCGTCATGCACAAGTCCCTGGACAACGGGGGCAAGAACGTCCCCAATGTCGCCCTCACCCTGATGGCCAGCTTCGTATGTGGCTGCATCAGGTTGTGTGTAGAGCCCAGGTATGTGGGCACCAAGTACCACTATGTGCCCAGGTTCTACCTGTCGCCCTGGCTACGAAGGATGGGTCTGGCCCCACTCCCGCGCAACGCCCCCGTCAGCTGGTTGTTGCCGCCATACCAGTCCTTCGTAGAAAAGTTCTTCCAGGAGAACGCCTTTGACCACAGGGCCATCAGGCAGTGGTCGGCACGTAATGTCCTGCAGGCACTGCAGGAGAAGGACGTGATGGACACAGTGGGGTGGTTCCCTGAGCAGACTGTCCAGTTCATCTGGCAAAATGCCTCATCGCCAGACCTCACCAACAGGCACCAAGACCTCGCCTGGCTGGCGGTGAGAGGGGCCCTCCCAGTCAGAGCCCTCCTGTACGCCCGGAATGTCGTCCCCGCACCCCGCTGCCCACGGGAGGACTGCAGTGAGGAGGAGTCTGTGATCCACCTCTTTGCACACTGCCAGTTCGCAAAGAGGGTGTGGAGGAGGATGGACGGGCTAGTGTCACATTTCATCCCCAGCAGCTGCGTAACAGAGGACTCTCTGATCTACGGGCTGTTCCTGGGGACGCACGCAGAGACCAACATCCGGTGCTGCTGGCAGATCATCAACTTGGCCCGAAACTTGATGATTTTTGTCTGTGGGAGAATGCTGCCGACTGGCACATTCTCGGCTGCAGGAGTACGTGCTGAGGGACACACTGAAACTCGGTGCAGCCACCGCAAGGGTCCAGAGGGGAAGGACCACAGTTTAGGGTTCTTCTCCCGTGGGAGTGGGAGGGGTCAGGTGGCAGGGAGTATACCCCTCAACAATGATGTGGTAAGGTGAACCAACGGAGTGCCACGTGGGTGGCCAAAAGTGTGGATATCTAGAGACTATAAGGGAAACGTATGTAAGGATTGAGAGTCATTGAATGGTTTATTGTAGATAATTTTATTTTTGAATAAAGTATATTTTGAAATTTAAAAAAAAATTTAGAGATACAGCACAGTAACAGGCCCCTCTGGCCCAAAGACCCTGCACTGCCCAGATACACCCATGTGACCAATCAATCTACTAATCTTGCATTTTTGTAGCGTGGGAGGAAGCAGGACCACCTAGAGGAAACCTACGCAGTCCTGGGGACAAGATATGAGCTCCTTAGAGACAGCAGTGGAATTGAACTCAGTTCGCTGGTGCTGTAATAGTGTTACACTAACCGTTACGCTTAAAATTTAGTAACAGACTACTATGGTTGATTGAAACTTGTTGCTGTGGCCAAGATGATCTTGTACAGTCAATGGTGTAAATGTACCACACTCGTGGAAAATGTTAGTTGGCCCATTGGTAAGTTCCGAGAGAGTACAGTGGAAATTTGAGGGGGAAAGGATTGGTCTTGCTTCTAACTGCTCACATTTCTGATCTGATCACCCTACTAGAGAGAACACTTTATCTGTTCCTACTCTATTTTATTCCTATATTATTTTAGTCAAAGAGAGGTAGATTTGTATCTATATAGCACCTTTGATGACCTCTGCATTCCAAAACACTGTGATGTAATAAACACAGCAGCTATTTCATGAGCAATAAATTCCCACTAAATAGCAACGTGATACTGGCCAGATTAGCTGTATTAATGTGTTGGCAGAGACAAATGTTGATCAGGAAATCTGGGATGATTCCCCAGCTCCTCTTCAAAATAATATCATAGATTCTTTTATGTCCACCTGAAAGAACAAGACAAGATTACGTACAAATCATCCTCATAATTGAACCCATTTAGCCTATGTTTGGTTCTCATAACCTTCCATAAAAAAATTTAAACCACATCATTCTCTTTTCCTCTTCACCCACTCGGTCTAATTGCGATCTCTTTTGTGTCACCCTTCAAAGGCTTAGAGGCTGCAGTGGAGTGGGATGGGGGATGTGTGGAGATGAGAGTAGACAGGACAGTTTAATGGGTTTAAACAGGAGATTCTGCAGATGCTGGAAATCTTGAGCAAAACCCAAAATGCTGGAGGGGAATAACCAGTTGACATTTTGGGCCGAGACACTTAATCCTTATCGAAGAGCCTTAGTGATGCAGCATCAGTCTACGATGAAGTTGTTTCTTTTTAAGTGTTTTGCCAAAGCTAAATGCTCAACCACCTGAAAAAAAAGATCAATTTGATTGTTAAGCTAAATCCTATTAATTACACAAATGGCTCCCAAGGGAGTTGAAAATGCTACACTCATGTTCATGTGTTTCATTTACCCAATTGTGCAGTTATAAAGTTTAAACTACAGTACTTGTTTTATATATGGTATTTTCATTTGCGATGACCAAGGCAGCCTAGTTTTTAGACAAGTCTTTTGGTGGCTAAAATGTAAATATTCATTTTTAACTGGATTTCATTGAAGCAGCACAATAAAATAACTAAAAATATATTGAAAAGGTGTAGAATTAAATGAATGACAATGAATATTGATGCGCTGTTGTATCATGAACAGCATTGCAGCCAAGCTTGTTCTTGCCCAATGTCAGTTTCTAATGAGATATAGTGATCATGTAGGAATTTTATTTTCTGTTTCTATCCCATCCCTCACATAATTCAGAGATGCTGAGGCCAATTTGTACACCTTATTTGTTGGGTTGGATTGGATTAGTCAGCTAACAGCACAGAGCAGAGCCTGGATCTGGAGCAAAATTTTTAAAACTGCTGATGCTGGAATCCAAAATCAAAACAGAAAATGCTGGAAGTACTTGGGCAGCACCTGTGGAAAGTGAAACAGAGTTAAAATTGCAGGTTGGAGATCCTTCCTCAAATCTGGGGAAAGGAGAAAACATGGCAGGCTGCAGTGGCCAAGTGGATAAGGCATTGGATTCCCTGCAGTTTGAACCCTGATCACGGTGGATTTACACTTACAGTGAATCTTCATACAGAGGCGATGTTTTGGAAATCATCAGCTGTTTCTGGGTGTCCTTTGTCGTATTCACGGGCGCAATGGGGGATGTGTGGGAATCTTTTGTTTTTTTTGTGTAAAAAAAAAGAGAGGAAATGAGTTCATGTTAAATTGCAGAGAGAGGCATAAGGCAGCCTTGGCTTTGTCTGTCAATAATATTCCCTTCGTCCTATCCATCCCTTACCCACCCTCTGTAACTTAACCTATTTGTTTTCTCTTGGCCACTTCTGATGCGTCTGCCCTGAGACATTAAATGTTTTTCTTTATAAAGTCACGGGTATTTGCTACTTTTATTTGGATCTGGGGACTCCCTGGCACAGCAGTAGGTGTTGCCTTTACCCACTGAGCCCCTGTTAGTACCATTTTGATATAACGTCAAATCTTGACATAATAGATCATGTTGTTTGCTTATATTGTGGCAATTAACATTCTTGCACCTCTAATTAAACAGTAACTATACCATATATACATATAATGGTCTAGCTATTGTTCATTTTAATCCACTCCAGAATATGTCCATTTTGTAAATCGCATTGCTGAGACATGAGTGTAATTGTTCTGTGTTAAAGCAGTGAAACAAAATGAATTTTGATTTTTCAGACGCTTTAAAAGAACAACTGGATGAATATGTAAAGCAGTTTCGGATAGTGAAAGTTATCCGGCAGGTGGAGAGGAAAGGATTAATAACTGCAAGGCTCCTGGGTGCCAGTGAGGCGACAGGAGAAGTGCTAACCTTTCTTGATGCTCACTGTAAGTATATTCCTGTGTCACTTCCCAATATTACATAGACAATTTAATGCAGACTGGGTATCCTGCCCAGAGGTGATCGTGTGGGTTTCCTCCCACGTTTCAATGACGTACGGTTATGGTTAGTGAATTGTGGCCATGCTATGTTGGTGCCAGAAATGTGGCAAAACCTGTGGGGAACTGAATGCAAAAGTAGGGAGGTTTCATTTCACTTATACAACAGACTGGTGAGACACACCCGGAATACTGTGCACAGTATCGATGTCTGTATTTAAGGAAGGATGTAGGTGTGTTGGAAGCAGTCTGTCGAAGGTTTACTGAACTGCAACCTGAAACGGATGGATTGCCTCACCAAGAAACATTGAATAGGTTGGGTTTGTATCTGCTGGAGTTTAGAGGAGTGGAAGGTCATGAGGAGTCAGTGGACAATAGAGATGGAGAAATTGGGTTCTACTATCCTGCCTTTTCTTCCAGTATATAAACATCAAGTGAAATCTTATACCATCCATTCTCATATTAACCAGAAGGCATGATACTAGGTGTAGTTGCAGGATTCCTCTTAAGGATGTGAAGGTTACAAGGAGAAAATGAATTACTGACAGTTGTGTAGATTTTCTGGGTGCTACAGATTAGAAGCAGCAGCCAAGGTGAAGCTTTGAGGTGTGAGAAGCAGTAAGGGAGGTGTCTATATGCTTAGAGACTTGTATTTTAACAGACAGATGTAAGGAGGTGCAAAAGAGGGCTGTGTGTTTCAGATATTTTCTCCCCATCCCCAAAAGAAACCATTTTCCTTGCCCAAAGAAATTGCTTGCAATGTGCTTGAGGTTGTAGAAGGTATAATGTAGATTTTTTTTTCTCTGCTTTGCTTCCCTTTCTCTAAAATCAGCAATATCAACAATATTGCCACTCCTCTCTCCTGCCCCACCCTTTATAGAGAGGACACCTAATTGTGTTTTGTTGTGCCGCCCACGTGATCAATTCTTAATCTCCTGGGCACGTCAACAAGCTGAGGTAGATGTGGGAAATGATCTCCCAGGGAGTACAAGTTATTTCTGCGGTTCAAGAAAGCCCAGGAATCAGTTCCCTGTTAGTTAGATATTGGTACATGTCACAAAGAAGACTTCAAAATGAGAAGAACTGTTCAGCTGATGGGTAAATAAGACTATAAGATATAGGAGCAGAATTAGGCCATTTGGCCCATCGAGTCTGCTCCACCATTTCACCACAGCTGATCCATTTTCCTCCCAACCCCAGTCTCCTGCCTTCTCCCCTGACCAATCAAGAATCTATCAACCTGCCTTAAATGTACATAAAGACTTGTTCCCCACAGCTACCTGTAGCAATGAATTCCACAGATTCACTACTCTAGCTGAAGAAATTCCTCCTCACCTCCATTCTAAAAGGACGCTCCTCTATTCTCAGGCTATGTCCTCTGGTCTCAGACTCTTTCACCACAGGAAACATCCTCTCCACATCCACTCTATCAAGGCCTTTCACCATTCGATAGGTTTCAATGAGGTCACCCCTCATTCTTCTGAGTTCCAGTGAAGACAGGCACAGAGCCATCAAACACTCTTCATATGACAAACCATTTAATCCTGGAAACATTTTTGTGAATCTCCTTTGAACCCTCTCCAATTTCAGCACATCCTTTCTAAGATAAGGGGCAAAACTGATCACGGTACTTCAAGTGAGGCCTCACCAGTGCTTTATAAAGTCTCAACATTACATCCTTGCTTTTATATTCTAGCCCTCTTGAAACGATTACTAACATCACATTTGCCTTCCTCACCACTGACTCAACTGGCAAATTGACCTTGGGAATCCTGCACAAGGACTCCTAAATCCCATTGCACCTCAGAATTTCATATTTTCTCTCCATTTAGTAAATAGTCAACCTTTTAATTTCTTCTACCAAAGTGTATGGTCATACACATCCTGACACTGTATTCCGCCTGCTTCTTCTTGCCCCCTTGTCCTAAACTAAGTCCTTCTGCAGCCTATTTCTTCAAAACTACCTGGCCCTCCACCTACCTTTGTATCAGCTGCAAACTTTGCAACAAAGCGATCAATTCCATCATCCAAATCATTGACCTATATCATAAAAAGAATTGGTCCCAACTCAGACCCCTGTGGAACACCAATAGTCACCAGCAACTAACCAGCAAAGGCTCCCTTCATTCCCACTCTTTGCCTCCTGCCAGTTGGCCACTGCTTTATCCATGCTAGAATCTTTCCTGTAATACCACGGGCTCATAGCTTGTTAAGCAGCCTCATGTGTGGCACCTTGTCAAAGGGCTTCTGAAAATCCAAGTACACAATATGAACCGACTCTCCTTTATCTATCCTGTTTGTTACTTCTTCAAAGACTTCAAACAGATTTGTCAGGTAAGGTTTTCCCTCGAAGAAACTATACTGACTACGGCCTATTTTTTTATGTCCCTCCAAGTGTCCTGAGATCTCATCCTCAATAATGGACTCCAACATCTTCCCAACCACTGAGGTCAGACTAACTGGCCTATAAGTTTCCTTCCTTCTGCCTCTCTTGGAAATGTAATCAGATTCCAATTTAATTCAGTTGACTGTAATGTTACTGAGGTGTAGCTTGTACTGATACCCTTAAGTTGTGAATGAATTCTAAATTTGTTCAATTAAATACCTGGATGAAAAAGTAGAAGGGTGGGTTAGTAGGTTTGCTGATGGGGGTGTTGTGGATAGTGTGCAGGGCTGTCAGCAGGACATCAACGATAGGATGCAAAACTGGGCTGAGAAGTGGCAGATGGGGTTCAACCCAGATAAGTGTGAAGTGGTTCATTTTGGTAGGTCAAATATGATGGCAGAATATAGTATAAATGGTAAGACTCTTGGCAGTGTGGAGGATCTGAGAGAACTTGGGGTCCATGTTGATGGGACACTCAAAGATGCTGCTCAGGTTGACAGTGCTGTTAAGAAGGTGTCTGGTGTGTTGGCATTCAACAACTCTGTGATTGAGTTCAAGAGCCGAGAGGTAATGTTGCAGCTATATAGGACCCTGGTCAGACCCCGCTTGGAGTACTGTGTTCAGTTCTGGTCACCTCACTACAGGAAGGATGTGGAAAGGGTGCAGAGGAGATTTACAGGGATGTTGCCTGGATTGGAGGGCGTGCCTTAGGGGAATAGGTTGAGTGAACTTGGCCTTTTCTCCTTGGATCGACGGAGGATGAGAGGTATCCTGATAAACGTGTATAAGATGATGAGAGGCATTGATCATGTGGATAGTCAGAGGCTTTTTCCCAGGGCTGGAATGGCTAACACAAGAGGGCACAGTTTTAAGGTGCTTGGAAGTAGGTACTGAGGGGATGTCAGAGGTAAGTTTTGCCACACAGAGAGTGGTGGGTGCGTAGAATGTACTACCAGCGGTGGTGGAAGTGGATACAATAGGTTTTTTTAACAGCCTCTTAGATAGGTGCACGGAGCTTCGAAAAATAGAGGGCTCTGCGCTTGGGAAATTCTAGGCAGTTTCTGGAGTAGGTTACACGATCAGCACAACATTGTCAGAATCAGGTTTAGAATTAGATTCATTGTGGGCTGAAGGGCCTGTAATGTACTGTAAATTTCTATGTTCCATGGTCTATGTAAATCACAGCTAGTATTTTGAAGACCAACAAATGAAATCCATTATCATTATTAGCCATTCCTGTTATTTCTGCGTGTCTTTTTACCTGCAAAATTTAAAATGAATTGGAGTCGGGGTCTGACTTTGCAATAAAATTTGAGAAATTGTGCCCACCCTTTTATCAGCAGAGCAAAAGTGACCAACCCCTGAAAGTGGTTACACAAGTAGATAGAGAGGTAAATAAGGCATATGGCATGGTTGTCTTTGTAGTTCTGGGCACTGAGGAAAAAGAACTGGGAAGTCATGTTGCAGCTGTCTAAAACTTGGGTTAGGCTGTACTTAAAAGTATTGTGTGCAGTTCTAGTTGCCTCATTACTGGGAGGATGTTGAAGCTTCGGAGAGGGTACAAAAGAGGTTTACCAGGATGTTGCCTGGACAGCATGAGCTATAGCGAGATGTTAGGTAAAATTGGACTGCTTTCTCTGGGGCATCAGAGGCTAATAGAAATTGATAAAATTATAGATAGGATAGATGGCCAGAATAATTTTTATCCCCAGCGTAGAGATGTCAAAGACTAGATGTCCATTTAAGCTGAGAGGGATAAAGTTCAAAGGAGATGTGTGGGGCAATTTTTTTTACAGTGAGTGGTAAGTGGCGGAAATGGATATGGTAGAGATATTTCTATTATGGACACCAGGCCCAACAAGCCCATGTTGTCCGATTACACCGATGTGATCAATTAACCTACTAACCCATACGTCTTTGGGATGTGGGAGGAAACCGGAGCACCCGGAGGAAATCCACGAGGTCATGGGGAGAACGTACAAACCCTTTACAGACAGCGGTCAGACTGAACCTATTATGCTACCATGCCGCTCATTGGAACTAATCTGTAAAGGCTTTTAGATAAGCAAGTGTATATGCAGGGAACGTTGGGATGTGGATCCTGTGCAGGCAGAAGAAATGTAGTTGAACCTGGCAGTATGGTTGGCACAGATGACGTGGGGTGAAGTTGAACCTCAATGAAAATGAGCTTCTGCAGCATAGCACACCAACTGTTTCCTCATGGGAATTAGAAATTAACATTTGCCACTTTCATGATCAAATGTAGAATTTCAGAAAACTTTCCCTTTTGTCGTGTGCTTTTGATGCCATGGGAATCACAGTTGTTTTACATTGCCATTAATCAGACATCCCACCTCTCCCGGAAGTTCCGGGAGTCTCCCACATATTGATAGTGGCTCCCTGATGCCTGCAAATTATATACAATATCCCTGAAATCGATTTTTTTTTAAAAAGAGAGAGAGAGTGAGAGACCGAGAGCGACAGCGAGCATCCTGATTGGTCTCTCTTTGTGCTAAGTAGACCTATCAGTTTTCTCTGTGGGCGGGCTTTACAGTCAACCTCAAAAATAATGACAGTGTTGCTCGCTGCACTGTTTGCAGCAGTGACTTTTCTATTGCCCATGGTGGGTTAAAATGTAAAAGGCATGTTGAGGTGAGTTTAACAGGTGTCATTCGTTCATTAGCATAGCTAACACTATTTAAACTAGCAGGCTAGCTGCTAAGGAGCTACTCTGTTGATGTCCTACGTGATGAGGCCAAACTCCCTGTAGACTTGCTTAAAGTTGTAATAGAATAAACATAATGTAAGTACATATTTTAATGTCACATTTTCTGCATATACCCAACTTGGTTTACAGATTAGACAAAATCACTAAACAAAGTATTACATACACCCTTGGAGGTCAACCGGGGGGTGGGGGAGGGGGGAATATTGGGTTGCAGGGGGCGGGGATGCTACCTCCCTGAAATGGTGGTGCTAGCTCCCTGAAACGAGTTTTTGCAGGGTTCGATGTCTGTATTAACTGAGCCAAAAAACTATTCTAGATTCAGATGTAGGGCACTGTGACTAACATTGATCATTAGTAAAATTTATTAAATATGTTGACAGTTCAATGAAGAAAAACAGAGTAATGTCAATTTGAAAGAGCTGTGCAGAAACCAAACTCTGGACCGGAAAATGTCTGGGTTACCCTTGGCTGATGCAATGCGGTGGAGGGGGAAAATGAGGAAGTAACTGTCTAGAAGGGCAGAAGTTGTCGAACTACATCTAAAGGAACTTGTCCAGGAAGTGAGACTATGGAAGGAAGGCAGTTGATTGGGATTACAGAGAAACCAGTTTTGTCAGTAACAAAACCTGGCAGATGGATTAGATAGGCAAATCTGAAACAAAAATGGAACATGTTGGCAATACTTTCAGTAGGCTGATAATATCTGTGGAGGAAGAAAGAGAACTGATATTTCCAACGTGTTTTGTTTGTTATACAGCTCTCTGGTTTGGCTTATCTGCATGCCAACAATATTGCTTTCTGGAAATGGAGAAAGAAAGATTGGAGATGGGGAAAATTCTTTTGCTTAAGGTTTACATAAAAGTATTTTCTAATCTCTCAATATTTAGGTGAGTGCTTTGGTGGCTGGTTGGAACCTTTGCTGGGAAGAATAGCTGAAAATTACACTGCTGTGGTGAGCCCAGACATCACCACCATTGATCTTAATACATTTGAGGTGTCCAAACCAGTCCAGTATGAAAGACACCACAACCGCGGTAACTTTGACTGGAGTTTGTCATTTGGATGGGAAGCTCTTCCACCTCATGAAATAGCAAGAAGAAAAGATGAAACGTATCCCATCAAGTGAGTGTTTTTTGTGTTTATTGACTTTTTGCATTCAATACCTTGCGTGCAAAATGGAATGGTACACCCAAGGATTGTTAAATTGTTTTTTTAAAAAAAGATTGATAACCTGTAGAATTGTTAAAAGCACAGAGGTAGGCCACTTGGCCCATTGGGTTCCTGCTAGCTCCTTTGTAGATTAATTTATTCTTAACTAATTTCTCTGTTCTTGTGCAGAGCCCTGTAAATTATTCTCAAGAGCCCACTTATTTATTTATTTTGAAAACACTGGATCAGTTCTGTTTCACCATCATTTTAAGGCAACGAGTCTAATCATAGTCATCCATTAGTTTGCATCCCCACTGTCGCTTTTTGTTTTGTCTTTTATCTCTGTCCACTGGTCTCTGAAACACCACAGTGGCACAGTGGTTACTATCGTGTTCTACAGTGCCAGTGATCAGAAAATGGGGGTTCAATTCCCTCCACTGTCTGTCAGGTGTTTGTACATTTTTCCTGTAACTGCACGGGTTTCCCCTGGTGCTCCCATTTTCTCCTACATTCCAGAAAGACATACAGGTTAGGGTTAGTAAGTTGCAGGCATGCTATGTTGGTGCCAGAAGCAGGGAGACATTTGCAGGCTGCCTCCAGCACATCCTCGGGCTAAGTTGGTTGTTGACACAAATGATGCATTTCACTGAATAATTTGATGTACATATGACAAATAAAGCTAATCTTTAAAAAAAAAAATCCTCTTAAATAATGCTACATCTAAGCCAGTTGTGATCTTGTACACTTTTAGAAAATCTCTTCAGAACTTTCTATGCTCTGAGAAGCACAACAGCAACTTTTCCATTCTAACCCAGTAGCTGAATTCCAGTAAAACTTTTCCACATCCTCTTGGGGCTCTGCACAACACTCCGATGGTATATTGTGGTGACAGTGTATTCAAGTTGGGGTCCAATAATAGTTCAACATAACCTCCTTGTTTTTTTTACCTGGTGCTTCTATTTAAGAAACCTAGAATCCACACGCCTTGCTGAACATTCTCAGAATCCTGCCACTATCAAAAAAACATTGCACATATACAGCCAGGATCTCCTGTCCTTTAGAATGGTCACTTTATCTATATTTCTCATAATTTATTACCCATACTGCCAGGCCAGCTTATTTATGTCCTCCTGCAGGCCCACTCTTAGGTTAATTCCTAATGGCCAGCCCCCAGCTGTCCTATGCGCATTATATCCTAGCCTACCAGTGTTGCCAAACACTGCAGAACGAAGTCCCATCGGTATGATGAGTGACAGGAGAATCCAGAGGTGAAAGAATAATCTGCTAAATCATTACACCAACAGAGCAGCAACTGGTTCTCATAGACGTCAAAAATCTCTCTTGTACAATATATCAAAAAATAGTGACATTGTTACTGCGTGAGAATGCTTCACTTGGACAGGATGCCACATTTTAGTGGGTGGCTTAATGGAGTCAGTGCCCTTATTTCACCCTATGTCATTTATATAAAAAAAAATCCATTTCTCTGACCAACAAGGGAGAGGTCTTTTTTTAAACTTTTTTTGCCCCAGATGTTGTGCATGAAGAATGGGAAATTTTGCAAGGTACCGTGGGTAATGGGCGGGGTAGCTTGGCATCCAAGAACATTGAACCATGGTTCAAGAAGAGACTGGTGCCGATGAACATGAGGGGGTTGGGGGGGGCATCAACAAATGACAAGACAGAGGAAAAGTCCATAAATTATCAAGTATCTTTCACTGTACACTTATCTACACTTCAAAGTGGTCGCTGAGATAAACCCATTGCAGAGGTCAAAAATGTGGTTGTGGTTGAAGCTTGCTTGACTCTTAACCTCTGCGGGTTTTCCTTGCTTTTTAAGTAAATGGATGGTGTATTGACACTTGTTCCCACCCATACCTTACAGGCTATAATTATCAAAATAATTACTGTACCAAAGAAATACAGCTGTGACGTTGCTGGGGTGAAATTGCACCCGAGTACAATCTTTTACTTGTATTAAATATTTTTAATTATATATTTTTCTGTATAACCTATTTTCCTCTTTTTGGCTGTGGGACAACTGTCTTTATTATAATTGTATGTAATCTGAAAAGCATGCCTTCCCCATAATAGTTGATTTTTAATTTGATTTCAAGTGAATATTAGAACCAAAGGCAAAGAAATTTTTTAAAATGGCAAGTGTGAGAATGGTACTGGGACCAACCACAAGAAATGTTAGTGGCCTTTGAGGAGTAAATCTGTGTGATATACCACGCTATTGATGGAGCAGGCCCCATTCGTGAAGGTCCAAGCTAATGTGGGATAATGTTTGGGAAATGTGGATATGGTTTGGGGGGGTGGGTGGGGTGGTTCAGGGTGCAAGGAGATGATCAGCAAACAACTTCAGGAGCTGCCAGAGTCATGCATGTTAGTGAAGCCTTTTGATATCGCTGGCAACTTTCTTGCTGTGATTTTGTAACTAGTTTTAATAACCTGTCTTTGAGGAGCAATTCTGATTCCTATCATTTCCAGTTTGAAAGATTGGCCAAAATGACACTTGTATGATGCTGTTTTATTTTTTCTCTCTCCCTAAACTTTGTTTCCAAGGATAATAATTTAACTAATGAGTTGAAGATTTTCAGGCTGAGTCCGAATTTGCCAGGAAATTTTACCATTTGTAATGATGCACTTCTTGTAAAAGGAGAGGGGCCAGAGGAGGTTCACAATAATGATCCTAGAATAAAAGGGTTAACATATGAGGAACGTTTGATGGCTCTGGGTCTGTACTCACTTGAATTTAGAAGAATGGTGGTGGCGGTGGGGGGGGGGGGGGGGAAATGTCCTTGAACCCTACTGAATCTTGAAAGGCCTGGATAGAGTGGATGTGAAGAGGATGTTTCCAATAGTGGGAAACTCTGGGACCAGGGGACACAGCCTCAGAATAGAAGCATGTCCTTTTAGAATGGAGGTGAGGAGGAATTCCTTTAGCCAGAGGGCGGTGAATCTGTGGAAGTCATTGACACAGGTGGCTGTGGAAGTTAAGTCATTGGGTATATTTAAAGCAGATGTTGATAAGTTCTTGATTAGTAAGGGCGTCAAAAGTTATGGGCAGAAAGCAGGAGAATGGGTTTGAGAGAGAAGATAAACCCACTATTATCAAATGGCGTAGTAGACAGGATGGGCCAAATAACCTAATTGTGCTCCTATGTCTAATGGTCAAAAATGAGGAAACCATGGAAATAATGAACTTAGCACCGTGGTGATTTGTTCCACTCAGCTTTAAACTTGAACGACCTGACAAGTTTATTCTTGCCACTTGAGTCGCTAATGCACTCAATGTTGACTGCTAATTATTTTGTACTGCAGCTGGCTTTAAAATCGGGAGTAACATAGTAATGATTTTCACTTATGGTACTTGTCTCTTGGCCTGAAAAACTTAAGAGTTACATGAGGCTTTTCAAGCTGTGGAGCCTCACCCAGCAGTTATGAAAGAGTTTCATTTCCTTTTTCCATTTTATACAGTTCAAAGATCCCATCTTACCAGCTTTGCTATGCAAAACTTTTTTTTGGTTGATTGAAGATTATTCATTACCAGACTTTGGCTTCTCTTTGTGTAATAAGAAAATGGAAATTGCTACAATGGCCTACACACTGCATATCCATAAGTGATCTGAAAGGGAATTGGGCTTGATGTTTCTGATACTGTAGCCAGTGTGTGAACTAGTCTCACTATTACATAGCACTTCCACATGCCCCATGACTATGGGAGAAACCGTGTAGATTCTGATTCACCAATGTACCAAGATGTGAATCCATGGTTTAACTCCTTGTCTATAGCAACGAGGGCCTCAGCAGTACTTCATTTCTGAGGCTGCAGACCATTGCTTTCTCTCACAGGGCTCCCAATCTCAAGTGTGATTATTTCATGAGACACAATGAGACTGGTTGATCAATGTCCATGGGATTGCTGGGGTGCTGCAAGTCAGTGTGAATTGTGATACTGAGGAACCAGTTATCACACTAATGGTCTGCCCTTTATCAAAGTGGTTTAATTTGGTCTTCTCTTTGACGTACTAACTTGGGTTGGCCCCTTTTTTTTTGATCAAAATTCACTAAATTTGCTAATTGGCTGCAGTGCCCAGTTAAGGTCCTAGATATTAACCTGGCATTTGGAGAAGCACTTGCAGCACTTTCTTCTGTTTTTCACCATCCACAACTTGTTCATAAGTGAAAAGGGCAAGATGTATAGATTCTGCGACACTTCTGTGGAAAGGCAGTAGAGATTTTTTTTGTTTGCTTTCTGATAAAGTTCTTGGGGGAAAAGAAACTTGAGTCAGTTTTCAGAAGCTGCAGCTCACCTGTCTTTTTATGCTGCACCTAGATCTGTTTTCTGGCATTTCTGGTTTCACTTGGTTGCTGAACATTTAAGCTACTGGCTACAGTGTGTACGCGATCCCTAACTCGTCACTGACCTTGCAATGCCAACGGTCCCGCAAATTACAGCGCAAATACAGTGCCACATGAATCAATAGCGCAAATACCCTCCATATCCATGAGCTGTCAGACACAGTGATGCAGCAAATTCAGGGCCACATTGCTTTCTCTTTAAGAATATAATGCTAAAAAGATATTTTTCTAAACTGCTATTGTTCTTTCACGAGTTCTTGTCTGGAAGTTACAGCAGCTAGAGTGACTATTAAATCTAATCTTTTGAATCTTGAGTCCTACATTTAAGTATCAGCAGGTCAACTCTGAAGTTGAAGAGGGCTTGGGAATCAGTTAACCCTGTGGTCCATCCCATGTGTGCATGAGTAAAATCAATCACTGGTCTTGCACCTTTCCATTTTATGACCATTTTGATGGGCTGTTCCATAAGACATAGGAGCACAATTAAGCCATCGGGCCCATCGAGTCTGCTCCACTGTTCAGTCGTGGCTGATCCTTTTTATTTTCTTCTCCTCAACCCCAGTTCCCGGTCTTCTCCCTGTAACCTTTGATGCCATGTCTAATCAAGAATCTGTCAATCTCTGCCTTAAATACACCCAATGACCTGGCTTCCACAGCTGCCTGTGGCAACAAATTACACAAACTCACCACCCTTAGGCTAAAGAAATTTCTCCGCATCTCTGTTTGCTTTGATCCCCTCATTGATGTATGATTGGCATATGAACTTGCCACCAGACAGCTGGTCAAATCAGACACTGGACAGAACACTTCTCGAGGGTAGGGTTTGGGAATATCTGGGTGATATAGTAATGGATAAAGAGGTCTGCAGCTCAGCAGATAAGAAGAACCTCACTGCTCTATACCCAACTATGGATAACAAAGCAAATTAAGAGGAATGGGATTATTCTTGGAGCCAAATTACATTTCTTAAAAAAGTAATCCCAAATCCAGATTATTTTTGTTGAGATATTGCTTTTTGCAGAAACAAATTTGGAGTGGTCTCTGATCATTCAGTAGATCTGCAGACAGGTGAGAGGCGACAGGTAACAAGCTGGTCAGCAACTTGTCAGAGCTGCAGTGAAAGCAGTTATATTTAGATAAACATCAAGGGTAGAGGTTGCCCTGATTCAGCTCAACTGAAGCACTGATACTGGATGAGTATCACTATTTTCATGATGGTAATCTTTAGAAAACCTTGAGGCTCAAGTGTAACCAAACCCATCTGAGGATACAAGAAAGCTGACTGTTTTCACAAAGCATACCCTGTTGTGACTGAAAATGGTCTCTCAGTTTCAAGTCAAGGTCAGTCAGTGGTCCTTTTCAAATGCAAAGTTTTCTTTTAACCTGTTCGATAGTAGTGTGGAGGCTGTATTTTAATATGATCATGTTCTCCAGTTGCTTTTGTCAGAAATGGAGGCTATTTTGGTTTATTGTGTTTTTTCTTGTGTCCAGAAATTCCACAAGGTGTTCCCTACTGTTTCTATCCAAGTGACAGCTGCTCAGTCTGACACCTTGCTCCTGATGAAGGATGCTTGAGCAATGGATATTCCCTGTACAATTCCACACTCTGCTTCAAGTATTGGCTTTTGGAAAGCATTAAGTTCTGACTAGCACTTTGAGTTGCTGCCATAACCAGTTACTTAGAAGTGGCAATGTGTGGGGGCTCCTGGAAATGTGCCCACCTTAACAGCTTGTGCTAGTGAACCCTGGGATTATATTAATAACATTTCACAACTGGCTTCATGCCTGCCAAAATTCTAAAGTCAATGGCACAGCTGACAGCAGGAAAATGTATCAATAGGAATTCCAAGAAAATGATAATATGTATATTGTGGGCACACTATCATTACAAGGACTGCTGCAGTTCAAGGGTCATTTCACTCTCATCTCAGAGCAATTGGAGATGGGCAGTAAATGTGGTCCTATCAGTATCACTTGTCCTGAGAAATTCCAGTCACACAATGGATAGCTTAATGTGATAAAGGCTCATGAGATAGTCACCCAATTCTTGCTGAATAGATGCGTTAAATCTGTTCCCATGTGAATTAAAATTTCAGCTGTTTAAAAATATAAATTTTGTGAGTCATCTCTTTTCAGGCTGGAGTGTCTCAGTGATTATTTGGGTGACCTTCAATTAGGTACAAAATAAAACTATGCAATCTCTGCAGCCAGTAGATTTGATCTTTAGTTTGTTTTCAGGACTCCTACGTTTGCCGGTGGCCTCTTTGCGATCTCCAAAGCTTACTTTGAACTCATTGGAACATACGACAACCAGATGGAGATATGGGGAGGAGAGAATGTGGAAATGTCATTCAGGGTAAATGCAAATGCTTACATTTATAATGGTCACGCCTTGGTTGTGTGTGTTGGATTTTAAATGAGACCTTATGGCCCAAGATGCATAGGTACAGCCTGTTGTAGAAAGTGCCCAGGTGTGTGCTTGATTAGCTGATCATCACTAGGGAACCAGCTGAACGTGTCAATTGGTCTCAGTTCTTCCATTGCCCATGCTTGTGCATGAAAAATTAATAAGGTACCCCATGACAAATTTGTGTCTCAGAGCAGAACGGTATGACAAGGAACAGGCCCTCTGACCCACTGTGTCTGTGCCAAGCATGATGCCAGATTCAACAGAATTTCTTCTTCAAGCACTTGATCCATATCCCTCCATTCCATGCATATTTGTGTCTAACAGACTCTTAAGCACCACTATCATATCTGCATACCACCAAGCCCTCCCCTCTCTGTTTCTTTAAAGAAAAGCTCACCCCCCTCAACCCCTTTGAGCTTTTCCCCGCTCACCTTAAAGCTATCCCCTCTAGTACTTGACATTTATGACCTTGGGGAAAAAAAATTCTGGCTCTCTACTCTGTGATGTCTCATCATTTTATAAATGTCTATCTCATCTCCTCTCAGCTTCTAATGCCCCAGATAGAATAACCCACATTTGTCCAATCTCTCCTTATAACTCATACTTTCTAATTCAGGTAGCATCGAGGTAAACCTGTTCTGCACCCATTCCGAAGCCTCCACACCCTTCCTGTAACGGTGACCAGAACTGCAAATGATCAACTAGAAATGCACACATAGAAGAACTGTGGGTTTTTGCCTTGTCCAATTTAACATTCTGCATCTTTTTGTATTAAACATTTCCATTGTGCTGATGTACTATGATTACAGGTTAATTTTGACCATTGCTGTTTAAGCAGTTGATGTAAATAGATATGTTTTGGAAGCCCCATCTCTATTTCATTTATGGCTCCTAGAAGCTCTTTTTTTTTTTTATCAAACTGGTCTGAATTTGACCCTCAATTTATAAAGCTAAAAAAGTTGCTCACTTTGTGCTGTCATGCCCACAACCAAAATTCTTCTCCAAAAATACAATTTTTAAAAAAGGTATATCTTCTGTAATCAATGGTTCCTTTATCTTTATGAATCCCCATAAATAATGTCATGAGCTGCTCTATTAAGGAGTTGGGGCTGTCCCAGAAACTGCATAAGGCTACTTGGCCAGAATAGTTAGTATGCCAATTGCTTTGTATTTGTCTGAATTTTCTAATTAAACTGCCTATACTATTAAAGCTACATGGATGCCCTGTACACTGTTGTAGATCCTAATTGGCAACTATTTTCTTTATAACTTAGGTTACAAATGACGATGCTTTTCTGAAGTCAGTATATTAGAATGAAAATTCCTGCCATTCTTGGCACTGACTCAGAACACTGGCATTGATTTTTACTGGTTGCATATTGACTCCAGCCATGAATGTATATACATGAGTCCTTGTGGGGAAGTCACTGTGCTTTCAACAGCTATAGTGAATGTAGATAAATTCAGAGATTAAAAATTGACTGATGTTGGTACTACTGAGAGAGACCGTTCTCACAATTTGGAGTCAGAAGGTTGTAGATGTAAGCTTTTCATCCAGGCAGTTGCAGCGCTGACATTAATGCACAGCCAGAGGTGCCATTTTTCATTTGATACATTATACCTCCCAAGGAAATCTAAAATAATCATGGGGCACTTTTCAAAGGTCCCAAACAATTAATATCCCTCAACCAATATTTAAAACAGTTGATCTGATCACTTGCCTAATTTTAGGAGAATGCTCTGCGCAAATTGACTGTTCTGTGCCTGCTTCCATTATTGCGTTGCCTATATTTCAAAAGTGCATCATTAGTTGTGATGTATTTTGGAATAAATGCAAGTTGTTTGCATTCGAAAGGCCTGTTGTAGAAAATATAACTGCTATTACAGTGGATTCTGGTTAATTGGGACACAGCAGGACCTGTACATTTTGGCCCAATTAAGCAGCTGGCCCAATTAGCTGAAATTGCACGGAAATATTTAAAAAGGTATTTAAAAAAAAAAGACAAACTACCATTTAACTGAGTAACAAATTATTTATTTAAATAAGTACAAAACAAGTTGGAACAGTACCAATGCTACTACAGGACTATAAAATTGTATTAGTTCCTAATACTTATCAACTGAAAAAATACATCCAGTGTATGCTGCCGTTTTCTTTTGATTGACTATAAATGAACAAAATCAATGCAGACACCCAGTGCAGATTATGAACTGCCTTAATACAATGCTTTTGATGATTGCACCCTCCAAATCTTCATTTTCATTGTAACATTCAAGATGATTTGTCGATACCTTCAAATTCTTCATAGTTCCTAACTTGTTGAAGTAGTGAAATCATTTCAGTTTCAATACTGGGCGTGTCTAGCATCTGCAAGCCTCAATGCTTGAAACTGCGGTGAACAAAACAGTTCTGAATTGCCTTTCTGCTTATTTCTCACCAACTATCAGTGACAAAAAACACTTTTTTGAACACAAATATATGCAACTGATGCTTTTTAAAAACTTTGCTCTAAGCACAATGCAATATCTAACAGCCACACAGATGTATGGGACTTTCGCTAGTTAGAAACGTTTAGCAACAGACTCCTGATGAAAATAAGCAGCATGGTGTCCCAAATAAATGAATTACAGAGCCATGAAAGAGGAGCTAGCCAAAGCTGATTGGAAGGGGACACTAGCAGGGATGGTGGCAGAACAGCTGGAGTTTCTAGGAGTAATTCAGAAGGCGCAGGAAAGATGCTTCCCAAAGAAGAAGAAATATTCCAAAAACAGATGAGGCAACCATGGCTGACGAGAAGTCAAAGACAACATAAAAAGCAAAAGAGGGTGCATATAATATCGCAAAAATTAGTGGGAAGGCAGAGGATTGGGAAGCTTTTAAAGACTAACAAGGCAACTGAAAAAAACCATAAAGAGATAAAAGATTAAATATGAAGGTAAACTATCCAATAATATAAAAGAGGATACAAAAAGCTTTTTTCAGATTCACAAAGAGTAAAAGAGATGAGTGGTTATTGGCCTGCTAGAAAATGAAGCTGGAGAGGTAGTAATGTGGGATGAAGAAATGGCAGATGAACTTAGTAAGTATTTGTGTCAGTCTTCACTGTAGAAGACACTTGTAGAATGCCAGAAATGCGAGAGTGTCAGGGGGCAGAAGTTTGTGTCATTCCTATTACTGAGGAGAAGGTGCTTGGGAAGCTGAAAAGTCTGAAGGTAGACAAGTCAAATGGACTGCACCTCAGGGTTCTGAAAGAGGTAGCTGAAGAAATTGTGGAGGCAATTATCTTGCAAGAATTTCTAGATTCTGGAATGGTTCCAGAGGACCACTCAGGGAGGCAGAAGAAAGGAAATTACAGGCCAATTAATCTGACTTCAGTGGTTGAAAAAAATGTTGGAGTCTATTATTAAGGATGAGGTTTCGGGGTACTTGGAGACATATGACAAAATAGGCCAAAGTCAGCATGGTTTCCAAAAGGGGAAATCTTGCCTGACAAATCTGTTGGAATTCTTTAAGAAAATAACAGCTAAGATAGATCAGAGTCAGTGGATGTTGTGTATTTGGATTTTTCAGAAGGCCTTTGACAGGGTGCCACACATGAGACTGTTTAACAAGACGAGCCCTTGGCATTCAAGGAAAGATACTAGCGTGGATAGAAGATTAGCCGATTGGTAGGAGGGGGTGTTTTCTGATTGACTGGCGGTGACTAGTGGTGAGCCGCAGGGTTTGGTGTTTGGACTGCTTCTTTTCACGTTGGATGTAAGAATTGATGGCCTTGTGGCCAAGTTTACGGATGATACAAAGATAGGTGGATGGGCAAGTAGTGTTGAGGAAGCAGGGTGTCTGCATTAGGACACTTGGGAGAATAAGCAAAGGAGTGGCAGATGGAATATAGTGTAGGGAAGTGCATGGTCATGCACCTTGGTGGAAGGAATAAAAGTGTGGAGAAAATTCAAAAATCAGGGGTGCAGAGGGACTTTGGAGTCCTCATGCAGGATTCCCTGTAAAGGTTAACTTGCAGGTTGAATTAGTGGAAAGGAAGGCAAATGCAATGTCATTTCGATAGGACTAGAATACAAAAACAAGAATGTAATGCTGAGGCTTTATAAGGCATTGGTCAAACCGCACTTGGAATATTGTGAGCAGTTTTCAGCCCCTTATCCAAGAAAGAATGTGCTAGCATTGGACAGGGTCCAGAGGAGGTTCATGAGAATTATCCCAAAAATGAAAGGGTTAACTGAGTAGCATTTGATGGCTCTCGACCTGTACTCACTGGTGTTTAGAAGAATGAGTGGGGATTTCATTGAAACCTATCGAATATTGGAAGGCCTACATAGAGTGGATATTGAGAGGATGTTTCCTGTAGTGGGGGATTCTAGGACCCGAAGGTGCAGCCTCAGAATAGATCAGAGGTTCCCAACCTGGGGTCCATGGACCCCTTGCTTTATGGTATTGGTCCATGGCTTAAAAAAGGTCCAGAACCCCTGGTCTAAGGGAATCCAGGCTATTTTCTCAATTAGTTTTTGTTCTTTAAGGGTTGTCCAAATAAGTGGCTGCCCCAATTAACCAATGGCCCCATTAACCAGAATCTATTGTATTTTTTTTCTCTTCTTTTGAAGTCACTTGGACATTAATCACACAGATCTGTTCAGGCTGTTTTGTAAACAGAATATTGTATGATCTAATTAGTGTTTGGTTATGTAGACCCACCCCAAACTCTTCATTCCTCGCTTGTGTTCTTCCAATTCTCCTCTGTCTTTACTCCAGAAACTTGTAAACCCACCAGAAACCATCTCTTTGTCTTCCCCTCTGTTTTGTCTGTTTCTGTCCAATTACTGTTCTGTGAAGTGCCTTTGGATGTATCTTCTATGCTGAAGGTATTACATTAATACAAAATAAATCTTTATTCCTTCGGTCTGACATTTTTCAGGTGTTCTACATTTTCATGACATGGCTTCAGCTGTTGCTTATTCAGTTTATCCGATTCTGACTTTAAAAATTCCACTTTTAATCCCTTCATCATCTGCATCTTTAAGGCTTGCATGCAAAGCATCATTAAATTGAGTAAGAACAGACTTGAGCTCTATTTCTGGATAATGTTTTTTGTTAATTTATCGTGAGTTCAATGTGTGCTATCTCTAACATAGTTTCTTGGAGAACTATAAGGGGGAAATCTACTCTATTGGGGGAGATCTATGGAGGGAAAATGCAAAGTATGTCAATTATCTTGTTATGTCCATACATGCAATGTCCATACTAATTGGTGCTGCAGGGTGAGAATTTTGTGAAGATGTGGCAAGATCAACCAGAAGGTGGCGCAGTAGTACAGTGAAGGTAACTTAATCGTTGTGTTTCACCTTTTTAAAGTTGATGGGCTGGATAGGTGTCTATTCTGTTAAATTGGAACAGGTTCAATTTTTCAGAACACTCCAGGTACAGATGAAAAACAAAGCTGTAAGTGTTAGCATGTCAGAGCATCAGTGTGCGGAAAATATTTTTCAGTAATAATACAAGGCTGAGCATGTCAGTTGGCAGTCCAGTACACTAATAGGGATATGCTGCCCAGTCAGAGCTGGTGTTTTTCCAAAAGGACATTAAACCAAGGGCCTGTATACATCTAATAGCTGTAAAAGATCCCACAGCACTTAACAGAAAAGGAGCAGGTGAGGGCACCTTTCTCCAGACTAGTATTTATTCCTCAAACAAGCATCACAAGAAATGTGATCAGGTTGTTATGATTATTCATTAATCACAATGAATATGACAAGATCCCACAATGTGATTGTGGAGTCATGTCACGTGCAAATTACTACATTGGCTATGCTTGAAAGTACCTCATTCCTGGAAAGTACTTTGGGGTATTTGGAGACTGCAAAATGCACTTCAAGGTTGCAAGGTCTATATGTCACCTTTAGAAGCCAGTGAGTGTTTGGTGGGTGGGGCTGGAAAGAAAGGAGATTTTGTCTGGATGGTAAATTAAATGGCTGCCTCTATCTTTATTGACGTTGTAAATGAAAAACATTTGAAGAATTAGTCTTCCAGCTCTGTAGTACAGATCATTCCTAATGGATTGGGGTGAAATTGGGACAGCTTAAAGCTTTAAAACAAGGTAGACTGAAGTAGTTTTTTTCAGGGAGTGTTGAAGATGGAGATTTCTTGCCTTTAGCTCAATTTGGGGGACAGACTAACAGTAGGTGGCGAGGTCAGGGTGGGAGTGGAGCAGAGAAAGGCTAATGCAATTGAAAATGAATAAAGTACTCAATGCTAGCAGATCTGGATAAATGTTACCTGCATGAATAAATTGAAACATGGAATTGCAGCACATTGGTGTAACAAATTTACCTATTTTGATAAGTCAGTTCCACTCCTCAAAACTGCCTGAATCATTAACTCTTCAAAGTCCATTTTCTTTGTTGGAATTGTCTTCTGTCACTATTCAAACAAGGAGATATATTTAAGCAGGATGTTAGACAGCCATAATTTCATGATAATGAACACCCTTTTTATTCTTAAGAGACACAAGTCTCTGGGATTTTCTTTTTATGACAAAAAAATTAGGTGCTCTCTTTGTTTTTCTGCAGAATATCAGGGCTTAATAAATTTACTGGAAATTGATAAGGAATAATAAATGAAATTCCACGTTGAAATCAATGCCTTATTGACTTTTGATGCTCATGCTGATGATCATGTTGTTTAATGTTTTTTTAGGTCTGGCAATGTGGTGGGCAGTTGGAGATCATTCCCTGCTCAGTGGTGGGTCATGTGTTCCGTACCAAGAGTCCACACAGCTTCCCCAAAGGTGTGCAGGTAATAGCACGCAACCAAGTGCGCCTGGCTGAGGTCTGGATGGATCACTACAAGGAGCTGTTTTACAGGAGGAACCAGCAGGCAGAGAAGATGGCAAGGGAGGTGGGTGACACAATTGCAGCTAGTTCCCTTCTACTTGGTTAATGGGGTTTTTAGCTCAGAACAGACCCTGCTCTTTGCCTTCCAGATTCTATTCCTTTCCTGTAATCTAACGATCGTAGGAGGTAAAAAGCTGTTCAGTTGGAGTTGGTGTTTTTTCCAACAAACATCTAAGTTTAGCCAATTGTTCATTCAATGAAACTACCAGTACTTCTCTCTGGGACGTGTGAACAAGGTCACCAAAGAGAAGTACTGGTAGAATTGAAGCAGTCTTTTTATTCGACAAAATGAGACTCAGCAGGCATTTCGGAGGAAAAAGGCCTGCTTGACTCAACGCTACATGATATTTTATGTGCTAAAGTTCAAAGGACAATTCCGTGTTTACAATGTATCCACATACTTCCTTTGAACTACACACAAACTTCATACCTCTTGTTTCACACCCACACCACAGACACCTAAATGTATTTTAATCAGCATTGTCTGGTCTTCCCATTAACTGTGATTCATGATTTTAGGAAACCGTTGTTCAGAGCTGCATTTTAAATTTAATCTACAGTCTATATTCAGATTTGTAGATTGGTGGCTCATGTTATTGACTGAAGTTTTTTGCTCTGTCTTAACCCCAAAAATGCCCTAACATTGTCATTGAATGTTAAGCTACTGCTGTTAATTGCAAGTGTCAGCAAATAAATTTCCATTGTATTATCATGTTTCCATCTTCTCCCAAATGTCCAGACTACATCACCTCCACTATCAGTATCCCAACTGAGGAGGATGCTAAGAGGATGCAGGGTGACTTGGATAGGTTAGATGAGTGGGCAAATTCATGGCAGATGCAATTTAATGTGGATAAATGTGAGGTAATCCACTTTGGTGGCAAGAACAGGAAAACAGATTATTATCTGAATGGTGGCCGATTCGGAAAAGGAGAGTGCAACGAGACCTGGGTGTCATTGTACACCAGTCATTGAAAGTGGGCATGCAGGTACAGCAGGCAGTGAAAAAGGCGAATGGTATGCTGGCATTTATAGCGAGAGGATTCGAGTACAGGAGCAGGGAGGTACTACTGCAGTTGTACAAGGCCTTGGTGAGACCACACCTGGAGTATTGTGTGCAGTTTTGGTCCCCTAATCTGAGGAAAGACATCCTTGCCATAGAGGGAGTACAAAGAAGGTTCACCAGCTTGATTCCTGGGATGGCAGGACTTTCACATGATGAAAGACTGGATGAACTAGGCTTATACTCGTTGGAATTTAGAAGATTGAGGGGGGATCTGATTGAAACGTATAAGATCCTAAGGGGATTGGACAGGCTGGATGCAGGAAGATTGTTCCCAATGTTGGGGAAGTCCAGAACGAGGGGTCACAGTTTGAGGATAAAGGGGAAGCCTTTTAGGACCGAGATGAGGAAAAACTTCTTCACACAGAGAGTGGTGAATCTGTGGAACTCCCTGCCACAGGAAACAGTTGAGGCCAGTTCATTGGCTATATTTAAGAGGGAGTTAGATATGGCCCTTGTGGCTAAAGGGATCGGGGGTATGGAGAGAAGGCAGGTACAGGGTTCTGAGTTGGATGATCAGCCATGATCGTACTGAATGGCGGTGCAGGCTTGAAGGGCCGAATGGCCTACTCCTGCACCTATTTTCTGTGTTTCTATGTAACTCTTAAATGTTCACTATACCAAATCTGCATTTCACTTCCACTGTGATGGCTATCTGGTTTTATGGTCTCTTCACCTATCCAGTACACACTGATCCAGGGGTTCCCAACGTGGGGTCCACGGACTCCTCAGTTAACGGTAGAGGTCTATGGCATGAAAAGGGTTCGGAGCCCTTGCTATTCAGCATGTTCAGAATACTTGGTTAACCACTACGTGAGAATAGACATGAACCAAATTATAATATTACAGTCAGTATACAGTATATCAAGTGGATGAAAGTAAAATACCTGAACAATGTTCATTTCTAATTAGAGTCAATCCTCATTTCAATAAGGTGCATTATTTTCTTTCTCCATTCTGCCTCCCTCCCCCCCCCCTCCACCACCCAAAGTAATTCATTCCCTCCCACTCCTACGATGAAACATGCAACTCGTTCAGTTAGAATCCAGACTAGGATTTCAGAATAATCTTCTAAATTTTGGATACAGGGTGGGGTGGAGGGTGGTGAACAGTGGTTCATAGTAGAATGTCCTGCTTAACAACTGTTTACCTCTCTAGGAAACCTATTTTGGATTTCTAATATTTTAAGATGAGATATTCTGCACACTTATAATCTTGGCTGAATGGATTACTATTTATAGTATATGATGGATTTGGCATTAATCGATTTCTCTTTTTATTTTCTGTTTAAAGAAAACTTTTGGTGATCTTTCAGAAAGGTTTCAGTTGAAGGAGCGTTTGAAGTGCAAGAACTTCACCTGGTATCTGCAAAATATCTATCCTGAAATCTTTATACCAGATTTCTCTCCGATACGTTACGGGGCGGTGAGTTAAGTGATGCATTAAATTAACAGGCTTTAGTCTTTTGAAAACACATCTGCATTGTAGTTATGAATTACTTTTTGTAAGTAAAATGATTTTAAAGCACAATTTCTTTGAAGATTTAACAGGTATTGAAATTATGCCACAGTTTGGAAATTGGTTAATTATCTTAATGTCTTGGATTAAATTCCCCTCTGATTTGGTCAAGGTGTTAATCTATTTTCAGAAATAAGTATGTTAAAACTTGTACGTAGTGTTTGTGGTCAATATAACATATGGTGTTTATCTTTGATATTGCAAAGAGAGTTAACTCGTCTGTTCTGTGCACTTCTTAAGATTACTACTTTTAGGCCCTAACTATAACTTTTTTTTCTCATTTGCATTTTAAAATCCATGAACTAAGCTTGCAGAGATTGGACGGGAGACTTAATAATAATATTGACATTAACAGTGCTTCAATAATAATACTTTTTAACTGGAACAGCAAATTGTTTTAATTATGTTAAAAATCTGTATTCTGTAATTGACTTTTTTAAAATGTATATTGATGGAGTAAATTCGACTCAATGTTGTTTAGATCCTATCTTCTAGAATTCTTTCCCTTAAGATTTCTCTCCCAGCCTTTAAATTTCTGTTTGGTATCCTTGAGCTTTTACACCTTATATACAATCCCTGCTTCCCATTATGACCCCACCGTCTGATAAAACAGAATATACCTCTCTATGTAATACTGTAAACCCTATAGAAATCCAAGTTCAATTTGTGCATTTGTGATTGTTTCAAAACCAACTTGAAGCTGAAGAGCTGCCAGTTGCTAAGCCCAAACTCGTGTTTTATGCAATCTATTCTTTATTAAATGTGGAGCACTTTTGTGCTGTAGGGCTAAGACCTCCCAAAGTAATGATGTAGGGGTCATGCAGCTACCAGACAGTGGTTTGGTCCATTCCTTCGATGTGGATTGGAATTGTATGAGGCATTGGTGATTTTATTTCATCCTCAGTGAGGTTACTGCTTTGCAATCTCTACTTTCTATTCAGCACTTTTACAACTTGCTTTCATCACATCAATTATTAAAATGGCCAATTGATGGAGTGTATATTATTTTACAGATTAAAAACAAGGGAACTGGAAGCTGCTTGGATGCAGGGGAAAACAATCATGGTGGGAAACCTCTGATAATGTACCCATGCCATGGAATGGGAGGAAATCAGGTACCAGATAATGATCATTTGAAAAAGCAAGTTACTTACATAAGAACATAAGAAGTAGGAGCAGGAGTTGGCCATCTGGCCCATCGAGCCTGCCCCGCCACTCAATAAGATCATAGCTGATCTGGCCATGGACTCATCTCCACCTGCCTGCCTTTTCCCCATAGCCCTTAATTCCTCTACTTTGCAAAAATCTATCCAACCTTGTCTTAAATATATGTACTGAGGTGGCCTCCACTGCTTCATTGGGCAGAGAATTCCACACATTCACCACTCTCTGGGAGAAGCAGTTCCTCCTTATCTCCATCCTATGTCCCCTAGTTCTAGACTCACTTACCAGTGGAAACAACTTTCCTGCCTTTATCTTATCTAGCTCTTTCATAATTTTGTATGTTTCTATAAGATCTCCTCTCATTCTTCTGAATTCCAGTGAGTACAGTCCCAGGCGAATCAATCTCTCCTCATAGTCTAACCCCCTCATCTCTGGAATCAACCTGGTGAACCTCCTCTGCACTGCCTCCAAAGTCAGTATATCCTCCTTCGAGTAAGGAGACTGGAACTGCATGCAGTACTCCAGATGCAGCCTCACCAGTACCCTGTACAGTTGCAGCATAACCTCCCTGCTCTGAAATCAAATCCCTCTAGCAATGAAGATTAACATTCCATTTGCCTTCTTGATAGCCTGCTGCACCTGCAAACTAACCTTTTGTGATTCATGCACAAGCTCTCCCAAGTCCCTCTGCACAGCAGCATGCTGTATTTTTTTACCACTTAAATGATAATCTCTTTCATTTTTCCTTCCAAAGTGGATGACCTCACATTTACCAACATTGTACTCCATCTGCCAGATCCCTGCCCACTCTTCTGCACAATTTGCTTTTCCACTCAATTTAGTATCATCAGCAAACTTAGATACACTCTGTCCCCTCTTCCAGATCGTTAATGTATATCGTGAACAGTTATGGGCCCAGCACTGACCCCTGTGGCACACCGCTCACCACTGATTGCCAACCAGAGTAACACCCATGTATCCCAACTCTCTGCTTTCTATTAGTTAACCAATCCTCTATCCATGCTAATACACTCACCCCCAACTCTATGCATCCTTATCTTATGGATAAGTTTTTTATGCGGCACCTTATCGAAATCCAAGTAAACAACATTCATCTGTTCCCCTCTATTCACTGAGCTCATTATATCCTCAAAGAACTCTAGTAAGTTTGTCAAACAGGACCTGTCTTTGCTAATCCATGCTACGTCTGCCTGATGGATCCATTTCTTTCCAGATGCCTTGCTAGTTCTTCTTTAATTTTAGCTTCAAGCATTTTCCCAACTACAGATGTTAAACTACCTGGCCTGTAATTACCTGCCTTTTGCCTACATCCTTTTTTTGAACTGTGGCATGACATTCACCGTCTTCCAATCCACTGAGACCTGTCCAGAGTCCAGAGAATTTTGGTGAATTATCACCAAAGCCTCTACTATAACTTCTGCCATTTCTTTCAGTACCCTGGGATGCATTCCATCAGGACCAGGGGACTTAGCTATCTTCAGGCCCACAAGTTTGCTCAGCACTACCTCTTTAGTGATAGCTATGGTATTGAGGTCCTCACCTCCATAACATCTCTCTTTGGCATATTCGATGTATCCTCCACCAGAAGACTGACACAATACCATCATTCAAAGCCTCTGCCATTTCCTCATTACCCATTATTAATTCCTTCTTCTCAAACTCCAAGGGACCCAGGTTCACTTTAGCTGCCCTTTTCTGCTTTATATAATTATAAAAACTTTTACTATCTGTTTTTATATTTTGTGCTAGTTTATTCTCATAATCTAGCTTCCTTTTCTTTATTGCTTGCTAAGTGATACTTTGCTTTTTAAAATTTTCACAATCTTCCAGTTTCCTATTACTCTTGGCAACTTTGTATGCATGAACTTTTAGTTTAATGCAGGGGTAGGCAACTTTAAGCACAAATGATTTTCTAGCATGCGTTATTCATTAACTTGAGGCAAAACATAACTAGATGTATTTAAATGGATAATTCCCATATTTCAAGATTTTTATGACATTTATCTGGCCCACCATCCGCTCATTAATACGCGATCTGGCCCACAGAGGCAAAAAGGTTGCCGACGCCGGGTTTAATGCTTTCTTTTATTTCCTTAGTTATCTAAGGCTGGCTCTCCCCACCCTTACTGTCGTTGCTTTTAACTGGAATATACTTTTGTTGAGCACTGTGAAAAATCTCTTTGAAAGTCTTCCACTGTTCCTCAACTGTCCCACCATATAGCCTGTGTTACCAGTCTACACTAGCCAAATCCTCCCTCATCCCATTGTAGTCTCCATTGTTTAGGCGTAATACAGTGGTTTTAGATTGAACTATTGCACCCTCCATTTGTATGAGAAACTCAATCATACTGTGATCACTCTTTCCAAGAGGATCCCTAACTACAAGATCACTAATTTTACCTGTCTCATTGCACAGGACCAGATCTAAGATGGCACGTTCCCCTGTAGGTTCAGTAACATGTTGTTCAAGAAAGAAGGAATTAAGTTTTAATCATGCACGGTCTGTACTCCTTTTCAAGATGATGTATTAACTACTGGATTATCTATTGATGCCTGTCAGACAAATTAATTAACTTTACAGACCATACCAAACGTGAGAGGGTGGGTGAATTGGAAGATGCAGCCCAGGGGTCATGTAAAGTTAAGTTAGCTATGACTGAAATTGGGAGATCTGGACTGTTGACAGATAAGATGACCGTGATTTGAGCAACAAAGCAAATGGATATTAAACCTACAAGCAAGGTAGTGTAATGCAAATTGTAGGAAGCTGTGGTCTGACCTTAGTTTTTTTTTTGTCCCATTGTGGTCTTGAAAACTTTTGGAGATGCTTTACCATCATGAGTGAGAAAGATAATGAGAGGAAACCAGTTGTCATGTTTATTGAGGGAGGAAGAAATGTGCTGAGTGCTTTCTATTATGATTCATCAGTATAAAACAGTGAGTAGACCAAAGATGTCCTAGCTTTGATTCTCAATCAATTGAGGAAAATTGGACAGAATTCCCACTTCCCACTTTTAGCCAATGAATGGATGATGGTTTTGGACGTGAGAAGGACTTGTATGTAATGCCTTCTCACCATAGATTAGCTTATAACTGTGGTTCTGCTTGGAGATCTGCTGTATATGCTGTTTTGATAATATACACTTTTTTGTCTCCATTGATAATTTCAGTATTTTGAATATACATCCCAGTCTGAAATACGTCACAATGTTGGCAAGCAGCTGTGTCTTCATGCCATGTACGGCCAACTTCTGTTACAGCAATGTAAATACACAGGGAAAGATACCAAAGTGCCGGGAGAAGAACACTGGGAATTTCTAAATGTAAGTACTGCAATTGAATGATAGTCTTGTCTGTGAAAGGAGAATGCGACTGGCTTCTTCCTCCCCTCTCATCCCAAGGATTAGTTCACTTTTAGGGTGTGCCTGTCTTCCATTATCCAATAATATGAATCAAGTCATTAATAGAAGTCAGAAATAGGAACCTGGATCATCTTTCCCTTCCTTTGCCCAAGTCAAACCTTGGGTGCTGTCAAAAGTCCTGGAAACCTCCATTCTGGGAATAGTTTATAGCAGTCATGTGCAGGAGGTGGATTTGATTTTCCAACGAGAAAAGAGAGTACTGCTGGAGTATCTATGTTCTGCAAGGTGAGTCTGAGCTTGAAGTTTCTGTGGGATTAATGATGTCTTGCCCCAGTGCTTTTCCATAAGGTCTTCACAGCAACTGCTGGTGCGGGGGCTCATTGATTTAATTTGAGGTTGTGGGGGGGGTGTTATTCAGGATTTTGTATTACTGTAAGACATTTCATAGTTCAGTTTGTTTACAGGTTTGGGGTGGTGTGGAGTGCTCTTGATGAGGTGTGATACCACATGGGGTCAGTGGCTCTTTTTACAATTGATCTATTTTTGATACAGCAAAGAGGGAGGGGGTGATGGTGATTATGGGAAATTAAGCCTTATTACCTTTTTCTGGAAAATGTAAATGTGAAGCAATTGCACAAGATCAGACTCTGCTGTGGCTTACCTTGCCTCTGCAATATCTTTGTCTTGCCTTATCACCCCAGCTTCTAACATCAGCTGCCACTAGTAATTTTCTCAGTCTTGCTGTGTCTAACTACACTGAGCATACAGTATAACCACTTGGCTCATACAGTGGTGAGCTGTCAGTGCAAGTAGAGCTCTCTTATGTATTCCCGGTTCTAGCAACTGAGGGAAATAAATATGGGGAAGGGATGTCTGACTTCCAAAAGAAGGAAACCATGAGTGTCAAAAGACAGTTGTTCAGCTTGCACCCCTCCTGAGAAGCAAGGTATCAAGTCACCCCGGGACACGAGCACTAAAAGGGATTTTTTTGATGAAAGACATAATAAAATTGGTAAGATGGAAGATGGCACCAATGGAAATGTACCCTGGTGTGAGTCAGCAACATCTGGAGAGGGTGGGATTGGGGGAGTGAGAGTGGGTGAAGGGGAAGAGAAAGAGAAATATGTGTTGAAGTCGACTTTTCTTTCTTTTTTGCTTTTAAGGATGACCTGATAAGAAATTCTGCCACTAATCAATGCTTGACTGCATCTGGAAAGAACCCATCCATTGTTCCATGCAACCCTGCAGACCAGTTCCAGCAGTGGTTTTTCACCTAGTGATGTCAAAAAAGAAGCTGGTTCCTGAGGAACTATCAGAATCATTCTGAGTGGGGAAGATGTGCACAAGTGGTCCGATTTAAAGGCCAGCCTCACCATCAAATCTTTTTCCAACTTTGAATTTCAGTTCAGGTGTAGACCAAATGAGACTTACTGATTCATTCCTGTTTTGTTTAAAAATGAAATCACTTCATTGAGTCAAAAGGATTTTTGCAACATTTTGAAAAGTTCCTCTCAGCTTTCTATGGCTATTTTCTTTTTTTAAAAAAGAACCTGTATCCTTCAAGATTATTTCTTCCCCAAACCAACCTCCAGTCCCTGTCTGCCCATTCCCTCTCACTTGAATATTTTGCTTATTCAGAATTCACAATGCATTTATTTGTTATAATTCCTCACTCTCCATGATATGGAACATTTCTAAGATTGTGTTAATTCAATTGGCATTTGATGTAAATTGGATTTGAGATATCTACTATTTTTATTGGTCTTGATCCAAAGCAGTGCAGTGTTGAAGTCTGTTGTTTGATTGATGCACGGGAGACTATTCTGAAATGATGATTCAATCTGTTCCTGATTTAACTGGCTGAAGAGTCGTATTGAAGCTTGAAATTTCTCAAATCTTCGAGTAGGAAAAGTTATAATTTAAAACACAATATGGAGGCCACCTCTGCCCTCTCAGGTCTAGAAAATCACATTTTGTGTACAATTGGCTGCAAATTTTATCTGCGTAGCTGCAATTGTAGCCTGTGAAATGCTGTATGCAGTGAAGTGAAAGGTTCTGTATAAAATTCATTCTTGCTCATTCCATTTGCAACTCTGAAGAGGTATTGACATTATGTATCCCAGTTTGGATGGTATTATTATGTGAGAGGGCACTGCCCTTTATAATAATAGGAAGCTGCTATTTCCCTGTGAGGGCAAGAAAGAAATTTTTCCCAAAGGAAGCAATTTGGGAACTGAGTCAGGGAAGGGAATTGTTTCACTTCAGAAGATCTAGCATGGGCAAAGGGGCACTGCTGCCATGGGGGTTTTGAAGAACACTGAGAACGTTGAATCACCTTTATCCAAGTGAAATTCCTCTTTTTTTTTAATACTTTCCACCTGTGAATTTGCTGATAATGTATCAAATGGGAAGGAAATATTAAATGGATAAGTTCAAATGGCAAATATCACCTTTGGTGTTCCAGCATTGTTCCTGGTATTAAATGCGGCTCTAGATTGCCTATGGTTTGAAGTGTGGGAACTGCACATGATCTTAAGATGAATAGAAAATTAATTCCCTGTCACTTGCACCAAATATGCTTTCCAATAGCAGCTCCACCTTTCTAGTCTGCTTCATGAAATTTGGTTCCAGTGAAGCCAATACTGCATGGTTAATAACACAATAAGACAAAGGTACAGAATTAGGCTCGTCAGCCCATTGAGATTGCTTCACCATTTGATCATGACTGATTTATTTTCTCTCTCAACCCTGTTCTCCTACCTTCTCCCTGTAACCTATGACTAATGCTGCCATACAGGGACAATTTCTTGGCAATTTAAGTCATATCTTGAGGCAAATAGTTTATGCAAGTACTTAATTCTGGTCAGCAACAGGGGCATGTCTGTAACAAATGTAATAACCAATGCAAGACACATTTTTCTCATTTGAAATTTAGTTGCATGTCTTCTCCTTTTCTTCACAGTTCCCGAACAGACCCAAATACTCAGTCTCCATTGAATTAACTAATTCCTATGTGGTAAGATAGGAGGAACACTACAGTTGAGTTAAACACTTCTAGCATTGGCACTAGTGAAAAGAACTTGCCAACAATCAGGGAATAATGACCACTCAGGCAAGATGCCAAAAGGTGACTGGTACCAAAGAGCCAGCACCTTTCGAAGGGCGGGGGAAGAACACATGCAAATTAAAATCCAACAAATGAGCAGAATGGAACACAGAGCAACTTAGTTCATTCTTTTAGTTCTGATTTGTACTTGAGCTCAATTGACACTTGATAATGAATGTAAGCAAATGTGAGACAGCTTTAATAAATCATCATAGGTACATTAAGAGCAACGTCATATCAAAGGTACAGTTCTGTTTTGATGTCTATCACTCCTGTCCAGTTAGCCATTGACTTATAGAACTTCAGAACTGTTTAAAAAAAATATTCTCTGTCTGGAAAGAGCATTGAAATTAATGTTACGGGTAAAGACAGGAGACTTTTCGGTACGCTGATTACGCCAAGCTGCATTTCCAGAGATATGTGAGGTTAGCAAAAAGTGAGACTGTACATTAGAATTGTATAGCTTATGATAAACTGTCTTAAAATAGGCTGAACAGATATATATAAAACAGACACAGTTGAAATGGATTCTGGGTTCCTTTATGGAATATCTAGTCCCTAAACTTTAATAATTCAGCCTACTCTGAGTTGGTGAGTTGAATTAACAAACTGCATGAGGCTCTTTTGAGTATCTGAGGACTACCTAATTTAATTTTTTCATATCTTGGATTTGAAGCAACAGAACCCAAATTATATTTTTCTACGCATTTTTGAATTTGTTATACTCTGACTTGTAGAAATCTTTGCCTTATGATAGCACTTTTGCATATGCACAAAGGAAGCCCATTGTTAATCTAACACCAAAGAAGCTCTTTTTTCCTCATTTCACAATGATCAAAATGGTCCTCCTGGACTACAGTAAATGTAGTTACTCCCCCAAGCTAAAAATGGTTTGCTTTATAATACTGCAAATCATGGTTAATTTAATTATCTATCCAAAAGCCTGTGAATATTCCATTTAGACATTCAGTTGTTTCAAGTTGGGCAATCTACTTCATATTGTGTGGAAATTTTGTGGTGTTATCAGGCATCCAATGGGAGTAGTACTCGTGCTCTAGATTCTGGTTTACGTGCACAGGAGTATGCTACTTTTACACAACGACCACTATCCCGCCTGCATCTTAATGACTCTAGTTTTATCCTGATTTATTGAACTGGATATTGATCTCTTGAAAATTGAACATGTGGTTTGAATTCCATTTCCTAAATCTGATACTGTATCTACCTCCATCAAATTCTAATCTTATAGTTCTGAAAAAAATCATTCATTATATCACTACTCTAACAATAGGATAAGCATTTCATCTTCTGTGTGTAGGCTGTTCTTTTAAAATGCAGGAAAGAAGGTTAATAATTGCTTAAAAACCCAGTAAATCCCTCGAGTCCTGTTGCATTGAAGAATGCCTCTGAGTTTTAATGAAGCACGACAATGTCTTTGGTTTTGTGAATAAATGCACTTATTTTGATGCTGTGTCATAACGAACACAAAGAGCAAGAGCTCAGTTCTTAACTTGTGCTTTGTTAGCTAGGGCAACAGCTGGACCGCCACAATTTAATGTTTACTTTCAAGTAAATGGAAAATTAGTTAAAATTATTGTTGATCACTGATGTCCTGGCCAATATTTATTCTCCAATAACATCTAAAACAGACTCTCTGGAATTTTTATGGGACTTGCTGTGTGCAAATTAACTGCCACCTTTCTTATAACAATGGCTACAATAAAAGGTAATTAGTTGGCTGTAAAGTGCTTCTGACATTCAGGGGTCATGAAGGGCACTAAAAAGTATTCATTATCTTTGTCCGTTAAGACCTACTCCAGTAAGTGAAAATGTGTTCTTGGGAAAATGGAGCTGCTAACCAAGATTTATTGTGTAAGGTCACAAAAGCGTGACTGAGGGAGATGGCCTTTGGTGCCCATCAGTCCAGCATCAGTCACTGCTGGATGAGGGGAAGGAAACTGAAGGAGGATAAAAAAGCATGTCAGAATTGAAATTTCTGTAAAAGGCAATTTCTTTTATTTGAATTGTTCTAGTAAATGTTTCCCACTTGAGCACTGCTGAGTATGTTGCCATATTTGATTTTAAAATAACTTACGACAATAATAAAATCATGTCTGACTTGTGAAAGTGTTGTTCATTATTTTGTCCATGGCACTAGAGCAGGGTAAGGTACGAGGGTCTCGACTGCTGACTGCAGAATGTGGAGCACAGTCACATTAGAGCTTGAGGTCTGAATGCTCTCGTTCTTTTCAATACTAATCATGGTTTTCCCCCCAACCCTTAATAAGGATTAAAACACTAGAAATTTTGAGGAACAGACACTCTTGATCCTTCAACATGTAATTATGATCATGATGTGATTGGATTTACCAAGTCCTAAAGATAGTTTAGTAATTACATGCATAACTTGATGCACTTCCATGCTACCCTAAGCAATCCAGGTTTGATAATTTACCTTTGCTAACCTTGAGCACTCTGCTGAGATGCTACAAGTGGCCTCTGTATTGGGACTATGAGGACGTGGAGAGGAATGTTGGCTGAATGTTGCATAGCCTTTACATCAGGTTATGGTAGCAGGCTGGGGTTGGCATGGAATCAGTCAATTCCCATTTTTCAGAAAATACTACCACCATGAATGACTATCAAGTCAACAGTAGAATGCAATCACCTTTAAGTGGGTATATTCCCTGCTTGGCCTAGCCATGAATTGGCCTTTGATGAGCTCCTACAGGATAGCAACCTCCTAGAGAATATCCCAAATAAACTCCAATCCAAGTATTTGCATTCTGTTATGACTGCTCCTTTAAATATCTTCAGATCTTTAATGTATTCATTTTGTGTTGCTTCAATCTTATCATGTTGGCTGCACTCCATCAAAAGTCCTCATTTTAACCTCTAGAAGGGAAAATTCACTGGAAGTTTCAATGGCTTAAGAGTTTTTCGATCTAATACAGCTGTCACTTTTCCCTGTAAAATGCACGCACTATTGATTTTTGAATGTACTTACAAGAACCAGGGAATAGTCTCCAATCTACTCAAAGCTCAAAATCCATTCTAGACCTCATATTGACTACTTGTATTTATAAGGTATGTTAATCACTGGTAACTTGTGCATGCTGGTTTAGTCTTTACTTTTTTTGCTCATTTAAATTATTCACTTCACAATTTAGTAGCCGAGACAATGCTCTCATTTGAATTTGTGTCAACTCAAAGCAGGATACACAATATACAATTGTAAAGAGCGCACCTTTCACATTCTACAAGCAAAAACAGCAACAACCTCAACATAATAAAATCCTACAAACATCAATCAGATACAAGACTGCATTTTTTGTTTTATCACTGGTAGATATGGTTGTAATTTACAAGGATGTTGCCAGGTCTGGAGGACCTGACTTCTAAGGAAAGATTGAATAGGTTAGGACTTTATTCCTTGGAATGTAGAAGATTGGGAGGAGATTTGATGGAGGTATGCAAAGTTATGGAGGTATAGATAGGGTAAATGCAAGCAGGGTTTGTCCACTGAGGTTGGGTGGGGTCTACAACCAGAGGTTATGGGTAATGGGTTATTTATTGTTATTTATTTATTATCTACACCTGCAAGTTTGTTTACAGTTCCTAATGTTTACAATTTACAGATCCTGTTTACAGTTACTGTTCTATAGATTTGCCAAGTATGCCTGCAGAAAAAGAATCTCAGGGCTGTATGTGGTGACATTTATGTACTTTGATAATAAATTTTACTTTGAACTTTTGAACTTTAAAGGGTGAAAGGTGAAATATTTTAGGGGAATATGAGGGGAACTTCTTAACTCAGAGGGTGGTGAAAGCGTGGAACAAGTTGCCAGCAAAAATTTCGATTTCAATGTTTAAGAGAAGTTTGGATAGGTACGTGGATGGAGGGCTATGGCCTGGGTGCAGGTCAATGGGAGTAGGCAGCTTAAATGGTTCGGCACGGACTGGATGGGCCAAGGGGCCTGTTTCTGTGCTGTAGTTTCTATGACTCTGTAGCAACATAGCATGTAAACATGCCCTTTGGCTTAGATTCCATGATGACCATCAAGTGCCCGTCTATGTGAATCCCTTTTTTTTCTTTTTCGATGATGAAAGGAAAAATATGGCCTAGGAAATTGGAATGCCTGCCTAGTTCAATAAAAAAAAAACAGACTTTCTTAGGTAGCCCTCCCTCCATATTACTGTTTAGATTGTGCTCAAGTCTTGGGGTGTGGTTTGAACCCATAACCTTTTAACCTGATAAGAGTGTCATTCCATGTCCATGGAATTGGCTGATCAATTGACATCAAGAAGATGGATATCGTTCGGCTTTCCCATTCCCTGACACTACACAACACACCCTGCTGAGATCAGACACAGGGAAGGCAGATGTGAACTGGTATGTCCCCTACAACCAAACAGCTGGTGATGTTCACTGTTCATGTTCACACGTGAATAGCAGCCATTTGACCATGGTATGAAAGGGTGAAGGGCAGTATTAGGACTGGACCTGAGTGGTGAGCTAGCATTATTCAGAAGCTGAGTGGGGTGGGCAGATAGGATAGGTGGTTAGGAATTTTAATTGCTGCTTGAATTGAATTCAGCTGTAATTTTTCCCATATTAGCAGTGATATTAAAGAACCTAATAATTAAGGTAACTATATTTAGCTGTACAGTCTGTGTCTTTCCCATTTGGAAAAATTAAATGCCAAATCCCCTTATCTCCACAAGTTTAAAAAGTATTAAACTAAAGATATTACATGCTAACAGTGTGCATATAATAGGCATAGTGACCTTCAAAAGTTTGTGAACCCTGCAGCATTTTCTCTATTTCTGCAAAAATATGATCTAAAATGTGATCAAATCTTCATGCAAGTCCTAAAACTAGATAAAGAGAACCCAATTAAATAAATAACACAAAAACATAATTGTTCATTTATTTAATGAGAAAAATGATCCAATATTACATGTATTTGTGTGAAAAAGTATGTGAACCTCTAGGGTAATGCCTTCTACAAAAGCTATTTGGAGTTGGGTGTTCCAATCAATGAGATAAGATTGGAGGTGTGGGTTGGAGAGGTGCCCTGCCCTATATATTTTAGAAAAGAAGACACACAAGGTCAGGTTACTGACAGAGCCTGCTCTTCTCAAGAAAGACCTGTTTATGTGCATCATACCTTGATCAAAACAACTTTCAGAGGACCTTAGAAGAAGAATTATAGAGATGGATCAAGCTGGAAAAGGCTACCAAAGCATTTCTAAAGATCTGAGTGTTCATCAGTCCACAATAAGAGAAATTGTCTGCAAATGGAGGAAACTCGGTACTGTTGCTACTCTCCTAGGAGTGGGGAGTCCTGTAAAGATCACACCAAGAGCACAATGTACAATGCTGAAGGAGGTGAAAAAGAACCCAAAGGTAACAGCACCAGACCTGCAGAGATCTTGAGAACTTGCTAAAGTCTCTGTTTATGTGTCCACTATAAGAAAAACACTGAACAAGAATGGTGTTTGTGGAAGGACAATAGACAATAGGTGCAGGAGTAGGCCATTTGGCCCTTTGAGCCGGCACCACCATTCACTGTGATCATGGCTGATCACCCACAATCAGTTCCCTGTTCCTGCCTTCTCCCCATATCCCTTGACTCTGCTATCTTTAAGAGCTCTATCTAACTCTTTCTTGAAAGAATCCAGAGAATTGGCCTCTACTGCCTTCTGGGGCAGAGCATTCCACAGAACCACAACCCTCTGTGTGAAAAAGTTTTTCCTCAACTCCGTTCTAAATGGCCTACCCCTTATTCTCAAATTGTGGCCTCTGGTTCTGGACTCCCCCAACATCGGGAACATGTTTCCTGCCTCTAGCATGTCCAATCCCTTAGTACACCACAGAGGAAACCACTGCTGTCCAAAACAAAACATTGCTGCATGCCTCAAGTCTGCAAAAGACTACCTGAATATTCTACAATGCTTCTGGGACAATGAACCATTTATAAATCTGAAGACAGAGGAGAAGCTGTTCCTAAAACAGCCTGTGGATCCTCAGGCTCCTGTCCTTTCTCTCCTCCCTGATGGTAGTAATAAGAGGGCATGTCATGGTTGGTGATGGATGATGCCTTCTTGAGGCACGGCCTTTTGAAGATTCCCTCAATAGTGGGGAGGTTTGTGTCCGTGATGGAACTGGCTGAATCTACAACCCTCCTTGTGATCGTTTGATACTGCGTATTGGAGACTCCAAATCCTTTGCAGGTACCTTCACAGCATTTAAGAGCTTTGAGAAGAGCACTCAAATTACCAAGGCATAGCAGTCTACAGACCAAGTATTGGTAATTGAACATGGTAGGTTGAAAGGCAATCTACCCACGTTATCATACACTGTCTGATCACCTACTTTTTATTCAATTATACTAATATCATTGAGGACCTCATACCAACATGCTGGGGTAGGGTCACCTTCGACAAAAAAAAGCTAATTGCTATATCACTGGCACATAAAGATTGTGTCATTGACCCATCAAGCCCATTCCTCCTTACAGCATGTAAAATCTACCCAATCATTGATTCTATCTTCTATAGGACTTATGAAGAACTGATGAAGGGTCTTGGCCCAAAATTTTGACTGTTTACTCTTCCACATAGAAGCTGCCTGACATGCTGAGTTCCTCCAGCATTTAGTGTGTGTTACTCTGGATTTCCAGCATCTATAGAATCTCTTGTGTTTAAGTAATATTCTGTTTTGCAACCTGCTCTGCTCACCACAGCCAACATAATTCTCCCTAGCTTCAATTATAATGGGAACTGTCATACCCACAGATAACAGTATGAAACCAAAACTACAGTAATTTTTATGTGATAATAAACCTTTTAATAGCTACTGTATTACATTGAGAAATATTCTCAACAAAATTCCAAAGGTGATACAGTTGGACGATCTGGAAGACCGTGTAAGGAATCTGGAGCAGCAGCTGGATGACCTTCGACTCATAAGGGAGAATGAGGCAGTCATAGATGAGAGCTACAGGGAGGTAGTCACACCTAGGCTGCCGGAAGCAGGTCGTTGGGTGACAGTCAGAGCGGGGCAAGCGAAGGTGAGCAGACAGGTAGTGCAGAGCACCCCTGTAGCCATTCCCCTGAATAATAAGTTTACCGTCCTGGATACTGTTGGCGGGGATGACCGACCAGGTGTGAGCCACGGTGGCAGGGCCTCCAGCACTGAGTCTGACCCTGTGGTGCAGAAGGGTGGGACGGAGAAGAGGAGAGCTGTCATCATTGGAGACTCTATAGTCAGGGGAGCAGACAGGAGATTTTGTGGACGTGAGAAGGACACCCACATGGTTTGTTGCCTCCCGGGTGCCAGGTTCCGGGATGTCTCTGACCAGGTGCACGACATCCTGGTACGAGAGGGAAAGCAACCAGAAGTCGTGATACATGTTGGGACCAACGACATAGGCAGGAAGAGGTATGAGGTCCTGAAGTATGAGTTTCGGGAATTAGGCAGAAGGCTGAAGAACAGGACCTCAAGGGTGACGTTCTCAGGATTGCTGCCAGTGCTACGTGACAGTGATGGTAAGAATTGGAGGAGATGGCAGTTGAATGCGTGGCTGAGGAGTTGGTGCAGGGAGCAGAGTTTTAGATTTTTAGATCATTGGGATCTCTTCTGGGGAAGGTGGGACTTGTACAGATTGGATGGGTTGCACCTGAACTCGAGGGGGAGCAATATCCTTGCAGGTAGGCTTGCTAGCATGGTTCGGGAGGGTTTAAACTAATTTGCGAGAGGGATGGGACCCAGAGCGATAGAGCAGTGAAAGAAGTGCATGGAGTAAAGCCAGATCTAACATATAGAGAGGCTTTGAGGAAAGAGAAGCAGAATAAACAGTGTAAAGACAGTAAGGTAGAAGGGCTGAAATGTGTGTACCTCAATGCAAGAAGCATCAGGAACAAAGGTGATGAACTAAGAGCTTGGATACATACATGGAATTATGATGTAGTGGCCATTACAGAGACTTGGCTGGCACCAGGGCAGGAATGGATTCTCAATATTCCTGGATTTCAGTGCTTTACAAGGGATAGAGAGGGTGGAAAAAGGGGAGGAGGGGTGGTATTACTGGTCAGGGATACTATTACAGCTATAGAAAAGGTGGGTAATGTAGCGGGATCCTCTCTTGAGTCAGTATGGGTGGAAGTCAGGAACAGGAAGGGAGCAGTTACTCTATTGGGGGTATTCTATAGGCCCCCTGGTAGCAGCAGAGATACAGAGGAGCAGATTGGGAGGCAGATTTTGGAAAGGTGTAAAAATAACAGGGTTGTTATCATGGGTGACTTTAACTTCCCTAATATTGATTGGCACCTGATTAGTTCCAAGGGTTTAGATGGGGCAGAATTTGTTAAGTGTGTCCAGGATGGATTCCTGTCACAGTATGTGGACAGGCCGACCAGGGGGAATGCCATACTAGATCTAGTACTAGGTAATGAACCGGGTCAGGTCACAGATCTCTCAGTGGGTGAGCATCTGGGGGACAGTGACCACCGCTCCCTGGCCTTTATAATTATCATGGAAAAGGATAGAATCAGAGAGGACAGGAAAATTTTTAATTGGGGAAGGGCAAATTATAAGGCTATAAGGCTAGAACTTGCGGGTGTGAATTGGGATGATGTTTTTGCAGGGAAATGTACTATGGACATGTGGTCGATGTTTAGAGATCTCTTGCGGGATGTAAGGGATAAATTTGTCCCGGTGAGGAAGATAAAGAATGGTAGGGTGAAGGAACCATGGGTGACAAGTGAGGTGGAAAATCTAGTCAGGTGGAAGAAGGCAGCATACATGAGGTTTAGGAAGCAAGGATCAGATGGGTCTATTGAGGAATATAGGGAAGCAAGAAAGGAGCTTAAGAAGGGGCTGAGAAGAGCAAGAAGGGGGCATGAGAAGGCCTTGGCGAGTAGGGTAAAGGAAAACCCCAAGGCATTCTTCAATTATGTGAAGAACAAAAGGATGACAGGAGTGAAGGTAGGACCGATTAGAGATAAAGGTGGGAAGATGTGCCTGGAGGCTGTGGAAGTGAGCGAGGTCCTCAATGAATACTTCTCTTCAGTATTCACCAATGAGAGGGAACTTGATGATGGTGAGGACAATATGAGTGAGGTTGATGTTCTGGAGCATGCTGATATTAAGGGAGAGGAGGTGTTGGAGTTGTTAAAATACATTAGGACAGATAAGTCCCCGGGGCCTGACGGAATATTCCCCAGGCTGCTCCATGAGGCGAGAGAAGAGATTTCTGAGCCTCTGGCTAGGATCTTTATGTCCTCGTTGTCCACGGGAATGGTACCGGAGGATTGGAGGGAGGCGAATGTTGTTCCCTTGTTCAAAAAAGGTAGTAGGGATAGTCCGGATAATTATAGACCAGTGAGCCTTAAGTCTGTGGTGGGAAAGCTGTTGGAAAAGATTCTTAGAGATAGGATCTCTGGGCATTTAGAGAATCATGGTCTGATCAGGGACAGTCAGCATGGCTTTGTGAAGGGCAGATCGTGTCTAACAAGCCTGATAGAGTTCTTTGAGGAGGTGATCAGGCATATAGATGAGGGTAGTGCAGTGGATGTGATCTATATGGATTTTAGTAAGGCATTTGACAAGGTTCCACACGATAGGCTTATTCAGAAAGTTAGAAGGCATGGGATCCAGGGAAGTTTGGCAGGCAGAGGGTGGTGGTGGAGGGAGTACATCCAGATTGAAGGATTGTGACTAGTGGTGTCCCACAAGGATCTGTTCTGGGACCTCTACTTTTTGTGATTTTTATTAACGACCTGGATGTAGGGGTAAAAGGGTGGGTTGGCAAGTTTGCAGACGACACAAAGGTTGATAGTGTTGTAGATAGTGTCAAAGATTGTCAAAGATTGCAGAGAGACATTGATAGGATGCAGAAGTGGGCTGAGAAGTGGCAGATGGAGTTCAACCAGGAGAAGTGTGAGGTGGTACACTTTGGAAGGACAAACTCCAAGGCAGAGTACAAAGTAAATGGCAGGATACTTGGTAGTGTGGAGGAGCAGAGGGATCTCGGGGTACATGTCCACAGATCCCTGAAAGTTGCCTCACAGGTGGATAGGGTAGTTAAGAAAGCTTATGGGATGTTAACTTTCATAAGTCGAGGGATAGAGTTTAAGAGTTGCGATGTAATGATGCAGCTCTATAAAACTCTGGTTAGGCCACACTTGGAGTACTGTGTCCAGTTCTGGTCACCTCACTATAGGAAGGATGTGGAAGCATTGGAAAGGGTACAGAGGAGATTTACCGGGATGCTGCCTGGTTTAGAAAGTATGCATTATGATCAGAGATTAAGGGAGCTAGGGCTTTACTCTTTGGAGAGAAGGAGGATGAGAGGAGACATGATAGAGGTGTACAAGATAATAAGAGGAATAGATAGAGTTGATAGCCAGCGCCTCTTCCCCAGGGCACCACTGCTCAATACAAGAGGACATGGCTTTAAGGTAAGGGGTGGGAAGTTCAAGGGGGATATTAGAGGAAGGTTTTTTACTCAGAGAGTGGTTGGTACGTGGAATGCACTGCCCGAGTCAGTGGTGGAGGCAGATACACTAGTGAAGTTTAAGAGACTACTAGACAGGTATATGGAGGAATCTAAGGTGAGGGCTTATATGGGAGGCAAGGTTTGAGGGTTGGCACAACATTGTGGGCTGAAGGGCCTGTACTGTGCTGTACTATTCTATGTTCTATGTGAGGTAAGAGTAACGAGTCCTTAATGTCAAAACACTAAGCGTGGCATTAAAAAGTCATGATTAATTTAAAGTCTATGGAAATAAAGGTAAAATTCTCCATTGGCTGGACTCACACCTAGCACAAAGAAAAATGGTTCTGTCTCAGCCCTAAGACATTGCCTCACAAGTTCCTCTGTGCAGTGGCCTGGGCCCAAATATCTGCAGCTGCTTCATCATTGACTTTTCCTTTAATATCAGGTCAGAAGTGTGGCTGTTCACTGATGAATGAACATCATTCAATTCCAATAATTCTGATAATGAAACAGTCCAGACCTTCATGCAGCAAGACCTGGACAACATTTAGGTATTGGTGACAGGTGGCAATCCAAGTAATATTTGTTTCAGATTCAGATCCATTTATCTATCACATGTACATCAAAACGTACCATGAAATGCATCATTTGTGTTAACAACCAACACAGCCTAAGGATGTGCTGGGGACAGCCCGCAAGTGTCACCACACATTCCAGCACCATCATAGCATGTCCACCCTGTTTGCAGAACATACAAGCCATGACAACAACAGAACAACAACAGAACAGCAACAAAACAACAACAGCAAAACAGGCCCCTTACATTTCTACACACACACACACACACACACACACACACACACACACACACACACACACACTCACTCACTCACTCACTCACTCACTCACTCACTCACTCCTTTAACCTTAGGACAGGCCATCTCTGGACCTCCAGCTTCCAGCCAACTCATGGACTTGCAGACATTGTGGCCTTCGACTTGCTCAGTGGACTTGCAGACTCATAGACCCAGAGCTTCGTCCATTGGACCTCCATTTCCAGACTACCGATCGACTCTTTAGCTTCAATATTCAGTATTGACCCCAGGATTCACCAATAGCGTCGAATGAGGACTCGAACTCCAGACCCACCGATGACAGGATCCTGAACAATAGGCCTCAAACTCAGGTCTCACTGGCTCATGTGACTAGAGGGTCACTGGCCCTCGTGCCTCCTGTCTGCATGGAACTCTGATCCAGGAACCCACCAACATCTCACTGACCTGGGATCCACCAACCCTCATCCTTGCTGGTCAGCTGGCCAACATTTGACCACGGTTGTCCTTCATCAAACATCCACATCACTGGCCTTGGAAAGTGGAGCATAGAGCAGAGGCCTAGAGTCTGGACAAACCACTAACTTCCCCACATCCCTGTCGCTAAACCCTAACCTGGCCCCTAACTCCCCTCTCTGTCTGCAAAACCATCCCTACGAACAACTAAGTCTGAGCCAGGACCTCAACAGAGACCATCTTGACTGGAAGAAGAAGTGTCACATATGTGGCAGGCAATGCCCTTCTCTAACAATACCGAATGTAATCAACTACCCATGATATTCATAGCATTAACATCATTGAGGATCCCACACACAAAATGCAGGAGGAAATCAGCAGGCCAGGCAGCATCTATGGAGAGGAATAAACAGTCAACGTCATTCGTCATTCTTGGACCCACACCACCAGGTTCAGGAACAGCTACTACCCCTCAACCATTGGGTTCTTGAACCAGAGGGGATAACTTCACTCAACTTCACTCTGAATTGTCCCACCACAATCTATGGATTTGCTTTCAAGGACTCTTCATCACATGTTCTCGATATTTTTTTTTCTCTTTGTATTCGCACAGTTTGTTGTCTCTTGCACATTGGTAGTTTGTCCATCCTGTTGGGCACAGTCTTTTATTGATTCTATTGTATTTCATGGATTTATTGAGTATGCCCATAGGAAAACAAATCTCAGGTTTGTATATGGTGACATATATGTACTTTGATAATAAACTTACTTTGAACTTTGTCATTGTTAAGTCTAAATTTTGGAACTCATTCTCCAGCAACACCGGTTACACCTTTACAAAAAATACAGCAGAAACTCAAGAAGGTGGCTCACTACCATCTTTTCAAGAACAGTTGATTATGGGCCTTTCCAGTAATGCCCACATCCCATAAGTATACAAAATTGCTGAGCAGTAAATGAGGTGTAGTAGACGTACAACTGACAATTTGGCTGCGCCAAGTTTTATGTGCTTGTTGGCATAATTCAAAGTTTTTGCTCTGCTCGGTTTGCAGTAGAACATTTTAAAAGACCTTCTGAATGTTTAACAGTGCAGAACTTGTGCAACCGACTGATCCTTGGACTGTATCTCTGACAGCCTTTTAGGCAAGAATTGGCAAAGAGACTGAGGTTTACCCCCGTATTTTAGCAGCTGCATAGATCAAGTTGGCAACAATATACAGTATTTTAATAGTCCAACACTAACATTCAGCTTTCACTTCAGTACTTGTTGATTTTTTAAAACATCATCTTGGTCACTGTCCCTGCTTTGTCCTATGAATGCTGCAGCAATATCACTGTCCATTGGTACAATTACATTTAAACTATGCACATGCCTGCCTGCTCGTGATGATGAAATGAAACCCAGCAATGCTTAAAGGCACAAAGCCTTCCGGAGGAAATAACCCCACCCTGCCTACCATCTACCTGTACCAAAATGTTTAATGTAAATTTCTCCCTGCAGTCTAAATATAAAGAAGCAACAAATGTATATAATATGTATTGAAGAGATTTGTGACTAGGATAATGCAGAGGGGGGGGAATCAGCAAGGAGATCTCTGCCAGGAGCCAATCATCAGCAATAGAGCTATTTTATTTTTATCAGTAAATCTGGGTTAGCATAGATGGATATAATTAGATCCAGACTTCTTCCTGAAGTGCCTTAACCCAAACCACTGAACAGTCACAATTGTACTGTTGTATTTTAGTTGTTATCTGCCTGAGACTGAGACAGAATTTGACTTCTGTTACATTTCACATTCATCCTCTTATAACTGGTGGAGAGAAAAGAATTTCACCACCTAGGTCTGAACTGGATTCAAATCCAGGTTAGAGTCATAGAACAGTAAGAGCTTATTCAATGTATTATGTTTATGCCAGACTCTGCCAATTCCTCATGTAAAAAGCCAGCTAGTTGACTCGGAGCACTGCATAAACCGATCGTGATTTTTATCTTTGACATACAAATTAATTCTGTATATCAAGCTAAAGATGTTCACATTTTCACTCAAACACGAGGAATTCTGCAGATGCTGGAAATTCAAGCAACACACATCAAAGTTGCTGGTGAACGCAGCAGGCCAGGCAGCATCTCTAGGAAGAGGTACAGTCGACGTTTCAGGCCAAGTCAGGACGAAGGGTCTCGGCCTGAAACGTCGACTGTACCTCTTCCTAGAGTTGCTGTGTTCACCAGCAACTTTGATGTATGTTGCTCACATTTTCACTATTGGATTCTTGTCTGGATTTTTACAAATAGAGCATTGAATTATGTTCTTTAGTCTCTATAAGTTAAAGAATTTCATCTTTTATTGCATTTTTTCGGTATTGTCGAGGAATGGTCATGGGTTTTGATTTTCCCAATATAAACTATTACAAATTATTGGTTTGTCCCATAAAAGGAAAACATCTAAGACCATGAACTGACATCCCAAGACCAAACAATTTTAACCTGCATACCCTACAGTATCTTTGATGTAGTAGCCCCAAAGTTCAGGTCTGGAACGAGTTTTATAGTCAGCAACCTTGTCAGGAGTCCGGTGAGGTGTAGGACTTGCCCGTTATTTGTGCAAAGGAAAAATAGCTAATGGAAAAAGGTGGTTACATTTTCATTTACACTCCTTTCATTTACCTTAGTTCTAGTCCACTAAAATACAGTCATTGAGAGCTTGAAAGTGTCATTTGTGTTTCCAGCACTGCTTTGCTGCTCTTCATTCCAATGTCAGTAAATGTTCTGTTGTCCAGCTCATATTTCACCCACTAACAAGAATTACTCAGTTTGAAGAGTCAGTAAACAATACAATGTGGTAATATACTCTTCATGATTGTTATCTCTATAATACTATGAGAAGAATTTTCAAACATAGTTCCAAGTGCGCCTCCTAATTTTGTAACCACATCCAGTGGCAGGCGGAGGTATTCATCGGCTGGATCTCTGCTTTTCATGCAATAATCCGATCTGCATCTTTACATTGAGAAATGTTTCTAGACCATTGCAATGTCATGCCTACGTAAGAAATATAGCTTTACAGTATTTTATTTAAATCCAGAACATAGCATATCCTGCAGTATATTGACAAATAAATCTATGAGTTACCAAATGGAGGGCTCTGTAATTGAAATCAGGAGCCAATAGCCTTTTATCTTAAACAATACAAGTAGTGATTTGGAGACTAGCTAGTTATTTAGGTCATTCAGGATTTTAAGGCTGTCAAGGTTATTGCGAATCCATGAAATACATTTTATTTGAATAACGTATCAGGATTCAGTTTTTAAAATTAACTTTTATGCTCATCAATGAAAGGGAATTCAGTCTCAGGGAAAAGAACAGCGGTCCATTTCACTCGTAGCACAAATCACTCTTAGGTTTGGACTGGATCATACCCATGTATCTCTGCCCAGTTTCAAAAGACCATCCACTACTGCAATAATGCAACACCTTCATTTTTTATGTTAGTCATTCCCCTGCCAGATTAGTTTAAACTATTCCCAACAGCATTGGTAAACTACCCTGCAGAGATAATAGGCACATTCCACCCTCTTATACAAATCCCACCTTCCCCAGAAGTGGTTCCAGTAATCTAAAGTTCAAAGTAAAACTTATTATCAACGTACATACACGTCACCACATACAACCCTGAGATACTTTTTCCTTTTTCTGCAGGAAATCGAAAGCCCTTCCTCTTGGCCACATAGTCTTCTGATCCATCCTCTTATTCCTATACACACCAGCAGGTGGAACCAGAAGTAATCCAAAGATTACAATTTTGGAGGTTTTGCTCTTTAATCTGTGATCTAATTCCCTTAATTTCCAAGCCCTCAACGGTGGAACAGGCGGACGAAGTTACTTCGAACTCAACGGCTGTGAAGGGGGATGAAGGCTGCAACAAATCCATCAGCTCCAATCGTCGTGGTTTCCATGCCATTGGAATCAGTTGGTTGATTTGTGAAGTATTGTGTGCTTCTTGGAGTGCAACATCAAGTACACGTTAAACAAATACACGCACAGGTGTCTTCACTCTGTGGGCCACTTCTTCAGAACGAAGATCATCATCCTCGACCTCGAGGGATAGCCACAATGACGAATTCCCTTAATTTATGTTGCAGGACCTTCAAAGTTCAAAGTTTAAAGTAAATTTATTATCATAGTACATATATGTCACCATACACAACCCTGAGATTTATTTTCTTGCAGAGATACTCAATAAATCCACAATAGAATAGTAACCATAACAGAATTAGTGAAAGACCACACCAACATGGGCAAACAAACAACAGGAATTCTGCAGATGCTGGAAGTTCAAGCAACACACATCAAAGTTGCTGGTGAACGCAGCAGGCCAGGCAGCATCTGTAGGAAGAGGTGTAGTCGACGTTTCAGGCCGAGACCCTTCGTCAGGACTAACTGAAGGAAGAGTAAGTAAGGGATTTGAAATTTGGAGGGGGAGGGGGAGATCCAAAATGATAGGAGAAGATAGGAGGGGGAGGGATAGATCCAAGAGCTGGACAGGTGATAGGCAAAAGGGGATACGAGAGGATCATGGGACAGGAGGTCCGGAAAGAAAGACAAGGAGCGGGGGGGGGACCCAGAGGATGGGCAAGAGGTATATTCAGAGGGACAGAGGGAGAAAAAGGAGAGTGAGAGAAAGAATGTGTGCATAAAAATAAGTAACAGATGGGGTACGAGGGGGAGGTGGGGCCTTAGCGGAAGTTAGAGAAGTCGATGTTCATGCCATCAGGTTGGAGGCTACCCAGACGGAATATAAGGTGTTGTTCCTCCAACCTGAGTGTGGCTTCATCTTTACAGTAGAGGAGGCCGTGGATAGACATGTCAGAATGGGAATGGGATGTGGAATTAAAATGTGTGGCCACTGGGAGATCCTGCTTTCTCTGGCGGACAGAGCGTAGATGTTCAGCAAAGCGGTCTCCCAGTCTGCGTCGGGTCTCGCCAATATATAGAAGGCCACATCGGGAGCACCGGACGCAGTATATCACCCCAGTCGACTCACAGGTGAAGTGTCGCCTCACCTGGAAGGACTGTTTGGGGCCCTGAATGGTGGTAAGGGAGGAAGTGTAAGGGCATGTGTAGCACTTGTTCCACTTACAAGGATAAGTGCCAGGAGGGAGATCAGTGGGGAGGGATGGGGGGGGGGACGAATGGACAAGGGAGCTGCGTAGGGAGCGATCCCTGCGGAATGCAGGGTGGGGGAGGGAAAGATGTGCTTAGTGGTGGGATCCCGTTGGAGGTGGCGGAAGTTACGGAGAATAATATGTTGGACCCGGATGGGCAAACAAACAGTGTGCAAAAAACAACAAACTGTGCAAATATATAAAGAAAGAAATAATAATAATAATAAAGAATAAATATCAAGAACATAAGATGAAGAGTCCTTGAAAGTGAGTCCATTTTTGTGGGAACACTTCAGTGAAGGGGCAAGTGAAGTTGAGTAAAGTTAACCCCTTTGGTTTACAAGCCTGATGGTCGAGGGGGAATAACTTTTCTTGAACCTGTTGGTGTGAGTCCTGAGGCTCCTGTACAACCTTCTTGATAGCAGCAGGGAGAAGAGAGGATGTCCTTGGTGGTGGGGTTCCCTGATGATGGATTCTGCTTTCCTACAACAACGCTCTGTGTAGATCTCATCTCTCTTTGTACCTATGCCATTACTTCTAACTCTGGACTACGGCCTCTGGCTATTTATCCTCCCCTTTAGAATACCCTGCAACCATCACGTACAATATCCTTAACCCTGACGCAGGGAAGGCAACACAACATCATGGATGTCTGAAGTAGCAGATGCACCTGTCTATTCCCCTCACTCTCAGGTCTCCCACCACTATTGCCTTTGAACTCTTGCTCCTCCTTCCCCCCCCCGCCCCCGACCTCGGTCAGCTGAATCCGTGACGTTCACTCTGACTGGACACCAAAGAGATACACTCACATACATACTAAATTCAGTTTCATTACATACAGGTCAATTGCTATTCCAAGATCACAAACACTGCACAACAATGTTCTGTGACATTATCACTCTTCACTACACTTGTTGTTGCAAAACAGAGTAAGACACCATTTCAGAAGGTTGGGGGTTGTGCTGGAATCAAAGGGTAGCTGTGCTGCTTGGACTTAGAGAGCTCCTTCAAATAATACAGTAGATTTGGCACAGGATCAGCAACAGGTCCTCTTTGCCAAATACAGCACATGGGGTGACTGAGGAAAAGATCCTGGAAATAAACATTATCTGCACTAGTAAAACAACATAAGATTTTCAGTTTTTCCTGACCATGACATACTTACCCTTTTTTATTGGAACAGAAACAGATGTCACCTGTAGGTTTTCTCATACTATCAGCCCCAAGTCAAATCTAATACTTGTCTGCTGACCATTACAAGATTGTGACTTTATCAGAGTTATAAAATGAGCTGAAAGTCAATCCACTTTACGGCAAGTGTTTGATACTACCTGTGCGAGACCATTCAGTCAAAAGCTTCTACACCACACCTGCCATGATGTTGCGACTGGCGATTTTAGCAAGTCTTGCCTTGCTTGGTAAGTACACTTTAATTTATTTTGCCAATCAAGAGAGTTGCTCTTTTGTAATGTCAGGGGTAGCTACAGCTAATACTGAGCAGAAAATTAATGAATCTTCCATATATATCCAAATATACGAAAAGAACTGAATTTCTGAGATGACAACCACTGGTTTTGACTTCAAAGAAGCATTTAAATATGGTGTTTAAGTATTCATTTCCTGCACCACCAATAGCTGCTTGCTATTACAATAGTTACTTGCTTAGGCTACTCTGAAGCCACTTCCCAAACCCCTGACCTCGACCACTAATAATTATTTGTAGGAACTTATGAGGATTGCTGATCCATGATTGCTCAAAACACAAGAGTATTGGGGATGGCACCGAGAACCCCAGGTCTGCTGGGAACAGACAAGGCTCTTAGGGTGGCACAGTGACATAACTAGTAGAGCTGTTGCCTCATAGCTCCAGCAAGCAGGGTTCAATCCTGACCTCGGGTGTTGTCTGTGTGGAGTTTGCATGTGCTCCGAATGACTGCATGGATCTTCTTTCAGTGCTTCAGTTTCCAACCACATCCCAAAGACATGCGAGTTGGTCACTGTTAATTTCCATAGTGTGGGTGTGTGGGAGATTTAATGGGAATGTATGAGAATAAAATTATGGTAGTGTAGAATTGGTGCACATTAGTGCTCGATGGTTTGCGCAGACTCAATGGGCTCTGGGCCTGCTTCTGTGCTGGATGATTCTATGGCTAATCAGAGCAAGGGCAGAGTTGTGACTTTGAATAAGGCACACAGAGACAGAGCTGTAGATGTAAACAGGTCTTCATTCAGGACAAGGACATCTTGTGGTAAAATCTCTGATAACCCCTAATTATAGCTACTATTTCCAAAAAATGCTTGCACATCCTGCAGATTTTCATTCAAATTACATAATATTCTGACTCAGAAATATATCACTGCATCTTCGTGAACACTCAGCCTAAATCCTGGACCTCCCTACTCAACATCACTTAGTATAAATTAGCAATCCACTCAGGGCACCAGGCGGACTGCAGCAATTCAAGAAGATGGCTCGGCTTCTCAATGCTAATTAGGGGTGGGCAATACATTCTGGCTTTGCTAGCAATGCACAGATTCCAATAAATAAGTAAGTACCAGACCACTGCCATTTCCAATACAAACAAATCATGTGAAGCATACCCCCCCCCCCAGTGGCTGAGCCAAATGTAAACTTGAAGTAATTGACACCCAAGACAGCACCTTCAGGAAATCTAGTAAATCACATCACCAGCATAAGAGACACTGCTTCATCATTTCTGCCTCCACTTCTGATATCAGATTGGAAATGGGTGAACACAAGAACTGCTCACCTACACTCCAACACAAACCCCAGTGCACCATAGAACAGTATGAAGCCCCAGTATAACTGAATCCTGGCAAATTTTCTATATTTCCTGGTACCTAATCAGTCCGAATCTGCAGGTTGTAGATGAACAATTCTTGAGTTTGTCCATTTCCAAGCTGATAACAGAAGTGGAGCGGGACTGATGATGCATGATCTAGCTTTAGACCTGCAGGCAGAATCTAAAGTGTAAGTGCACCCTCTGCTGTCTGCAAGGTTCTTGTAGGTCTGCCTCATTTAGTTGCCAAGGGAAAGAAGTTCACAGCACAAAACTGTCCACAGTAAGTATAAACAGACAATCCTCTCAGATAGGGCACAAGAATGGGTAATGCAGTAGAAATAGTGCATTAAGCTTTCCTTAGACTGGAATTGGATGATATATATGTATTTAACATATGGGTTTAAGGCTCAGAGCTGGGCTCCCTACACTAGTAGCATTCCAGCAGCCACCATCCTAACATTGAGAGATAGCAATATTTTTTACGTAGTTTCTTTTATTTGCCTGTTTAGCTCAGCTGATTTCTTAGAACTAGAGAGGCTGGTTTTGATGTTGTTACCTCATTGTGGATATTGTATTGCAGAAGGACGTGACTATGGAGGGTCAACCCAGTAAGCACACTGATTCATCTGCAAAACGCTGGAGGAACTCAGCAAGTCAGGCAGCGTCTATGGAGGGGAATAAACAGTTGATGCTTCGAGCCAAGACCCTTCATCAGGACCTGATGAAGGATCTCGGCGCACAATGTCAACTGTTATTCCCCTTCATAGACGCTGCCTGATTTGCTGAGTTCCTCCAGCGTTTTGTTTGTATTGCTCAAGATTTCCAGCACCTGCAGAATTTCGTGTTTACATTTATTAACATGAATTCCTGGAATAACTTAAGAACAAAGACCTTAGGATCTTTCCTTATGGGTGAACTAGATACTACCAATTTTTATTGATGCCCCATAAGATAAGATAGGTGTGGACACAGCTCAGCATATCACAGGGACCAGCATCCCCTCTACAGCAACACATACAAAATGCAGGAGCCTGTGGATTTTGTCTTCATTTCTCACTGCCTCAGTAAAGCAACCAACATAATTAAAGACTCCACCCACCCAAAAATTCTCTCTACTCCCTTCTCCCATTGGGCAGAAAGTACAAAAGCCTGAAAGCAAGTACCACCATGCTCAGGGACAGGTTCTACCTCACTGTTATCAGACTTTTGATGGACCTATTCTAAGTTAAGATGGTCTCTTGGCCTCACTATCTACCACGTTATGTTCTTGTATTTTGTACTTTAACTATACTGCACTCTTTTGGTAGCTTTTACATTTTATTCTACATTGTTATAGTTTCACCTTATTCTAGTTTGTTACACCGTGTAACAATTTGATCAGTAATTTAAGCAGTATGGAAGACAAACTTTTCACTGTATCTTGGTACATGTGACAATAGTAAACTAATACCAATACAAATAAATGGACTTCTTCTACAATGACCTTTTTAACCTTATAGCTTAGAAGTAAGATGAATAGAAGAGTTCCACAGTTTAATGATTTGATCTGACCTTCTCTGGGAACTATTGAAGTTTGATTTTTCACAATGCTAATTGGATACCATGCCTTTTACAGATTTCACAAATACACAGATTTTAAGACTGCATAAGTTTCTCAGTAAGGATTATAATGAAAACATTTCATTTTCTTAATGTATACAGGGCTCTGTTTAGAAGACAAACGAGTCATAGGAGGGACTGAGGCAAATCGCAATGCTTGGCCATGGCAGGTGTGAATGATTAAACTTTTCCAGTACAACATTATTATATGCATTCTTTAAATTCCCAGAGAAAGAAATTATTTGTATTATTAAGCCTCTTCATCAGTTTCCCCATTTTCTGAAATGCTCCCACAACAGAAAAAACATAGAAAGCAATACGAACTTTGAAATAAATTTCAACTAAGATAGAAATACTGTAAATGACCAAATTATTCTCATATAAAATTTCAGTGATTTCATATCTCTGTTCACCTGTGCATCATAAAAAGTGAATAGATATTTTTTAAGCAATATGTAATAGAAATAATGATTATACGCTAACAAACATATCCTGTTCACTGTTACTGAATATTCATCAGGAACAGGATTGCTAGCCGGTTACTCATCCATAACCCAAGGACTCTGAGGCAACCTGCATCTCCCTTACCCCTTGGTTGATTAGGGCATCAATGGAGAGAAGGCTGAAGAATGGGGTTGAGAGGGATAATAAATCAGCCGTGATGGAATGGTGGAGCAGACTCAAAGGGCTGAATGGCCTCATTCTGCTCCTATGCCTATATGGTTTTATGGTTTATCTCAGCTGAGACCAGCTTACTCAGCACAGGCCGTCTTAATCTAGATAACCCAATATCTTCCCACATACTTTTTTCTCCAACATTCTCTTGTGTTCACAGTGCCTTCTCAGGACAATTCCTACATATCTGCATAAAAATACAATATTTCTGCAAGTTCCACAGAATAGAACGTCAACCACCAGTAACAACTCTCTCCTCAAAATCCAATGCTGAATAGTAACTTTACCTTTTCAAAGGGATCTCAAAGACAGGCAAAGTAAATAGTAAAAAGTATTTTACTGTACTGATGTGTAGACAACCATGTATAAAGACCAGAAGCAGAAATATGCTTTAGATGTAAGCGCATCATCTCTCTGTAATACATCTACCAGATGATCATAGTACTGGAATTGATGTAACTAAGTTTTTCAGTGAGAAGTATGATACACTTCAAGGCAGTATATGGTAATATTATATACACTTTGAACATAAATTTTACTTTGATTTTGACTTTGAGCCAATTCAATACTAAATACTTACCATTTAATTCAAATTTAGGATTTTTATTTGAAGGATTTAGTATTTTTTGACATAGGACTATTTTCACACAGATTTTCTAGCAACATTTTCTGCATTAATATTAAGCTCTATGTGTTTTGAAATATGATTTTAATATACAGGTAGTCCAGCCTTTTATCTCTTTAACAGGTTTCCCTTCAAGGTTACGTTGGTTACTGGTACCACACCTGCGGAGGGACTTTAATTCGCCAGAGATGGGTGCTGACTGCTGCTCACTGTGTAGACAGGTGAATGGTTTTGATTGGTATGATTTGTCTCTGACACCTATTCCCTGAGTTCAGTCTGAACCACTGCAAGTGGAGAAAAGCTAGTCAAAGCAAAAAGAACAACGTAACCCAAAACCCCTTTAAAAGTTTCTCAATGCTGAGTAAGTGCAAACACTACATACAGCATAAGATACAGTAAATTTCAAGGGGGCACAGGAAATATCACTGGTGAGCCAGTCCAAACCATCAGGATTTCCAAATAATTGGATAGTCAATTATCAAATTTTACTGCATTACAAGAAGCAGCCAAAGATTATGGCGTAAAATACTGGAAAATACCATGCGCTCATATGACTCCTGTAAGTTTTAACTTTCGATTATAATTGTAATTTCAACTGATACTTTTTTCTAGCTCAGACTCTAAACACAACTCACTCTGATCATCAAAGAAGCTATTTTTCCACTGTACAGATATTAGCCCTGTCCATAGTTTCTTTGCAGACCACCGTTTAAATGTAAGTATTATTCTCCACACCACTCACCCAAGCAATCAATCAGAGGAGTCTGTTCCTGTTCATAAAAGTGATGAATTGTGTTTACAGTTTCCTTGCAAGCCCTCAACCCTCCATATTTTATAATACAACATTCATTAACATACAACAAAATCATTACCCACCCCTGATTTTGATTGTATCAGCTTTATCTTAATCTTGTCAATTTGTTACAAATCTGTGAAATGGTTCTCTTTCAATCCAGTGTCAGTAAATTTGTCTATTACTCTCTCAAAGGAAGGTAATTGCATTGAATGTTTTGACCACTATCACATTGAGGTGTTCTGATGATAAAAACTCTGGGTTTATCAATATTTTGAAAAGTTAATTCCAGCAAATAGTTGAGCCTTAATATTTACAAAAGCTTTTGGAGGTGAATCCAGACCTTGCAGAACCATGGGTGTTCTTTGTGGATTTATAAGTTTCAAGGCGAGTCAGACTACAGTAGTTCAAAGGAGACCATTTCCTTCAGCTAATGCCTATTTTAAAAGTTCATTTAAAAGCCCATTGTTTCCTTGGAACTTGCTGAAATATGAAGCTTTGTCAATTTTTACATATCTTGCTGGTTTATTTTGAGTTAAATGTATTCTTGCTGAAGGTTTGCCTGCACACTCTGACAAATTAACAGCAAGACTACTTTGAATGGCTAACATTTCCAAGTCTGTGCGGGTTTCACAACATTTTGTGAAAATATTCTCAAACTTTTTTTACCTTTGTGGTTTTGAAATCTGTGTGCTCTGTCTTCTTCTTTTGAAGCAATTGATTCTTCCCTCCCTCCCCTCACTTTCTCCAGTTCATTACCTTTCCAGCCTGACTGTTCTGAATACTTCACAAGAACCATGAGAAATGGCCATTCCGCTTTCAAGTTCATTCTTTCCACAAACATGCACTCCCTGAATAAAAATCTTACAAACTTCCAATAGAAATCTTGAGGGATTTATGCACATGATTTTTCAGTAATCTATCCCATAAAACAAGGATGCTTATTTACCATCAATAATTTTTCATGCTTTCCAGCAAAATATACTGCAAAGCCTTTGTGACTGAGAACTAAATAAAATCAGTTTCTTAAAAAAAGCAAAGAAAATTGAAATGTGGATTGCCCACCATTATCAATGAGTAGCGATGTGCCAGCAAAATCACGGAAGTGCCAGTACCTTACCCGATTCTTCTTCAGTGATCTTGACCATCTTTTTGACAAGCAAGAAATATCTAATTAAGAAACACTGCTTGAAATTTAGGCTGGAATAGTGGAGCATAGGGAGTCAAGTCAGTTCCAACCAAGGATGTGAAGAACTGATTTTTTTAATATGCCTATGCATAAGTGACATAATTGCTAGACTTTCTGCATGATCATGTCAAGTAACCATGTGTTACTTGCAGGGTCAAGCTTTAAAGTGTTATTCCCTACTACAGTGACAGCCCAGTGGCAGTTCTCAACATTATCTGCAACTTCAAACAAATGATTTGGTGGAACTTGGCTTCAAGTGGCTGGTTGGAATAGATACAGGCGCCAAGTGTCTCAAACAGAATACAGGATACACTGCAAAGATTGGTGGGTTTGGGCTTAATATATACTGCCCTTTCTATAACATTAAAAATATTGATGAGGATTCCATGCCTTGATTCAGTGGCAAACTCCATGTGATTGGCTCAGAAAAGGGTGGGCCCTTTATTTTACGCGGAAGCAGGCTTCCATCATCCTATTAAAGCCTAGTTCTGCATTGGGAACCATGCTGTTTCTTCAGTGCAAATGAGTTCTTAGTTGTTGCAGCCCCATAATCAAACATGATTTGCACATCAATTGACATCAGTACTTCACACCCAGCAATTCTCCACAAAAGCACGTCAAATGCATGAACGATTATGATAAAATTTATCATTGCATTCTATGGGAAATACCATAGTTTTTAAGAAATGTTATAAATTTTAATAATTTTTCATTTTAAAACTATTGCATTATACATCAAAGCTATAGCCTAACAACAGAATTTATGGGCTTTGTAAAATGAAGCCATCTGCTTTCCATATCACCTGTCCACCTTTGCCAATCCCTTTTGTTTGAAGTGACTTTTCATTTATCAACAGTTCCGATAGACCATACCGTGTAGTCTTGGGTGATCACAACATTTATGAGGATGACAAAACTGAGCAGTATATATCCGTACAAGATATCATCATCCATGAAGGCTGGAATGGGGATCTTTCAGTTGGGTATGTAATAATCTTATATTTGAGCTAAAATGAGTACTGTGCTGATATCAAAATCATTTTAAAATCTAGTCTATTACTGCCATTACTTTAGGAAAGATTACAATCTCATAAATACACCATAACTTAATGATAACTTTGTGTAAAAGGAAGTATATATCCCATGGCAGTATAGCAGTTAGCACATTGTTTTATAGTGCCTGCGATCACCGGTTCTCGTCACTGTCTGCCTGCTCTCTCCATGGCCATGTGAGTTTCCTCCCACATCCCAAAGATGTATGGTTAGGGTTACAGTTAGTGAGTTGTGGATACCGGAAGCGTGGTATACTTGCGGGCTGCCCCCGGCACAGTCCTTGCTGATTTGATTTGACGCAAAGAATGCATTTCACCGTACGTTTTGATGTATATCTGACAAACAAAGCCAAACTTCCTTTCAAGGCTTTCTTTCTTTCACACACAGATTGTTCAGTAGTGTTCACTGGTTATACAGGCATACAGGTCCCACATTTTACATCGGTGTCACTGCTGACACAGAGAGTTTCTGCCTGTGTGTGTATGTCCTTTAAACAGAACATACATACTTTTATTAACACTGAAAGAGCCTGCTGATGCTGATCACTTACACTGATCATCGATACTTTTACTGAATCACATGACAGTGAAATGGCCTTGCATTCAGCATCCACAAGACAAAGGTTCTCTACTAATCTGCCCCTGTTGCACCAGTGTTCAGGATGACAACATGGAAAATAATGGACTACTTCCCACATCTCAGCGAGGACAGCCATTGATGATGAAATTTGCTGCTGTCTTCAGTGCACCAGTACAACATTTGGTCAATTGAGGAAAAGGGTATTTGAAGATCAAGATAACAGACCTGGCAGAAACTCGTAGTCTATTGAGTAGCAGTGACCCCTGACTCTCCTAGATGTTACTGCAGCCATCTTAAGACACTGGAAAGACACCGCCTGTACTACCTTTGTAAAATCCTCCAAATTTACTGGAAGGATAAGTTACAGCTATATAGGACCCCGATCAGATACAGCTATATAGGACCCTGGTCAGATACAGCTGTATAGGACCTGGTCAGACCCCACTTGGAGTACTGTACTCAGTGCTGGTCACCTCACTATAGGAAGGATGTGGAAGCTATAGAAAGGGTGCAGAGGAAATTTAGAAGGATGTTGCCTGGATTGGGGAGCATGCCTAATGAGAATAGGTTGAGTGAACTCGGCCTTTTCTCCTTGGAGCGGCGGAGGATGAGAGGTGACCTGATAGAGGTGTACAAGATGATGAGAGTCATTGATCGTGTGGATAGTCAGAGGTTTTTTTTCCCAGGGCTGAAATGGCTAACATGAGAGGGCACAGTTTTAATTTGCTTAGAAGTAGGTACAGAGGAGATGTCAGGAGTAAGTTTTTTTATGCAGAGAATGGTGAGTGCGTGGAATGGGCTGCTGGCGACGGTGGTGAAGGCGGATACGATCGGGTCTTTTAAGAGACTCCTAGACAAGTACATGGAGCTTAGAAAAATAGAGGGCTATGAGTAACCCTAGGTAATTTCTAAAGTAAGTACATGTTAGGCACAGCATTGTGGGCCGAAGGGCCTGTATTGTGCTGTAGGTTTTCTAACCAATGTTAGTATCCTCTCCCAGGGCGATATTTCCAGTAATAAGATCCTAGTTACACTCAATCAGCTACAGTATGTCTCATTTGTTCATATGCTCAACACCACATTCCCAAAATAGACGTATTTTGAAATACAACATTCCCATTGACTGCTGTGAGTCTGTATTCCATGGCCAATCAAAACAGAGAAGGAGATAGTATTGAGAGCCTTGAGTCCATGTATAGGGAGGCACATGGGAGCCCCATGTAAACAGCAGAAGAAACAGACCAACTCATGAACTACCAACCTACACACACCATCAGCCACCACTTGCCCCATCAGTGGCAGAGACCGTGGTTCACACATTGGCCTCATTAGCCATCTCAAAACCTATAAACTGGAGTGGGTGGAAGTTATCCTTGATCCTAAGGAGTTGCCTATGAAGAACATGCTAGTACATAGTCCTATGTATGAGGTAACAGAAGGTGACTACAGTTTGATGAACAATATTCAAGAAAGGAGGGGTGAACAACAAACACTAAAATTGAGCGTAATCTTGATTATAGGACCTCAAATAACATTGTAAAGACCAAACTGTACTAGGTGATGCCTTAAGATAATTTGTAATATGATTTTAAAAGTACAATATAGACACTCATGCAAAAAACACTTTTATAATAGGAATGACATTGCACTGCTCTACCTGGCACGTGATGCTATCCTAAACAATTATGTCCAGCTTGGAAAATTGCCAAGTGAAGGTGCGACTTTACCAAATGGCTACCAATGTTATGTCACTGGCTGGGGCTACACACGAAGTAAGTAATTTGGGAATCATATGCATTTGTGTATCTTTTACGTATTTATAAATGGGTGGCATATGGTTGGCATGAACTTGATGGGCTGAAGGGACTTTTTTCTGTGCTATATTTCTATATGATTCTATCATAAAGCTTTATCAGAAAACAAATGCACCTTGAAATGCAAATAATGACCAGGGTTTTCATTTCCACCAAAATAGGTAATCTGCCCATAGGAAGGATTTTGAATCTTGTGGACTTTGCACTTTGTGGGCTCACTGACCTCTCCCATGGCGTTAGCCTGGAGGATTCAAGGAGAATGGCCTTAATAGGCTTTAGAGTAGTACAGAGTGGTCAACAGCTCTGTACTATTCTGTTGGCAATTGATATCGCACAGACTTCGTTGCTTTTTAAAATACAACAGGTCCTCCCTTTTCTCATAGTTACTCTTAAGCAGAAATCTCTCATGCCCCGCAATGCTATAACATGAACAAAAAACAGAGCAACTCTGTTATGGTCATGTCATGGTTACATTAGTGGACTTTTGAAATATTCCAAATGTTAAAAGGCCTGAACAAATTAGATATGGCAAAGTTATTTCCCATGGTAGGGGAGTCCAGGACAAGAGGGCACGACTTCAGGATTGAAGGACGTCCATTTAGAACAGAGATGTGGAGAAATCACTTTAGTCAGAGGGTGGTAAATCTGTGGAATTTGTTGCCACGAGCGGCTGTGGAGGCCAAGTCATTGGGTGCACTTAAGGCAGAGATAGATAGGTTCTTGATTAGCCAGGGCATCAAAGGGTATGGGGAGAAGGCAGGGGAGTGGGGGTGACTGGAAGAATTGGATCAGCCCATGATTGAATGGCAGAGCAGACATGATAGGCTGAATGGCCTACTTCTGCTCCTATATCTTATGGTCTTATGGACTAAATATCCAGAGACCTGGATTATTGATCTGAAGAATTGAGTTCAAATCCCATAACAAAAATTGAGTATTCTAATTTAATTAATTAAATATCAGGAATGAAATACTAGTAACAGTAATGGTGAGCATGAAACTACTAAAATTTTAGAACATAGTACAGCACAGTACATTGTGGCCCTTCAGCCCACAATGTCTGTACTATGATACCAAGCTAAATTATTCCCATCTGCCTCCACATAATCCATAGCCTTCTAGTCCCTGACTTTCATATGCTTATCTAAAAGCCTCTTATTGTGCCAGCTTCTACCACCTCCCCAGGCAGCACGCTCCAGGCACCTACCACTCAGTGTAAAAATACTTACCGTGCACATCTTTAAACTCTCCTACTTTCACCCTAAAGCTGTGCTCTCTAATATTTGACATTTCTACCCTGGGAAAAAGATTCTATCTACCCTATGTATGCCTCTCATAAACTCTTGTCTCCCCTCAGCCTCTGAGGCTCCAGAGAAAACAATCCGACTTTGTCCAAACTCTCCTTATAGCTAAAATACTCCATTACACCCTCTCCAAAACCTCCACATCCTTCCTGTAATGAGGCGATAGAAATGTACACAATGTTCCAAAAAGAAACTAACCAAAGTCATACAACAGGACTTCTGGCCTCTTATACTCAATGCCCCACCCCCACTAATGCCTTCTTTACCACACTATCGACTTGTGTTGCCACTTTCAATGAGCTATAGACTTGGAGTCCTAGATCCCTCTGTACATCAATGCTGTTATGGGTCTGCATTTAGTGTATACATTCCTCATGCATTTGATCTCTCAAAGTACAACACCTCAGAGATGCTAGGATTCAACTTCATCTGTCATTTTCCCACACATACATGCAACTGATTTGTAGCCTTTGATATTATCCACAACTCTACTAATTTTTATGTCTTCTGCAATCTTACTAAAACAGCCCATTTACATTTGTGTCCAAGTCATTTATACATTATTATAAATAACAGTGGCCCCAGCACTGATCCCCGCAGAACGCCACTGGCCACCGACCTCCAGTCAGAATAACACCCTTCCACTGTTACATTCTGTCTTCTACGGTCACACCAATTTTTAATCTAATGTAATTAAAAATCCATCTGGTTTTATATCCTTTAACTAAGGTACAAGATAATGAGTGAAAACCATCAAATGGCCTTCAATTTACTTTTGATATTGTTATGTACATGAATCTGAAATTTAATAAAAAGATTGAAAAAGAAAGAAAAATATATTCTCATAGACAAAAGGACAATAGGGTACAAGATTACTATCTAAGATATTATGTGGACTATAATAATGATTGATAAAAAATGTAAGAGTAACACAGGATTTCTTCTTGCGATACAGACAATGGAGTAGTTAGTCCTACTCTTCAACAAGCTCCTATCCTAGTTGTTTCCCATGACGTATGTTCACAGCCTGAATGGTGGGGTTACTATGTCACACAAAAAATGGTGTGTGCTGGAGGTGACGGCATCATTTCTGGTTGTCAGGTAATAACCCTAGGTACTCTGAAGACATTGGCAATTTTGATTACTATGATTGCAATGCAAAGCCTTTATGCTAAAGCTGCATTTATTCTTTTCTACTCAATTCACATTTTCCTGGTTTTTTTTTTCTCGCAATGCACAGACATGAGAATGTTCAGGACTGGAAAAGACTATTATGGCCCATCCAGCAAGTCCTAAAGCTTAGATAACACCATGCACACCTCTACCTCTCTTCAACTTCAACTGCTTCCCTTATTAAATATTTCACCATTTTCCTCTTGTTTTTACTGACACCGCTTTCCCAATTGTTTCTTCAAAGAGCTTGAGATAGTTCAGTAGCAACACAATTGTCTCTGAATATCATGGGCTCCAAATGCAGTCCAGAGACTTGAACAATAATTGAGACTGGTGGCTAGTGTTGCACTAAAAGAGTGGCATGCTCGTGAAGATACCTTCTTTCTGCTCAGCCATTAAAATGAGGCATTGCTGCATTCATAGGTGGAGGTAACAAAATTCTTTGACTATTTTGAAAAGAAGCAGGGGAATTCTCCCCAGTGTTCTGCAGTCACTGTTTTGCAATCAACATAATTAAAACAAATTACCCTGGTCAATATCATAATTCTGTTTTTGTGTGCAAGTTAGCTGGAAGATACTTCAGGATTCTTTGAGGCCATGAAAAGGCCCACGTAAATGTAATGTTTGCATTATTTCCTGTGTTGTCCTTCTCTTGCTGTCAGCAAGCACTATTTCTTGTTATGTATTGCTCCTTCTTTCACTTCTATTTTCTTTTCAAATGTTTCTCATTACCTCAATACTATTTTCTCTTTCTCTGTTCCTTCCTCTTCTATTTTCTATAATTATGTCTCTCCTTGATTTCAATTCCCTTTATAAAATTAAATAATATCTTTTATAAATGAGTATGACTGATTCAAAATAACTGTTTTATCGATTTTCCTCAAAGGGAGATTCTGGTGGTCCTCTAAATTGTCAGCATTCTGGCACATACTATATTCACGGAGCCACTAGCTTTGTAGCTGCAGCAGGATGTGACACAGAGAAGAAACCAACAGTCTGGACCCGTGTCTCATCTTATATCAGCTGGATCAATAACGTACGTTCGCTTTTGTGGTTATGATAGATGTTTGAAGCTGAACACAAATATAATTTCAGACTACTTGTATCATGTAGAAATTTGGAGAAACAAGTAATTAACTTTTATTGACAATAATGCATTTAATTGCATAACAGTGCTGACACTTTGCAAAAGTTCAACCAAGCTAAAACTGTTTTGTTGATGATTTTCATTTGTACTCTGTGTCTGAGGCTTCTTGCTTAAGTGTCCAACAATAATCAGCCAGCATTGATGGATTCCAGTTGCCCTGATACTGTTTCTCCATGACTGCAATGTCCTGGTGAATCCTTTCACCATGCTCGTCACTGACAGTGACAAAATTTGCAAAGAATAAGTCTAAATGGGAATGCAGAAAATGAATCTTAAGTGGCATGTTGCACTTCATAGTTTTGTATGCTTAAACCAGCTGTGCAGTGTGCTGCTCTATAGTTGCTAGGAAAATTTTCAGCAACATCCTTGAATGCCTTCCATGCAATTTTCTACGGTCCCACTAGAAATTCTTCGAATTGCCTGTCATTGATGATCTGATCTGTTTGATTTGTGGAACAACAAAAATGCCTTCCTTAATCTTAGCATTAGTTATTCTGACTTGAATTATGAATTGAAATAACAAACATGGGTGATTTTTAAAATATGGTGCATGATAGGGAAATTTCATGGTGATCTTCATGATCAGCAGCCCAAAATCCATAAAGTACACCTAAAAGTATTCAGGAAGCAAAATCGTTGTTATCCAGGGTTACAGACATCCCACCTCTCCCGGAAGTTCCGGGAGTCTCCCACATATTGATAGTGGCTCCCTGATGCCCGCAAATTATATACAATATCATGGAAATCAATTTTTTTGAGAGCAAGCGAGAGAAAGCAAGATAGAGCAAGACAGCGACCACGAGAGAGAGCGCACGAGAGAGAGAGAAAGCAAGCGAAAGCGCGCGAGAAAGCAAACGAGAGCGCTTGAGAGCGTGCGAGCGACAACGAGAGAGAGAGAGAGAGCACGAGCGAGAGTGCGCCATGGCAGAGTGTTCCAAAAAAAAATAAAACGTACGTCACCCCAGACTACACTAAAGTGTACCCCTGCCTGATAGGGTCAAAAATAATGACAGTGTTGCTCGCTGCACTGTTTGCAACAGTGACTTTTCTATTGCCCATGGTGGGTTAAGACTGTAAAAGACGTGTTGAGGTGAGTTTAACAGGTGTCATTCATTCATTATTATAGCTAACGTTATTTAAACTAGCTGGTTAGCTGCTAAGGAGCTACTCTATCGCAGACATCCCACCTCTCCCGGGAGTCTCCCGCAAGTCTCCCGCAAATTGATGGTGCTACCTTCCTGAAATCAGTTTTTGCAGGGTGGGATGTCTGGTGTTAACCAATTATTTAAATCTGAACTTACTTACAAAGAAAGAAATGGATTGGTGGAGATGCAGAGATACTAATTAACACAATAGTCACATGCAAACTAGAGAAATACAGCCTCTAATAAAATTGCTACTAATACTAAACATCAGAGGTGCTGTTAGAGTAAAAACTGAGTGAAATCTCTTGAGAGGAGTGTATGTATGGTTTTCCCTGTTCTTCTGTTGAAGTTACAGTGGGGGTTTGGGAGATCCTTGTGGAAATTCTACCGACCTCCAGCTTACCCAACACATTCCTGTTCAGACTCAAGTCTAATCAGTTCAGAAAAATTAATGACAATTATGTTTGATTTTGCAGAAAATCGCTTTATATTAAAAGCTGAATTACAATGGACAACATGCAGCTTACAACAGATACATTTAATTCCACTAATTGGATCAAGAAACAGCAAGAAAACAAAAAAAAATAAAATGCATTAATTTTTTCCTGTTTGTTGCCTTGTGATGTTAATACATAACTTATAAAAAGAAAACATGGTGCTCTCCACTCAATGAAAGACATCCTCTTTGTTCTATCCTAGTTTCTCCTTCTCTGTGACCTATAACATGCTTCTTTTCGAACATTTCTTAACTCTGATGAAATTTTACTGACCTGAAATAGCTCTGTTTCTCTCTCCACAGGTGCTGCCTAACCTGCTAAGTATTTCCAGCATTTTCTGTTTTTATTTCACATTTCTAACATCGACAGAAATGCTTTTCACTCTATTGATAATACTTTAAATGAAAACAATCACAAAAGTGAGGTGCCTTTCTGTGACAATAACCAAACAATCCTGAATGGCTCATAATGAATGTAAATGTACTCATTTTCGGTCAAGAATGTGGTATCGAAACCAATTATGGAGGCTGAGAGCATCTGTCTCACTTCCAATTGTAAATTGAGCTTCTGCGCTCAATTACTTGTCGCTTTGGCCAATGTTATTGAATGGCTGTGTGAAAAGGGAGAATTTCAGTCTAACCTTGACAGTGGTCTAATTATTGGAATTATTCTGAGGGACAGTGTAAATTATCCTTGATTGGAAAGATTAATCAAGGGCAGACAGTGTGTCATGTTTGATTAACAAATTAACTTTTTAGGGAATAAGCAGAATCAAAGGATATAGCATATTTAATATAATCTACATTTTTTTTGCCAAGGCTGTTGACAAATTCTTGGTAGATTCAGCAGGCTGGGCAGTGAAAGTTAATGGGATCCAAGGGAAATGACAAGTTGGAATACAGTTCCATAGGGTTGGTGCTGAGTCCTTTGATTCTCATGGCATATATTGATGATTTAAACTTAACTACAAGAGCCATGAAGTCCACAGAGTGTAAAAATTTGGCAGAGGGGTTGATATTGGGATAGAAAGCTGAAGATTACAAGAAGGCATCAATGCACTTGTCAGGTGGGTAGAAAAGTTTAGTTCATAAAAATGTGAAGTAATGTATTTTGAGTGATCAAGTGTGGCTGCAGAACATGCAATAAATACTTAGGTCCTGCCAAGTGTGGGAAAATGTAGAGTGCTTAAAGTGTATCTCCACAAACTCCTGAAATTATTAGGGCAGGTAAATAAGATGGTAAATATAAAGGCATATGGGAGACTTTCCTTTATCAGGTATATCAAGTATGCAGTCCTGGTTCACTTGGTGCCACTTTTACCTATGAATGGCAAGGTTCAGCAACTTCAGTACAAAGTCTAGTTGACAATCCACTTGAACACAGAGGGTGGTGCACCATCAGATGCACAGTCTTTTAGATGAGACATTAAATCAAGGCCCTGCCTCCTTTCATTGTTGAATGTGAAAAAAAAAACCATACCACTATTTCAAACTAATACATATCCCAGTGCCCTGGCCAGGATCTGTAACCTTTCACCCAACATACTGTGCACAAAGTCACTGGCGAGATTCCTACTTTACAAGTGCCAGGCAACAACATCCTGGCCATTTGTGCTGATGATGATTGTGGAGGAGATGTTGATGCCAATCTGAACTGACTGAGATCTACAAGTGAGTAAATTGAGGATCCAGTTGTACAAGGAGGTATTGAGACCTAGGTCTCACTGGGCCTTCATCGTTGCTAGTTCTAAAGCCTGGAATTCCCTGTCCAGCAAAACTGAGGGAGCAGCTTCATAAGGAAGATGCAGTAATTCAATAAGGTGACTCATCACTACCTTCTGGAGGAAAAATAGGAGTGGCCAATAAATGATAGCCTTGCCCATAACATCAGGATCTTGAACGTTAATGTTTCAAAAACTCCCCGATCTTGACTACAGAGCATCAAATTCACTCTATGCCAGTACATTACTGAATCAGTTGAAATACTTATCAAATACCAAGAGGTTATCAAACTAGTCAACAGCATAACTGAACTCACGAAAATAGGAGCCTACAGAATCAGTGAGACAAAGTACTTAAATTTCTGCTTTCTTATTGAAAATCTTTGAACCATATGTGTTGTTCACTTCATGAAGAAAACAAAGTACTTGAAAAAAGAAATTTAGTTCCAGTAGTTAGGAACTAAAAAAAAATCAATATTTGGCACTAGGACTAACTGACCTTTAATTATGGACTGCTGTTGTAAACCATTCAAGATTAATTTGTCAACAGGTCAGGTTTAATAAGATAATGAAAATCCCTGCTATACCAATTGAATCTATTTAATACATTTACTTCCCACTCAGATCATTAAACTGTGAAGACTGCCTTAAAGTGTGTTTAAATGGATACAGAAATGATTTCTTGTTGAATTCAGCTTTGCAGCACTGCCTTCAATATTGAATCGAGACTGTCAATATTTACACTGGAAAATGGCCATTGGAGTTGCTAGTCTCAGTGATGATTCCTCCCAAAATTTAGTGGAAAGCCCTTCTTTCCTACCATTTTTAAATCACTCTACCCCAAAGAGCAGCTTTTAACTTATGCATTCTTGGCAAAGAAATGAGCTTACTGCAAAATGATGTGGGACCCACAAGTTGCTGACTACTTTACAGAAATCTTATACATGACAGTTAGGCAATGCAGTGAATTGGATATGGGATTTGCACTCCTGGGGCTTAGTTCAAACTGGATGCAAGAACTCACAAGGAAATAGGAGCAGGAAAAGTCTGCCCTACTATTCAATATGATAAGATAGATAATCTGCCCTAGGAAGCTTCAACTCCTTCAGTGCCAATTACATACAATCCAAAAATCCCCAAGCTTTAAACATGTATCTACCCTCCAGTGATTCACTACCCCCTCCACAGAGGAATTTGCGTGCACCTTCAGTTTTAAATGATTGCCCTCTTATCTTGAATATAACGCCCCCCTTGTTTGAGAAATTCCTACTAATGAAAACATCTCGATGTCTATACTATCATGCTTCCTTAGGATTTTATAGAGTCATAGAACACTACAGCACAGAAAAAGGCCTTTTGGTTCATCTAGTCCATGCCAAATCATTAATCTGCCTAGTCCCATCAATCTGCACCTGAGTCATAGTCCTCACCTCCACTTACCTATCCAAATTTCTCTTAAATGTTGAAATTGACCCCACATCCACCACTTATGCTGGCAGCTCATTCCACACTCTCACAACCCTCTGAGAGAAGAAGTTTCCCCTCATGCTCCCCTTAAACTTTTCACCTTTCATTCTTAACCCATGACCTCTAGTTGTAGTCCCACCCAACCTCAATGGAAAAAGTCTGCTTGCATTTACCCTATCTATACCCCTTATCATTTTTATACCTCTATCAAATCTCCTCTCAATCTTCTACATTCCAAGAAATGAAGTCATAACCTATTCAATTTTTCCTCATAACTCAGGTCTTCCAGTCCCAGCAACATCCTTATAAATTTTCTGTGTATTCTTTCAACCTCATTTACATCTTTCCTGTAGCTAGGTGACCAAAACTGCACACAGTACTCCAAATTAGGTCTCACCAATGTCTTATACAACTTCAGCATAACATCCCATTTCCTACAATCGATAGCAACACACTCAAAATGCTGGATGAACTCAGCAGGCCAGGCAGCATTTATGGAAAACATTTTGGGCGGAGACCCTTCATCAGGACTAGAAAGGAAGGGGAGAAGTCAGAATGAGAAGGTGAGGGGAAGGGAGGAAGAAGTATAAGTTGGTAGGTGATTGATGAAACTGGGAGAAGGGAAGGGGTTGAAGTAGAGAGCTGGGAAGATGATAGGTGAAAGAGATAAAGGGCTGGAGAAGGGGTAATTTGATAGGAGAGGGCAGAAGACCATGAAAGAACGGGAAAGGGAAGGAGCACAAGAGGGAGGTGATAGGCAGGTAAACAGACAAGTTAAGAGTGAGAAACAGGAATGGGGAATGGTGAATGAGAGGAATTTGGGGGGGGGGCGCAATTACTAGAAGTTTAAGAAATCAATGTTTATGCCATCAGGTTGGGGGCTACTCAGACGGAATACAAGGTGTTGCTCTTCTAATCTGATTGTGGCCTCATCATGGCAGTAGGGGAGGCTATGGACTGACATGTCGGAATGGGAATGGGAAGAAAATTGAAATGGGTAGCCACTGCTTTTTCTGGCAGGCGGACAAAGGTGCTTGGTGAAGCAGTCTCCTAATCTACGTCAGGTCTCATCAATGTACAGGAGGCCACAGCGGGAGTACCGAACACATATATGACCCCAACAGACTCACAGGTGAAGTGTCGCTTCACCTGGAAGGACTGTTTGGAGCCCTGAATGATAGTGAGGGAGGAGGTGTAGAGGCAGGTGTAGCACTTGTTCCACTTGCAAGGATAAGTGCCAGGAGGGAGACCAGTGGGGAGGGATGAATGAACAAGGGAGTCGCGTAGGGAGCGATCCCTGTGGAAAATGGAAAATGGGGGTGAGCGAAAGATGTGCTTGATGGTAAGATCCAGTTGGTGATGGCAGAGGTTACAGAGAATTATGTGCTGGACATGGAGGCTAGTGCGGTGGTAGGTGAGGACAAGAGGAACACTATCCCTGGAGGGGTGGCGGGGGGGGGATGGGGTGAGAGTAGATGTGTGCGAAGTGGAAGAGATGTGGGTGAGGTCAATGTTGATGGTGAAGGAAGGGAAGTCCTTTTCTTTGAAGAAAAAGGACATCTCAGTTGTTCTGAAATGAAAAGCTTCATCCTGACAGCAGATACTGCGAAGAAGGAAGAATGAAGAAAATGGAATGGCATTTTTACAAGTATCAGGGTGGGAAGAGGTATCGTCTAGATAGCTGTGAGAGTCAGTGGGTTTATAAAATATATCATTAGGTAGACTGTTTCTGGAGATGGAGACAGAGATATCGAGAAGGGGGAGAGAGGTGCCAGAAAAAGACCAAGTCAATTTGAAGGCAGGGTGGAAGTTGGAGGTGAAATTGATGAAATTGATGAGCTCAGCATGGGTGCATGAAGTAGTCCCAATGATATCACATAGGAAGAGTTGGGGAGCAATGCCAGTGTATGCCTGGAACATGGACTGTTGCACGTAGCCGATGAAAAGGCAGGCACGGCTGCTGGCCTGGCCTGGCTATGAACGCTGCCTCACTTTTTTAATATATACTATTTCTGCTTTTGCGTGATTTTTAATCTATTCACTGTAATCTGTTTATTTTTTTTCTTCTATATTATGTATTGCATTGAACTGCTGCTAAGTTTACAAATTTCACAACAAATTCTGGTGATAGTATACCTGATTCTGATTCTGATTCCTCCAGCATTTTGTGTGTGCTGCTTTGGATTTCCAGAATCTGTAGATTTTCTCATGTTCCTGTACTCAGTGCTTTGATTTATGAAGGCCGATGTGCCAAAAGCTTTCTTTACAACCCTATCTACCTGTGATGCCACTTTCAAGGAATTATGGATCTGTATTCCCAGATTCCTTTGTTCTACCGCACTCCTCAGTGTCCTAACATTCACTGTGTTAGACTTACCTCTTGTTGGTCCTACCAAAGCACAAAATTTCACACTTGTCTGCATTACATTCCATCTGCCATTTTTCAGCCCCTTTATTCAGCTGTTCCACATCCAAGTGAATCTCTTCTGGACTGTCATGACTACAAAGATTGGTGTCATCTGCAAATTTGTTGATTCGGTTGACCGTTGATCTAGATCAGATAGCTGATCTAGATTATATAAATTGATTTACATGTTTCAATAAAATTATCCCTCATTTGAATTGAATGCTGCTTGTTTGGTCTGGTTTAAGCAGTGTATATGCATGGATTGTCCGTTGACTACATTTATTAAATCGGAATGTTGTCGGTGCGGAGAAATTAAACTTACTGCAAAAGCTTTGGTGAATAGAATCAAAAGTTTTCAAAAGGAATATAAGAAAAATGTGAGTTAAATTAAAGGTTTAATACCATAAATTAAGGATTTATGGGAGATATGGAAAATGCCTTACGTGCAGTCTTAACTTAAAAACTTGAATAGTTGCTGTGAAGCTGTTGCTGAGGAACATCATATGTTGTTGTTCTTAATTCCAGAGCCAGAGCAAGGTAAAAAAAACTGCAAGTTTTGTAGATATTGAATCGCTTAGTAGTGTAGGGGATGCTGAACAATGGCTGATACAAACACGTGCTGTCGAAGGTCATGTTGTTGAAACAAGTGAAAATGCTTTTCAAATTCCAAGGCATATTTTGACCATGCAAAAAGCGGAGCGCTCACAGGATGATGTGAACCCGAGTGACAGTGCATCATATGTCCAAGCTCCAAGTTCTGCTGCAATCAGAGCATTTTCTATACTTAATACCTCCTCTGCACACATTAAAATGGAAGCTAATTTAGCTGCCTCTATTTCCTTGATCAGTTTACTGGAAGTCATCCTAGAAAGCTTGTCAGAAGTTGCCAGCAGGTTGACTCTAAGGAAGGTTATCTAAAGGCCAAGGTATTACTACAGGAACATTTTTGTGAAGAACAGAAAATTGCATCAGCCTAAATGCGAAAGCCTCTTTCTTGGGCACCTATCAATTCTGAAGACGTGAAAGCTCTTCAAGACTGTGGGCTATTTCTTAGAGGCTGTTGTAATGCCATGGGAGAAGTGCAGTGCATACAAGAGCTGAATATGTCTGCCAATATGTCGATTGTTAAAAAAGAAATTGCCCTATATGCTTAGGGATAAATGAAGAACAGTGGTATGTGAACTGCAAGAAAGGCACAACCATAAAATTACACATCAAAGTTGCTGGTGAACACAGCAGGCCAGGCAGCATCTCTAGGAAGAGGCACAGTCGGCATTTCAGGCTGAGACCCTTCGTCAAGACTAACTGAAAGAAGAGCTAGTAAGAGATTTGAAAGAGGGAGGGGGAGGGGAGATCCAGATTGATAGGAGAAGACAGGAGGGGGAGGGATGGAGCCAAGAGCTGGACAGGTGATTGGCAAAAGGGATATGAGAGGATCATGGGACGGGAGGCCTAGGGAGAAAGAAAGGGGGAGGGGGGAAGCCCAGAGGATGGGCAAGGGGTATAGTGAGAGGGACAGAGGGAGAAAAAGGAGAGAGAGAAAAAGAATATATATATGTAAAATAACGGATGGGGTATGAGGGGGAGGAGGGGCATTAACGGAAGTTAGAGAAGTCAATGTTCATGCCATCAGGTTGGAGGCTACCCAGACGGAATATAAAGTGTTGTTCCTCCAACCTGAGTGTGGCTTCATCTTTACAGTAGAGGAGGCCGTGGATAGACATGTCAGAATGGGAATGGGACGTGGAAGTAAAATGTGTGGCCACTGGGAGATCCTGCTTTCTCTGGCGGGCAGAGCGTAGGTGTTCAGCAAAGCGGTCTCCCAGTCTACGTCGGGTCTCGCCAATATATAGAAGGCCACATCGGGAGCACCGGACGCAGTATATCACCCCAGCCGACTCACAGGTGAAGTGTTGCTTCACCTGGAAGGACTGTCTGGGGCCCTGAATGGTAGTGAGGGAGGAAGTGTAAGGGCATGTGTCGCACTTGTTCCGCTTACAAGGATAAGTGCCGGGAGGGAGATCAGTGGGGAGGGATGGGAGGGACGAATGGACAAGGGAGCCGCGTAGGAAGCGATCCCTGTGGAAAGCAGACCGGGGGGGGGGTGGCGAGGGAAAGATGTGCTTAGTGGTGGGATCCCGTTGGAGGTGGCGGAAGTTATGGAGAATTATATGTTGGACCCGGAGGCTGGTGGGGTGGTAGGTGAGGACCAGGGGAACCCTATTCCTAGTGGGGTGGCGGGAGGATGGAGTGAGAGCAGATGTGCGTGAAATGGGAGAGATACGTTTGAGAGCAGAGTGGATGGTGGAGGAAGGGAAGCCCCTTTCTTTAAAAAAGGAGGACATCTCCTTCGTCTTGGAATGAAAAGCCTCATCCTGAGAGCAGATGCGGCGGAGTTGGAGGAATTGCGAGAAGGGGATGGCATTTTTGCAAAAGTAAGCACTGCACATAGGAAAGTTAAATTACAAGGAAAATTCTAGAAAAAATACCATTTCTACACCCTAATTCAACATTCCCCCCTTTGCTTCCAAATCCCACAAAAAGAATAATCACATCCAAAAATTTAGAGGCAGAAAAACTTGTGGTATCTTTGCCGAGATTAAAATTTAAACAAAAGGACACCCTATATCCAACATGTTTGATGGCTCTAGGCCTGTGCTTACTGAAGTTTAGAAGAATGGGAGGGTGGCATCTGTTTGAAAACTATCAAATATAGAAAGGCCTAGATAGAGTGGATGTGGAGAGGATGTCTCCTACAGTGGGAGAGTTTAGGACCAGAGGGCACAGCCTCAGAATAGAATGATGAAGAAGAATTTATTTAGCCAGAGGGTGGTGAATCTGTTGAATTCACTGCCATCTATCTTCCAACATCTAACATCACCTTAATAAGAACAAACTTATAAAAGAAAGTTCTCCTTCAATGAGACCCTACATTTTAAATTTTACATTGATTCATTCTACTGCTTTACCACAACCCAGATATATTGACCTATTCCATTTACCTCATCATAATATAACCAAAAATAGAAACTTCTTCTGAAAGTGTGTTGTAGAAAGTATAAATTATTGCTGATTCTAGATTAATAGAGATCTTACTCAAAAGTCAAGGGTTACTTTGAAACACTTGGCATTGACATGATGAGCCAAAGGAACTGTTTCTGTGTTGTAAGGCTCTATGACAAACTTGACAAAGTAATTCAACTTCCTCCCTTCCAGCATTGTAGTTTTCAAGAGTGGTGTAATACCATGCAATGGAGCTTGGGTGAAAATTGGTAGCAGATGCTAAATTCACTCAAATATCTACACAGCACAAATGGAAAAAATTGCTAGGGCATATGTAAATAAGGCATTAGTTCAATCTTTGAAAGTATGTAAGTGATGGGAAAATAAACTTTCAAACCTGATATTAAGGCTGATATTTTCAAGTTTTGATCCTTGTATGATGGATATTCACTGTCCAGGGCCATGGGGTCTTTCTGTTTTGCCAAGCTCAGCTTTCTAAACACAGCAGCTGACGCTTTTAGAGATCAAAGTGTTGTTTTTGAATAAGTTAAACTTTTAACCAATCTTCTTTGTTCAGCTTCTTGTCATAAATAGGAGCCAATATTCTTAATGTAAATGGCAAGCAATAATCAGTCTGAATTTAAAAGGACAGCTTTGCAAATAAGCACTGTTTATAGCGCAGACTTGCTGGCCCACAGCACTAAGACTTATTGCTCAAAAGGTGCGGTGTACGACAATAGGGTATGTTAATGTGCTTGCTTCAAACCAAATAATGCTGCTAAGTTATTAGTTCAGGGAAGCTTGCAGACCAGATTAATATTATCACTTAGCATATGAAATAGTTGGAATATGTGTGTGCTCAGAATTGGCTTCACGGCATTAATTGTAGGTACCTGGGATCTCTGTCTCCAGAAGCTTTTAGACCAATTATGTTAAAAACATCACATGTGTATAAAGTCACCCAAGTGACAAAGAAATTGTATAAATAAGAATAGCAGTTCAGACTTATTATGACAAAAGATGGGGTACCAGAATCCATTTTTCTGCCTTCAGTTTCTGTGACATGTGTTTGCAGGCCATGGGTACAGAATGTCTTTTTAGCTTATAGGAACTGTGCCCGTGTTTTGGAAATCCTTTGTGTTTTAGAAATAGTTTGAATTTACACGTGTATCACTGAAAATGAATGAACTGTGCTTTAAATTACTTTGTTAGCTGGAAGTATCTTCTCCTTGTTGGGGGGGAGGGTGGGGGGGCAGACCCACCACTCAAATAATGGGTATTGGCAGCTAAACTCACCATGGAGAATAAACAACTAAGTAAACTAGCCTTTAAATATTGGATAGTTACAGTACAACCTCCCTTTGGTGAGAGTGCACATAGTTATCTACAGAATATCAGATAAGGCTTAAAATCTTTGTTTGAGTTTAGAACTGTAATCAGCAAAGCTGATACTATCGCACTAGCAGTGTGATACAAATTAAAACATTTTTTTCGGCATTTGATATGTAAAATATCATGAGAGTGCTGAATCGTCAGACATGCCATGTTTTGAATGTGACCCCTAGTTTCCCTTTCATTTGAATGTAAAAGATCCCATGAGCATTTCTTGAAGACCAGGAGAGTTCTCTCTGATAGGCTGTCCAATACTTGTCTTCAGTTGACAAACTAAAATAGATCATCTGGTCATCATTAAGCTGCTGTTTTTGAGAACTTGCTGTGCACATATCATCTCCCATATATCCTGTATTACACATAAAAGTACAAGTCCTTACGACATTCTACAGTTATGCAAGATGTTATAAAATGCAAGTTCATTCTGCTTATCTTCGCAGTAAATGGAGGGAAGTACGAATTGCCTTTTACTTTTGTAATTTGTTGCTTGACCCAACTAGATTCCATGTCGAAGGTAAAACTCTAGCTATTTAGAATGAGATATCCAACTATATCATTGAAATTTCTTAATTTAATACTATACTCTCATCAACTAATCAGAACCTCAAACAGGCCTAGTATTAGGACCACAGTCCCTCCAATATTCCTCTTCAATATATCAAATTCTAGAAGCAAGAATCACAACAGAATCATTTCCAGAAAGTCATTGCTACTTGCTTATTTAATGTGACTTAATTAATCTTACTCTACCCAAAGAAAATTAGATGGTATATAGCTGCCATAATAATTGCTCTCTACTGCCACAATATAACCCGAAAAATTACAAAGATGTAAGAAGATTTACCAATCCCATCTTCCAATTGCCATCTATAAATTCACCCATGCCACAACCAATATCGGCAGAATCTCAGGTGGTGACGAGGAGGTGTACAGGAGCGAGATAGACCGGCTGGTTGAGTGGTGTCACAACCACAGCCTTGTACTCAACACCAGTAAAACCAAGGAAATTATTGTGGACTTCAGGAAGGGGAAGCCGGGAAAAGATGCACCATTGAGGGGTCAGCAGTGGAAAAGGTGAGCAGTTTCAAGCTCCTTTCTATAGACGTACTGTAGAGAGGATTCTAACAGCTTGCATTACCATCTAGTATGGAGAGGCTACTGCATAGGATTGGAAAAAAAGCTGCAAAGGATTGTGAACTCAGCCAGCTCCATCATGGGCACTAATCTCCCCACCATTGAGGACATCTTCAGAAGGCGATGACCCCACCACCAAAAGGGGACATGACCTCTTCTCAGTACTACCATCGGAGAGGAGGTACAGGATCCTGAAGGCACACACTCAACACTTTAGGAACAGCTTCTTCCCCTCCACCATCAGATTTCTGAATGGACATACTATATATTTCTTATTGTAATTTATAGTGTATTTTCTGTACTGCACTGTACTGCTGCCGCAAAACAAATTTCAAAACAAACTGTATGCCAGTGATAACAACACACATCAAAGTTGCTGGTGAACGCAGCAGGCCAGGCAGCATCTCTAGGAAGAGGTACAGTCGATGTTTCAGGCCGAGACTCTTCGTCAGGACTAACGAAGGGTCTCGGCCTGAAACGTCGACTGTACCTCTTCCTAGAGATGCTGCCTGGCCTGCTGCGTTCACCAGCAACTTTGATGTGTGTTGCTTGAATTTCCAGCATCTGCAGAATTCCTGTTGCCAGTGATAATAAACCTGATTCTGATTCAATTGGTCCAACAGGTATCATGATATGCCTAATGTATCTTCTCCCATGCTCTTGTCACTTCCCACCAATTCTGAATGCATTCAGCCTTCCTGTTCTCTCCCTCATATTACCTGTAACACCATTGCCATACTTGCCGCTTTGTGGCTGGACACTCCTGCATTGAAGATCTAATTCTGTTATGGTGATCCAAATGGATTTTTGGAAGTTCCTGGATCCAGAAATTACCTTCACACTATCATGTGTTTTTCCATCTGGAAGTAATAGAACATTTCTGAAAAGAATCATGTTACTAGGTGAATAATAAACATCAGTTTAATAAAGAAAAGGTGGCTTGTATAAGTAGTTGTATGGAAGTTGCCTCACAATCAGAACATAACATACTGTATGTTTAAGTTAGTTAATGAAAAGTGAAAAACTACAGATGCTAGAATTCTGAAATAAACAGTAAATTCTGGATATACTCAGCAAGTCAGGCAGCATCTATGGAGAGAGAAACAGAATTAAAATTTCAGGTCAATCACCTTTCATCAATTCTAATATAGATGGAGGATCCTTGACTTGAAATGCTAACTCTGTTTCTCTCTGCATATTTTTGCTTGATCAGTTCATATTTCCAGCACTTTCTATTTTTGTTCTTGTCCTTGTGGACAAGCCTTCCTGGTTAGTCACACAGAATTGAGGATGACATGTTTTCACTCCAGTTTTATGGATTCTGAGGTGGTTGATAAGATCAATGTAAGATTCCTCTGCAGATAGGGCAAGAGGTTTCTGACAGGGTGGATGGGTAGGTAGTTTGTAAGGTGGTGTGTTCTCGCTGCCATTTACACAGGATGTGCCTTCTCCACTCTAAGTGGTCATGGGCCACAGGCCAAGTGTGAGCAGAATGTTGCATTTTTCCAGGGTGGATTTGAACACATCTTTGAATATTTACCTCTGTCCATTTGGTAATCCCTACCCATAAATGAGCTCGGAACAGTGTTTGCATCAGGGATTGGAAACACTAATTACCTGGTCTGGCTGATAAAGCCAGCTAGGTGTAGTTAGGACTTCAGCATTGGAATGTTGGCCCGGGAGAGAACATTGAGACTGGTCGCTTATCCTTCCAGACAATTTGGAGTAAAACAGTAAATATAACAGCAACTATTTAAGTGGAATGAAGGGTCTGAGCATGAATATGTGCTATCAAAATCACGGCCTTGGCATTTGTCTCACATCTATTGGTTCTTGCAAGACTAACACTATATTTTCTGCTATTATCTGCTGAGTTGGAGTGAAAACTTCCTTGATGACTAAATGTTAATTGTGCCATCTGTTGTGTGCCATCTTGATCATGCAAAACCTGAATTAAAAACCAAAGCAATTGAAGCAATGAACAGTCTGCAATCCATGCACAATGTAATCAATAAAAGGTGGACATTATAATCAATAAAAGGTTTCAAAGTAGTCCTCCATTCTTCAAAGAGTTATTCTGGAGAATGGAATGGCAATGATAGGCAATCTACCAAAATTTGCAAACAGGTAGGTAGAACTCCATCCAAAAGTCAGAATTTTTTTAAGAAGTTCGAGCATGGAGGGATGATTGTAAGCACGCTTCCTAGGAAATATTTTGATTAGGTTTTAAAAAATTGAGCATCTTGTAAAAATTAATGAAATATCAAACATATTTTTATTTTTCCCTCTGAAAGTCCCGTTCCACAAGGCAGCATGTCATTCTAACAATTGATGCAGCCATGGATGCTAAATAAAGGCAGAATGGTAGCGTAGCGGTTAGTGTAACACTATTACTGTCACAAACACGGATTCGGCAGTGCAGCAGATTTGGCAATTGCGCTCGTGAATATGCACATGTCAGCTAATTATTACTTCATTGTGATAGTACTTAACTCCATTCATTTTGTCGAGACTTGGACACAGCAACGCTTCACTGCCTGCATTCCACCTTGCCTGAGAAATTGGACTGTCGAGTCAACTGACTCTGAAGACTGACGCTATTCGTTTTATTCTTAGTTGTCCTTTTCAGCCACAGCGTTGGCTTCATTTTTCATTTTGAGAGTTTTAGTTAACGGCCCTGTTCAGCCTAGCATTTAGTGTTTTCTTTTCCCTTTAACACTGTTCTCATTAAAGTCTGTGAACTATCGACCCACTTCAGTGTCTCTCACTCCGCACTTGGGCCATATCTGAACCTGGTGACAATTACAGCACCAGCAATCTGGATTTGGCTCCACCGCTATCTGTAAATTGTTTGTACATTCTCCCCGTAACCGCATGGGTTTCCTTCAGGTGCTACAGACATTTGGGTTAGGGTTAGTGAGTTGAGGGCATGCTATGTTGGCGCCAGAAACCTGGCAACACTTGTGAGATGCCCCCAGCATAATCCTCAGACCGTGTTGGGTGTTAACGCAAATGATATATATTTTAATGTACATATGACAAATAAAATTAATCTCAAAATAAAATCTTGAATTGTAAATTTCAGAGTAGCTATAAATGCCAGTGAAGGAAATATTTGTCACAACATCAAGCTGCTGTGCTGTTGGATTAAAGCAATTATTGCATAAAACAACTGGATGTCATATGTGACCCACAGGTTCTGTACTGTCACTGGCCTTATTGCTTACCATTGATTTTATACAAGTTCATATAGAACTAGTCTTACATTTTCATGCTAGGAAGAAGAAAATATTAATTGGTGACACGTAAGCAAACCTGAATTCACCATCATGGCCAGTAAAGAAAGTAACCTTGCTTCTTTCTGACATAAATAGGAGTCAATGCTGTCACGGTCCTGACCGTTAATTCCCTACTTGCTACTAATTCTCTTTGATGACAGCAGATCTGGTTTCCATTAAGACCTGCAGCATAAGAACCCCAGTTTTACAACCACTGGTTGCCAGATCGCTGGTTTTGCCTGTGTGGTAATTAACGTTTCCCAGCCACTTAGGACTGTGTGTTCTAGGTTTTGCTCCAGTACCGAGAATTACCTGTGAAAGTCAAGATAAGTCTTTTAAAGTTTTACTTCAGCACTAAGGTTTGCCTGCATAACTCCGTCTCTCCGTGCTAAGAAGAGTTTTGTATGCCATTTCCTTTTCTATGCACCGTGTCAAGATAATTCTGCCTGTCTCCTGCCTTCCTGCTCTCCCTCCTGTTTGCCGTTCACGTCTGAATCCCTGTGCCTGTGTCCTGCACTTGGGTCCACCTCATTCGTTGCAACAAATGCAGCAACATAGCCTTGAAGTTGCACCAAAGAGTACACCTTAACTGCAACTTATTATGTATCACAGCAGTGCTAAAGTTATGGTATTGACCCCTGACCTGGCCCGGAAGGGGAATGATGTAATATTTCTCCAGCATGGCGTGAAATCAGGTTATATGCACCTGGTATTTCATTGCCTTACATTGACTTGATTCAAATATACTAAAAGTTTAGATGTTCCCTCCTGCAATTTCAATCCCAGCAGCAGTCCCAGCTGTAGGTACTGTCAAATGGATAATGCAGCAGGCAATCTACAATAAACTGCATTCAATCAAATGAGAAAGCCTCTTTAAGGACAGGATGAATTGATGAGGAGACAAGAGGTAGGAATAAATAGGTGTTTGGGTTATGGGGGTGAAGAGAAGAAGTAGGGTATAGAGGGGGACTGTGAGGATACAGTAGATGTGGGGTCTGGAGGTTGGATGTAAGTGGCTAGTTTTGGCAGGAGAATCAGAGCTGTGGAGAAAGTAAAGGTGCAGGTATGGAGTTGGAGTTTGAAGGGAGGGATGGAGGATGGATGGATGGATAATGCTGGGAGTAAGGAAAAGAAATGGAACTGTTTGAAATAAAACAATTCAATGAAGTGTCATCATGGCTGAAGTTCAAGATATGAATGGGGCTGTGTTGTAAAAGCTTGAATAAAATTGGCTAAGTAACAGAAAACAGTAAAAGGTTGCTTTTTGTAGGGCGGTGGCAATGAAGTTTCCTGAGGTTGGTACTAGAACCACTTTTTTTCTTTATATTAATGATTTGGTCTTGGATATACAGGACAAAATTGAAAGTCAAAAAACTGCAGATGCTGGAAACTGAAGTAAAGCCATACAGTACTTCAAAAAGCCAGAGGGATAGGCAATATTTGTGGAGAGAAAAATAAAATTAATGCTTCAGGTCAATGACCTTTCATCATAACTAGGAAATATTTGAAATCAATAGTAGGGTGATTCTTTAATTAGGGTAACATTTCTGTCCCTGGGGTAGATTTTCAAGAAAAAAATAGTTTTTACAAAAACAAGTAAACTGTAGTTTTAAAAGTTAGATAATAGTAACTCTAAACTTTTTTCAGTATGCTTCATATATAATATTTTCTTAACATTTAAGTGAGTTAAGAATTTGAATGTGCCAGAATTTCACTATTTTGGGCTTGTCCCCAACCCAGACTCTGTAACTTTGTCTTCAAAATAAGGTAATGATAAGTACTAATTTTATGAAACTTTTAGCTTGCATTTTCTCACAAGAACTTTTAAAACACATGTCAAACTTATGTGGCCTACTTTTTATACAATTTGTACATTTCTTTGTGACAAAGAACCGCTGTCCCCAACACCTCTTTCATTACCAACACACAACATACTTTAGAAACCTAACAAGTTTTTTCAAACAACTGCTTATGTAGTTGCCATGGAAATGTGAGTAATTTCAAGATTTATACCTCCTGATCCAAGCGTACGTTTATTATATGTCATTACCAAACGTTATTATTTGAATGTTTTAACTGAGAAATAAATAACATAACTCTATTTCTGTATACTTCAATTACATTTACAAGCTAGCTATCCAGTCAAGTTAGCAAGTGTGAGACTTAGCCAACTCTTTCTATAAAAAGTGAGAAATGTCATTACCATCACACAACTGGCAGTGAAGTGGTCAAGATGGCCCCAAAATCATCAGCTGACCAATCAAAAAAATACAGAGGCACAATCAAAGAAGGCCCAGTAAAATATCAGCAGTATTTTGAAAGCGAGAGTGAGATACAAAAAAAGAAGGTAGACAGGAAAAGTTAAGATCATCTCACAATTACCAAAGCGCAAACAGACTGAAGGGACGACAGTGGAAAGTTAATCAAAGAAACAAAAGAGCTGCTGATAAGAAAAGACAGCCAGTACAAAGTTTTATAGCAGAGAATACCCTGCCAGAATCTCCAACAGGCCAGCAACAAAAACAGAATGACTGCCATCTTCTTGAGGCTTCACCTATTTACTAATAAAGACTATAAGAAGGTGCTTTAAAATTCAAGTGTTGCTTTTTTCAGAGTTGTTGAGATTTCAGTGACTGTTTCATAGACGTACTGTGGTAAACCATGTATATATGTTGTAACTGGGTTACCTGTCTGGACACGCCCCTCTGCTGACTGCTCCTGTGCTCCTCCCACAGACCCCTGAATAAAGGTGATTGTGCCACTGCTCCTCCCCCTCAGTCCAGGACAAACATAGCATGGACGAGGACCCATTTTACTGTTAATAAAAGCCTTTCAGTATTTACTCTACTTCCAGTCTTTTGCAGTAATTGATAGTGCATCACGTACTGATAAAAAAATGTGCGTAGAGGGTTGAGTAAATGTTTCATCAGTGTTAAAAAAGTATTCTCTCTTATGGACAGTTGAAAAATAATGATCTCTATAACCTGTTTGAAATTTGATTTGCTGCTTATTCCAGATTTGGGGAGGGTTAGACAAATGTTTTGTAAGCATTATTGTTTTTTTCTAATAAGACAATAATCATTTCGTCCAGTAGCACTCACATCTATGGTGATGAAATGCTTTGAGAGGTTGGTCATGGCCAGAATCAACTCCTATCTCAGCAAGGACCTGGACCTGCTGCAATTTGCCTATTGCCACAATAGGTCTGGATGATACACCTACCAGATATGGCATGGAGATTAGCGCAGAGAAAACCAAGCGGATGAGAAACAGTGAGGAGCCAATCATGACAAAAATCACTGACAGTGGACAGGAACCAGAGACTGACAAACGGTTCAAGTATCTTGGCCATCATCAGCCAAAAAGCATCAAAGCCTTAAGTCCTTGCAAGGACAGCCCAAACAACAGCAACGCTGGCTAAACTAATACTAGACTGGAAAGACAATAACATTACTCACAGATCCAAGTTGAAACTCCTGCATGCTCTTGTGCTCTCCATCTTCCTGTGTGCATGAGAATCATGGACTTTGACAGCAGAACTGCAAAAGAAGATCCAGGCAGTAGAAATGAGATGCTTCAGAAGGGTCCTTGGCATTTCCTATACAGACCATGTCTCAAACGACGAAATATGAAGAACCATCACCCAGCACATGAGACACTACTAAGATCTACTGTCCACAGTAAAGAAGAGGAAACAGATGGCAAGGCCACATAACAAGATCAAGTGGACTCTCAAAGACCATTCTTCAGGGAATGGTGCAGGGGGAAAATGGGGACAGACAGAGGAAGAAATGGACAGACAGCATTGCATAGTGTACCAGAGAAAGCTTTGCCACAACCTGGGCACTCGCCCACAACTGTGAGAGATGGAGGCAACTGGTGCAGCGCCTATCTGTACAGCACCCTTACAACCCAGGTGGGTTGTAGGATCTGTAACCATTACTGTAACAATAAGTCTACAGCAGATGCAATCTCAATGGCTCCTCACATGGTCTTAGATCACCTGGACAATAGAAAAACCTACGTCAGGATGCTGTTCATTGATTACAACTCAGCATTTAACATTATTCCTACAGCCCTGATCAATAAGCTACAGAACCTGAGCCTCTGTGCCACTCTCTGCAACGGGATCTTCAACTTCCTAACTGGAAGACCACAATCTGTGCAGACTGGTATTAATACTGTACCTCCTCCTCACTGGCAATCAACATTAGCGCACCTCAGGAATGTGTGCTTAGCCCACTGCTCTACTCCCTCTATACCCATGACCGTGTGGCTAAGCATAGCTTAAACAGCATCTATGAATTTGCTGATGATACAACCATTGTTGGTAGAATCTCAGATGGAGATGAGTGGGCGTACAGGAGTGAGATATGCCAACTAGTGGAATGGTGTTGCAGCAACAACCTGGCATTCAACGTCAGTAAGACAAAAGAGCTGATTGTGGAATTCAGGAAGGGTCAGACGAAGGAACACATACCAATCCTCATAGGGGGATCAGAAGTAGAGAGAGTGAGCAGTTTCAAGTTTCTGGGTGTCAATATCTCTGAGGACCTAACCTGGTCCCAACATACCAATGCAGCTACAAAGAAGGCAAAACAGTGGAAATATTTCATTAGGAGTTTGAGGAGATTTGGTTTGTCACCTTAGACACTCAAAAACTTCTACAGATGTAGAGCATTCTGACAGGCTGCATCACTGTCTGGTTTGGTTGAGGGGGGCTGGTTAATGCACAGGATCGAAAGTTGTAAAATTAGTCAGCTCCATCTTGGGTACTAGCCTCTATAGTATCCAAGACATTTTCAAGGAGTGATGCCTCAGAAAGGCAGTGTCCATCATTAAGGACTCCCATCACCCAGGACATGCCCTCTTTTCATTGTTACCATCAGCGCTTCAAAAACAGCTTCTTCTTGTCTGCCATCTAATTCCTAAATGGACATTGAACCCACTTTTGTAATTTCTGTTATTGCACTATTTTTAATTTAGCTATTTAATATACATATATATACTTACTGTAATTGATTTCTATGTATTGCATTGTACTGCTGCTGCTAAGTTAACAAATTTCACAACATATGCTGGTGATATTAAACCTGATTCTGAAGACTAGACAATGCCATGTTTCACGTGGATGTTTTTAACAAATTTCTCTAGCCACCTGCATTAAAAACTGTGATCACTTATGGAATTTTGATAAATAGTGCTGACTGTAATTATGTGTTTTTAATTGTAAATGTTTCTTCTAGTTGAACAGATGTTTTTCAGAGTTCATGTTAAACTAAAACCATTGTATGTCAATGTCAAAGTACTTTGTCACTGTCAGGAGTATTTTGTCATTACTATCACAATGCATATTTTGATGGGAAATAAAGTTTTGTTTAGTAATATTAGTCTGAACACAACTGCTGGAGTCAAGTGCTTTGATCCTAAAATCAGCGTTCTGTCAAAAAGGGTTAAAATTCCAATAGTCTAATTAGTAAACAAATGTTTCATTGTTGAGCCGAGGAAAATATTGGCACACTTCAGAAAATGTGTCTCAAAAATATATTCTGAATGTACTTAAAATGAGCTAAAATAATTAAACAACATGGTTTTTAATTGCAGGATTGACTGTGAAATCTTTGTCATTTCATTTTAAATTAAATTCAGTATTTTGATGGTGTGATGGTGGTGACATTCATCTGTGAAAGCTCTGCAAAATAAGCTTAAAATATTTCTCTTAAAGGTTGATCAATGCCAAGATCTAGTCTTTATTCCAGAGCCTAAAATAAAGGTTATAACGTAAACAAAATGCTGGAGGAATTCAACAGGCCGGGCAGCATCTGTGGATGAAGAGTCTCGGCCCAAAACGTCCACTGTTTACTCTTCCATATATATTGTCTGGCCTGCTGAGTTCCTTCAGCATTTTCTGTGTGTTGCTTGGATTTTCAGCATCTGCAGATTTTCTCTTGTTTGTGAGAGTTTCAAGAAATATTAGAATTTCAAGCAGTCAAAACTGTCCCTAATTGAAGAATTACCCAATTAAGAAAATGATGCCTGTGATATAATAGAGATTAAGAGAAACGGAATCATATAAAAGGTGGTGGTAGCTGCTATGACAGGGTGATGAAGACTTTTTAATTAAAGCTGAATTGTCTAGAGAAATTGTAAACAGAAAGTGAACGAAAAAGAGGAGAGTGCTGGATTCGCGAGATACGAAACACTATAGTTCCTGGAAATCTGACAGCTGGAAACTCACGGAGAATTAGACAATAAATTTGATGATCTTTCATCAGAACTGGTCAGGCTGACACAAACCAGAAAGGCTGGTTGAAATGAGAGAAGTGGGTATTGATTTGGAGGATGCGGTTGGACTTGGCAAAAAGGCGGGAAGCTGTGGCAGGAGTCGGGAATGGAAACGCTCGGTAGCGAGCGAGCAAGGGAGCGGTGTTTTAGACCTGATCCTGTGCTCACCGACTATCGGAGACAGACAGACACATAGACAGGCAGACACAAAATATTGGATGGGGAAACCACTTTAACTTTATCAAAGTCTTTCAATATTCAGATATTGTCTTCAACCAGTCATCCTAATGAATTTCCCCCGGGGTCAATAAAGTATGACTATGACTATGACTATGAAGAGGCTAATCTGTTTTTCTCACAATAAAAGCCTCTCATCCGTCAATAACTGTGTGTGTGTGTGTGTGTGTGAGAGAGAGAGAGAGAGAGAGAGAGATCATCTCTTTTGTCCTGTTTCCATGGCAACCCTAAAATAGATTTTCCTCTACTGGAGAGGGAGGGGCCTGAGTGTGAGGAATCCCCTCTCAATTATTGTCGTAGTACCACCCGAGGGAGCCACATAAGTGACAACAATCCTATTGGTTTAAGGAATGTAATAGAACAGCTCTGGAAGCATTGACTATGAGTGTAAGAATGAAAAGACATTTCACGGTTTATTCTTGTAAATAATTTTTATTTTGAATAAAGTTTATTTTGATAATTTTTAAAAACCAAGATGACCTCATCAAATGACCATTGTGATAATAAATACGTAAATAAGGCAAATGTGGTTAGCAGATAGCCCCGCATTTTTTCAGCTACACATTGCAAAGATCTTTCTGCGGAAGATGGCTGTCATCGCGAGAGCCGTTGACCTTTGCACTCGTTTGGCCGTTTGTTTTGTAAAGATGGCGCTTACTAGAAGTTGTTTCAGGCTTCAGCAGCTAAATGGTCGTAATTTCTCCGAGCTTTTACGCTATCCGACAATATATGTCTCCCAGTAAGAGAAGTTTTAATCTGGGGCTTTTATACAATTATTGTCTCTGTCTTGTCTTTCGCGTGTATCATATGCATCATAATTCCGCAACCGACATGCACGTAGCGGAGGAGCAAGGGTGTACTTCCACGTTAATTATTATAGGGATGCTTTTTAAATGACTTGAATTGCTGTCATTCGATGAATTTGACTTTAAACGTCATGCCTATAACATCCTAGCAGTCTCACGTCTTTGCTGAGGCTGTCGGTCTTTTTGTAGTGATCTTGAAAGGTGTAGAATCAAAGAACGACACTGCAGAAGAGGCCGGCACTTGTTCTTTGGTAGAGCTATTCTAGTTAGCATTTTTTCTCTTCTTTTTCTTCATAGCCTTTGTTTGATGTTTTTAGCTTTTTCCACTTTTAACAGCTGACAAACAGTTTTTCACAAGTTTGCAGTGTGTGGCTAAGTAGGGTACCACAACGACCGGTGCTTGCTACTCACAATCTGTGCAAATGTTTGGCTGTCATATTTCCAAATTTGATGCTGATAAAACTACCTGGGGTTGTGAGTGGTGAGAAGGATGCAGCGATGGCGATGACTCATAATCTGAGTTGGACTACCTTGTTGCATTAAACAGTGAAGTAGAGTGTTTGTTTTAAATGGTGATAAATCAGAAAGTTGTTCAAAAGAAACCTGGGTCTTTTTGTACACAAAACTGAAAACTAATATGCAGATAAAGGAAGTTGTTAAGAGGGCAAATGCTATATTGCATTCATTGGAAGAGAGAAAGAGGTCTGCCACAATTGTATTTGGTCTTGATGAGATCATGTCTGGAGTTTCACGTACAGTTTTGGATCCTTTGATTAGCCTCTTGTTTCTAATGTTGTTAAATCAACACCAATCTTGTTTTGTGGCAGTGGATTTCCAATTAGCCAAGAGTGTTGCTACTATTAGTTCTGGGGTATAATAAAAATAGAAAATGTTAAGCAGGTCATGTAGCATCAGGGAGAAAGAATGTAAATATTTTGGATCAATGGCTTCACATTCTGATGAAAGACCATTGACTAAAAAAATGTTAACTCTCAGTTTCATGATCTGATTATTTGCAAGATTTTCAGTTATTTCAGATTTCTCAGTCATAATATTTTTATTTCTGTACTCTGGTGGAATGTTTGTGTGCTGGATGCCAAATTCAGCTCCTCTCAAAAATTTATTCCAGCCACATGCTGCTTTCCTTGTCAATTTTTATTTTTATTTTTTATTTCATGTTTGTTTTTCATCCAAAGTATTTCATGGATAGTACAGTAGCTGGGTGTTTTAAAAGGTTATATTATGTAGTGTCAGAATGAAGATTCAGTCTCTTATCCATTGCAATGTGTTTCCATGATCAACTACAGGGAAGCATCAAAGCTAGGAAAAAATGCAGATTATATCATTAAGGAAGTGGTCACAACAAAGTTAAACAGTAATAGGATTGGCAGTCACATGGATGTAGGAAAGGGGAATGTAGTTTAATAAATCAGTTTTTTTGAGACTAATTAGCAGAACAGATAGGAGTAAATTAAGCACATGGGATTGGGATGATATACAGATGTGAATTTAAAATTGGTCATTTAAGAAATAAATAGGTCATTTTGAGGCAGTAATGGATGGAGATGTTTCAGGGATCAGGTTAGTGCAAGAACGTGTTGCTGAGCGAGGTAAAAGATGAGCCATGATCTTATTGAATGGCAGAGCGGGCACGAGGAGCTGACTAGTCTACCGTTATTTCTTTTGCTCTTGCTGGTCAGAGATTAGAAGTCTCCTGACACAAGTGTGAGCTACCTATTCTCGCCTCGGATATAACTGATCACATTACGTAGGATATAGGAAAGGCATTCAAACTATTAACTACAACCAAGTGTAAAAGATCTAGGAGCTATAAAATGCTGAAAATATTGGAGAAAATATAAGTTAATGTTTCAGATTGGTGAACTCTGTCTGAACTGGGTATTGAGCTGAACCATCAACCCTTAATTTGACTTAACACATTGCCAAGTGTGTTTACCTGTGCAGGCATATTAATGTCCACCTTATGTTGACAGTTTTACTTTTTTAAAAAAAAGTCCACGAGTACTGAATCTATGGTCTGTTTATATTTAAGAACTGGTTTTTTTTTTGATGACCAGAAAGAAATCACTGGAAACTCAACAGTATCTGTGCACAATTCTGGAATGTTTTGCAACAACACTTGAACGCAAAGCAAATGCAGCAGAAATTACAGCACAAAATTCTTACTGTGCTTTATAAAAGCTTCCTAGCGCAAAAGCAAATGCATCATAAACCCGGCTAGAATATACATTGCAAGATTTCCCAGAGTGTTTTGTAAAAATAAAAGAGCAAAATAAACATTTTGTTTTATAAAAAGATATCTACAGTTTATATCTTAATCTTCACAATGCTTTCTTTTCCAAGTAATGTGCTTTCCAGTAATGCTGATAAAGCAGACAAATTATGCTATGTGGTTGTTATTTCCTAGTCTGGGTTACGTTAGCTAATCTTGCCAGGCCAGCAACAGGTTTTTACAGGCCTTGATGTTTTTAGGAGAGTTGGCCAAAATTCGTGGTCTTGATTACTGATTCATGACCATTGCTGGAATCTGCATATGCACGGATCAGTTTAGGACCTGGTTTTCTATTGATGCATTCTTCCTCTCCCTCTGTTCTACCTGAAGGTAAATTAGTGTCAAAACAATAAGAGGTATTCAAGATATCAAGAGACTGAAGAAAGGAGGAAAAATAGAATGTTGAGGTTGTATACTGATTGCTTGGAGAAGTATGGAAAATTAAGAAGGCAAAGAGAGGGTGTGATAAAATAATAGCAAGGAAAATTGAGAAAAACCCAAATATGATATAAGTACATAAGGGGCAAATGGATAACTAATGAGGGCCGATTGAGTATTAAAAAAGTAACATTTGCCGACGCAGAAGGGTATGGTTCTTAATAAAACCTTCACCAAAAAAAAAACAGGGAAGATCCAGTTTGTATTTGAGGAGTTGTGTATATGTATATATATAAAAATGAACAGAAAGAGGAGTGATATTAAGGTGTTTAGTATCTTTGAAAATAAATTTCTCCTGAGCCTATTTACCCAAGGAGATGGGGGAGGGAAACTAGACCTGGTGTTAGATGATTGGAAGGTTGCTACTGGTATTATTTAAAAAGTAAAGTAAGGAACTGTAATTGTGGGCAAATTATTCAGGAAAAAATATGGGTGTCATAATGTGTAAAGAGAGATGATTCAATCAAAGACAGTGGATTTTTTCAGAGTTCACCTGTGAGAAGCTGTTGATTTGCAATTTATTGAGGTGTTAACAAGAAAGGTCGACACATTTGATGTAGTCTACATGGATTTTACCAGTGTTTGAAGTCCTTTGTGGCAAGTTAATCAGAAAGGTCTAAAGACCAAGGGATGCAAGAGAAAGTGAAACATTCGAAGCAAAATTAGTTCAATGGCAGGAACAAATGATGTTGAGTGCATTTTAATAACTGGAAGGCTTTTTGCATGGATATTGTTGGTATTGGCTTAGTGCTACATCCATGACTTTTTGTTTTGTGTATTGATGGTGTAGATCAATAAAGATTTCTTCATTTAATAAATGGCCAAATGATTACAGGTATTGATTGTATTTGATAAAGAAAATTATAGACTGCAAGAAAATACCAATTGGCTAGTCAGATGGCATAGACTAAGAACTGGGACATGTGATTAAGATGGATAGGTCTTTGTCCAGCATGGATGTATTAGATCAAATGGCCTTCATCTGTGCCATAGATCTCTATGATTCTCTCTGAATACAGTTTAAAAAGTAACAGCATACTTTATTGTGGTTAAACTGCTAACAGATTAATTGATGACTTTCTTATTTTATTTCCCTCACCACCAACATTATATTCCATCCCAGGCTTACTAGTCACCAGTTGTCACAATTTTTCACAACAGCGAAGAGGAGTACTTTAAGTTCAGCCATCATCTCAAAGGCCAAACGTTTGAATGCAAAATATGAACGATTTCTGGAAAGAAACTTTCCCCGTTTTTATGTGATCTATTCAAACTTTTTCCAAGGTAAGTTAGTGACCAGAAGATATCGATAATTTTTCACAAGGTAAACATGACAGAAACTTTGGGAGAAGGAAGAGGAGCATATAACTCGTGACATGTTTGTGAAATACACTATAGAAGAAAAAAGCCAGAATTACATTTACTGTACGTCTCTATAATTTAAATTTTGAGCATTAAATTTGATGGAATCAACTACATTAACAAAGTCTGCAGCTGGCTCCGTTGGTGAAAGTGTTGCCTGGTGTAATATTATATCTTTGTTTTAAATAAACAAGGATTTGATTTGCGCTCTGTAACATTAGGTTCATCTTGGATAGAACTGTGGTTGTACTACATTTGTGGGTGTGACACAGTTCAGGATGATACAATGGCTTGCAGAAAGGAGAAAGAGGAAACAGTTTTTCTGATCTGGATTACTATATAGCATTCACCAAAAGTGGCTTGCATTGATATTGTGCCTTAACTTTTCAAAATTTTCTCAAGTTATTTTGAAAGAAAGAAGGTATTATTGCTTAGCAATTGTAGGAGAGGGCAAGAAGTGATCAAGTTTTCTGTTCAAACTGTTAATACACAGGTCGACCTTCACTAATCCGACTACCTGTAATCCGGTTCCTTCGATAACCTGGCATTGATTATGCTTAATGTGATCCTTCTGTAATTCGGCAACTCGGCATTTTCACTAATCCGGCACTCCTCAGGTCCCAATCGTGCTGGATTAGTGAAGGTTGACCTGTATAGTATGACATTTTAAAGAAATATAATTTCTATGTGCCTTGATTCTTTCTCCCCTACCCTTGGTCTCCCCTGTGCAACATTGCTGTCCTGTCCATATGTAACAGATCTTTGGGAGAGTGCTGAGATTCTTCTCACAATTATTCAGTAGAAAACTAGAACTGTGAGAATGTGTATTTGCAGGTGATATTTCTTTGTCAAGAGTTTTTGTTTGTTTTAAAACAAAAATGCTTGAATTCTAGATTGAGTTTGAGGGTAAATGCTAGGTCAAAATCAGTGTCCTTAACTTAAATAAGGGCATTTAGAAAGGTACGTATGTTGAGTTGTCTAGAGTGAACTGGGGAAAATAGGATAAAAGGAAGGTCAGTAGATAATCACTGGAAGATGTTTAAGTAGCTATCTTGTAACTCTCAGCAGAAATTTATCCTGATTAGAAATCAGTCTCATTGAGAAGATGAACCATTAGTGGTTAATAAGGTGGTCCAGGAAAATATTAAATTTTTAAAAAAGCATAAAGCATACTAAATATAAAATATAAAACTAAAGGTAGAGCAAAATGCTGAGAATTTTTCAGAGACCAGCAGTGAGAGGGATGGAGAAAATTGATTATGAAAAAAAGAGGCTGATGTGTAATAAACTCTTCTCAGGCTTCCAGCTGGGTATAGGTATCGATTTTAATTGATGTTCCGATGACAAACTGCCGTTTTCATTAGGGATGGCATCTTCATCAGTGTTTGTCATTGAAACGTTAGTTAAAATCGATACCTGTACCTGGCTGGAAGCCTGAGAAGAGTTTATTCGTAATATACGCTGGGAAAGCACTGATCCTTTTTCAGCTGATGAGTAATATCAAAACAAATAGCAAGAACTTTGATAGATATATGTGTGGGTTCCCTAGAGGGTGAGATTGGGGAATTAGTAATGGAAAATCAGATAATTTAAACCAGTACTTTGGATCAGTGTTCATGGAGGACACTGAAGTTATCCTAATTATAACAGATGGATGAGATTCAAATAGCTTGAAGGAACTTTTATTTACTTATTGAGATACAGCATAGAATAGACCCATCTGACCCATCAAGCCACACTGCCCAGCAAACCCTGATTTAACCCTAGCCTAATCATGGGACAATTTACAATGACCAATTAACCAGCCAACCATCTTTGGACTGTGGGAGGAAACCCATACAGTCACAGGAGGAACGTCGAAACTCCTTACAGGCAACAGCAGGAAATGAAACCGTTGCCAGTACTGTGAAGCATAATGCTAACTGCTATGTTGCCATGAACTTGTAACAATCCCTATCACAAGGGCAAGGTATTGTGAAAAACTAATGGGACCAAGGGTAGATGAGTCACAAAGATTTGATAGCTTGCATCCAAGGCCATTAAAGGAACTGGCAGCATATATAGGAGAGCCACTGAAGTTTTTGAAAACTCACTCAAGGATACCAGTGGATTGGAAACCTGCAAATCTGAATCCCTTGTTCAAGAAAGGAGGAAGAAAAATGTGGGAAACTGTAAGCTAGATAGAACATAGAATAGTACAGCACATTAGAGGCCCTTCGGCCCACAATGTTGTGCCGACTCTCAAACCCTGCCTCCCATATGAGCCCCCACCTTAAATTCCTCCATATACCTGTCTAGTAGACTCTTAAACTTCACTAGTGTATCTGCCTCCACCACTGACTCAGGCAGTGCATTCCACGCACCAACCACTCTCTGAGTAAAAAACCTTCCTCTAATATCCCCCTTCAACTTCCCACCCCTTACCTTAAAGCCATGTCCTCTTGTACTGAGCAGTGGTGCCCTGGGGAAGAGGCACTGGCTGTCCACTCTATCTATTCCTCTTATTATCTTGTACACCTCTATCATGTCTCCTCTCATCCTCCTTCTCTCCAAAGAGTAAAGCCCTAGCTCCCTTAATCTCTGATCATAATGCATACTTTCTAAACCAGGCAGCATCCTGGTAAATCTCCTCTGTACCCTTTCCAATGCTTCCACATCCTTCCTATAGTGAGGCGACCAGAACTGGACACAGTACTCCAAGTGTGGCCTAACCAGAGTTTTATACAGCTGCATAATTACATCGCGACTCTTAAACTCTATCCCTCGACTTATGAAAGCTAACACCCCATGAGCTTTCTTAACTACCCTATCCACCTGTGAGGCAACTTTCAGGGATATGTGGACATGTACCCCCAGATCCCTCTGCTCCTCCACACTACCAAGTATCCTGCCATTTACTTTGTACCCTGCCTTGGAGTTTGTCCTTCCAAAGTGTACCACCTCACACCTCTCCGGGTTGAACTCCATCTGCCACTTCTCAGCCCACTTCTGCATCCTATCAATGTCTCTCTGCAATCTTCGACAATCCTCTACACTATCTACAACACCACCAACCTTTGTGTCGTCTGCAAACTTGCCAACCCACCCTTCTACCCCAACATCCAGGTCGTTAATAAAAATCACGAAAAGTAGAGGTCCCAGAACAGATCCTTGTGGGACACCACTAGTCACAATCCTCCAATCTGAATGTACTTCCTCCACCATGACCCTCTGCCTTCTGCAGGCAAGCCAATTCTGAATCCACCTGGCCAAACTTCCCTGGATCCATGCCTGCTGACTTTCTGAATAAGCCTACTGTCTGGAACCTTGTCAAATGCCTTGCTAAAATCCATATAGATCACATCCATTGCACTACCCTCATCTATATTCCTGGTCACCTCCTCAAAGAACTCTATCAGGCCTGTTAGACACAATCTGCCCTTCACAAAGCCATGCTGACTGTCCCTGATCAGACCATGATTCTCTAAATGCCTATAGATCCTATCTCTAAGAATCTTTTCCAACATTTTTCCCACCACAGATGTAAGGCTCACTGGTCTATAATTACCCAGACTATCCCTACTACCTTTTCTGAACAAGGGGACAACATTCGCCTCCCTCCAGTCCTCTGGTACCATTCCCATGGACAACGAGGACATAAAGATCCTAGCCAGAGGCTCAGCAATCTCTTCCCTCGCCTCGTGGAGCAGCCTGGGGAATATTCCGTCAGGCCCCGGGGACTTATCCGTCCTAATGTATTTTAACAACTCCAACACCTCCTCTCCCTTAATATCAACGTGCTCCAGAACATCAACCTCACTCATATTGTCCTCACCATCATCAAGTTCCCTCTCATTGGTGAATACCAAAGAGAAGTATTCATGGAGGATCTCGCTCACTTCCACAGCCTCCAGGCACATCTTCCCACCTTTATCTCTAGTCAGTTCTACCTTCACTCCTGTCATCCTTTTGTTCTTCACATTATTGAAGAATGCCTTGGGGTTTTCCTTTACCCTACTCGCCAAGGCCTTCTCATGCCCCCTTCTTGCTCTTCTCAGCCCCTTCTTAAGCTCCTTTCTTGCTTCCCTATATTCCTCAATAGACCCATCTGATCCTTGCTCCCTAAACCTCATGTATGCTGCCTTCTTCCACCTGACTAGATTTTCCACCTCACTTGTCACCCATGGTTCCTTCACCCTACCATTCTTTATCTTCCTCACCGGGACAAATTTATCCCTAACATCCTGCAAGAGATCTCTAAACATCGACCACATGTCCGTAGTATATTTCCCTGCAAAAACATCATCCCAATTTACACCTCCAAGTTCTAGCCTTATAGCCTCATAATTTGCCCTTCCCCAATTAAAAATTTCCTGTCCTCTCTGATTCTATCCTTTTCTATGATAATGCTAAAGGCCAGGGAGCAGTGGTCACTGTCCCCCAGATGCTCACCCACTGAGAGATCTGTGACCTGACCCGGTTCATTACCTAGTACTAGATCTAGTATGGCATTCTCCCTAGTCGGCCTGTCCACATACTGTGACAGGAATCCGTCCTGGACACACTTAACAAACACTGCCCCATCTAAACCCTTGGAACTAATCAGGTGCCAATCAATATTAGGGAAGTTAAAGTTACCCATGATAACAACCCTGTTATTTTTGCACCTTTCCAAAATCTGCCTCCCAATCTGCTCCTCTGTATCTCTGCTGCTACCAGGGGGCCTATAGAATACCCCCAATAGAGTAACTGCTCCCTTCCTGTTCCTGACTTCCACCCATACTGACTCAAAAGAGGATCCCGCTACATTACCCACCCTTTCTGTAGCTGTAATAGTATCCCTGACCAGTAATGCCACCCCTCCTCCCCTTTTCCCCCCTCTCTATCCCTTTTAAAGCACTGAAATCCAGGAATATTGAGAATCCATTCCTGCCCTGGTGCCAGCCAAGTCTCTGTAATGGCCACTACATCATAATTCCATGTATGTATCCAAGCTCTCAGTTCATCACCTTTGTTCCTGATGCTTCTTGCATTGTGGTACACACATTTCAGCCCTTCTACCTTACTGTCTTTACACCGTTTATTCTGCTTCTCTTTCCTCAAAGCCTCTCTGTATGTTAGATCTGGCTTTACTCCATGCACTTCTTTCACTGCTCTATCGCTCCGGGTCCCATCCCCCTTGCAAATTAGTTTAAACCCTCCCGAACCATGCTAGCAAATCTACCTGCAAGGATATTGCTCCCCCTTGAGTTCAGGTGCAACTCATCCAATCTGTACAGGTCCCACCTTCCCCAGAAGAGATCCCAATGATCCAAAAATTTAAAACCCTGCCCCCTGCACCAACTCCTCAGCCACGCATTCAACTGCCATCTCCTCCAATTCTTACCATCGCTGTCACGTAGCACTGGCAGCAATCCTGAGAACGCCACCCTTGAGGTCCTGTTCTTCAGCCTCCTGCCTAGTTCCCGAAACTCGCACTTCAGGACCTCATCCCTCTTCCTGCCTATGTCATTGGTACCAACATGTATCACGACTTCTGGTTGGTGTCCTTCTCACGTCCACAAAAACTCCTGTCTGCTCCCTTGACTATAGAGTCTCCAATGACGACGGCTGCCCTCTTCTCCATCCCACCCTTCTGCATCACCGGGCCAGACTCAGTGCTGGAGGCCCTGCCACTGTGGCTCACACCCGGTCGGTCGTCCCCGCCAACAGTATCCAGGATAGTAAACTTATTATTCAGGGGAATGGCTACAGGGGTGCTCTGCACTACCTGTCTGCTCACCTTCACTTTTCCCCCCTCTGACTGTCACCCAATGACCTGCTTCCGACAGCCTAGGTGTGACTACCTCCCTGTAGCTCTCATCTATGACTGCCTCATTCTCCCTTATGAGCCGAAGGTCATCCAGCTGCTGCTCCAGATTCCTTACACGGTCTTCCAGATCGCCAGATGTTGGCAAGATGCTGGAGTCTAGAATTGGGGAAGAAATAGCCAGTCTTTTAGGAAAGGTTAATGCAATCAAACCAAGGCAATGTAGTTTTATGAAAGGAAAACGTTTTAAACAATTTTTTTAAAGAGTTCTTTGAGGATGTAACACACTTAAGCATACCAGTATTTGTATGGTGTATTTGCATTTCCAGAAAGTACTTATTAAGATGTTACAAAGATCTGCAACACAAGTTACAAGCTTGCAGTATTGTGGGGGAGTGTGCTAAAATTGATTGAATGAAAACTGGTTATCATACAGAAGGCAGTCAGAATAGATGTGTCTTCAGGCTAGAAGGATACAATAAGGATCAGTTCTTGGCCTTTACTTATTTCTAATTTGTATCAATAACTTGGAAGCATTATCCATATATGCTATTAATACAGAATCAGGTGGGAGAGCATGTTGTGAAGAGGATATTTGGACTCAAACAGTATGTAGATTGGTTGAGTAACTGGGTGAAATCTTCCCAAATTGAGTGTAATGTAGGAAAATGTGAGGCCAAGAATGGAAAAGCAGACTATTATCTAAATAGAGAGAGACTGCAAATGAATGAAGAAGAGAGCAATCTAGCTATTCTTGTGTACAAACCATTAAAAAGTTAACATGTAGGTGCAACAAAGTAGTTAGGAAGGCAAATTTCATATTGCCCTTATTACAAGGAGGTTGGCATTTAGAAATGGACAACTATTGTTTTAAAATTTTACAAAACAATGCTGAGGCTGCACCTGGAAGGACTGTGTACTGTTTTGTCACGTTATTTAAGGCAGAATATGCTGGCATTGAGGGCAGTCTTGGACAGAATCACTCTGCTAATCCCTAGGTTGAAAAGATTGTCCTGTCATGAATGGCTGAAACAAGTTCAATCGTTATTCTTTGGATGTTAGAAGAATGAGGGGTGATCTTATTGAAACATATCAGATGCTCAGGGGGCAGTTTGAAGGTGAGCCATTTGTTCTTGTGGGAGAGTCTTAAGAGTATGTAATTACAAGATAAGGGGATGGTCATTTGAAACTGAGATGTGTAGGAATTTGCTCTTTCAGAGAATGGTGAATTAGTGAAATTCTATACCCTGGAGGGTTTTGAGGGCTAGGTCACTGAACGATAGGGCCCTGAGTAGATCAGCTATGGTAATATTCAATGGCATAGCAGACCTGAGGAGCCAGATAGCCTACTCCTGCTCCTAATTTACTTTTCTGTACTTGTGTGCATTTTGGCTGTTCATATCATTGTTTGGACCTATTCCACTGCCTCGACTAGCATCCTTTCAAAATTCACCTGTAACCTGAGTGTAATGAGAAAACACCTCAGTCATTGTTGGAGCAAATTTTGTAATGTCCTGTCTTGCTTTTCTCGTAAATGCAGCACCATTAAACATATCAGGCCATTATCTCATTGCTGTTTACCATCAGGCCATTGTCTCCCGCACCATCACCAACTTCATCAACTCTGGAGAACTCCCTTTCACTGCCACCAAGCTCAGTTCCCTTATCTCACACTGCTCGCTTCTACCTCCTACCCAAGATCCACAAACCTGACTGTCCAGGTAGGCCCATTGTTTCTGCCTGCTCCTGCCGCACTGAACTCGTGTCCATATAGCTCGATGGTTCAGTCCATTCCGACCTACATCGGCGAACCTTCACATGCTCTCGATCTCTTCAACAACTCTCATTTTCCATGCTGAGCTTGCAAATGTCATCAACTTTGACTTCTGCCTCCAACCTCCACCCTGCCCTTAAATTCACTTGGTGCATTTCTGACACCTCTCTCCCCTTTCTCAATCTCTCAGTTTACCGATATCTTTTATAAACCTACCGACTCCACAGCTAGCTAGACTATACCTCTTCCCACCCTGTCCTCTATAAAAGTGCCTTTCCCTTTTCTTAGTTCCTTCGTCCCTGCTGCATCTGTTCACAGGATGAGGCTTTCCTTTCCAGGCCATCTGAGATGTCCTGTTCAAAGAATAGGGTTTCCCTTCCTCCACCATTGACGATACCCTCACTTGCATCTCCTCCATTTTCTGGAAATTTGCCCTCACCCCATCTTCCCGCTGTCTTAACAAAGATAGAGTTCCTCTTGTCCTCACCTACCACTCCATGAGCCTCTGCAACTTCCACCATCTCCAACAGATCCTACCGCCAAACACATCTTTACCTCCTTCTCCCCCACACCCCCCCCCATCTCCGCTTTCCTCTGGGATTGCTCCCTCCCCACTAATGTCCCTCCTGGTACTTATCCCTGCAAGTGGCAGAAGCGCTACACCTGCCCATTCACCTCCATTCAGGGCCCCAAACAGTTCTTCCAGGTGAGGCAACACTTCGCTTGCATTGCAAAACTATTGGGGTCATCTACCCAGTGCTCCCAATGTGGCCTCCTCTACACTGGTGAAACCTGACTCAGTTTGGGGGACTGCTTTGTCGAGCACCTTCGCTCCATCTGCAAAAAGTAGGATTTCCCAGTGGCCAAACATTTTAATTCCAATCCCCATTCCTATTCCGATATATAGGTCCATGGCCTCCTCTACTGCTACGATGACACCACTCTCGAGGTCAAGGAACAACACCTCATATTCCGTCTGGGTAGCCTCCAACCTGACGGCATGAACATTGATTTATCCAACTTCCAGTAACTTTTCCCTCTCCTTCTTCCCTCTTCCATTTGCCACTCTGGCTCTCCTTTTACCTCTCCCCTTCTCCTCGCCTGCTTATTATCCGCTGGTTCCCCTCCTTCCCTTTCTCCATGGTCCACTCTGCCCTCCTATCAGATTCTTTCTTCTCCAGCCCCCACCTTGTCCGCCTATTACCTCCCAGCTTCTTACTCCATACCCCTCCTCCCTCCCTCCCCACCTTATTCTGGCTTCTTTTCCCTTCTTTTCCAGTCCTTATGAAGGCCTGAAACGTCGACTGTTTATTCATTTCCTAGATGCTGCCTGACCTGCTGAGTTCCTCAAGCATTTTGTGTGTGTTGCTGTTTGTGGGAGCTCATGTGCAAATTTTTAACAAAGTCCTTAACTTGACTCAAAGCACCTGGAGCTTCCTGGTGTGAAATGCACAATGGAAGTGCATGTCTGTTTTTCATTGAATCTTGTTGCGTAAAAGGATGCTGTTCTGCCCCTTGTATATCAGTCAGTTCTTTGAAAGAGCTGCTTGCTCTTTCCCATAGCCCTGCAATTTTCCCCTTCATGTAATAGCAGCATTCCCTTTCAAAATTGGTTATTACATTTGCTTCCACAATCTTTCAGGGTGTAAATGATTTCTGATCATAACAGCCTGTTGCTTTATAATTACTAAAATAATAGTTATCTTGTCAAATACCCTGAATAATGTTTGCATTTTCCGCAATGGATAACTTTTCACTTTGCTTATCTTGCAGGTTTCCGTCTGTTGTACCTTGACTTCAAGGAAGTTAGTGAAATAAAGCATAACATGACTAATAAGGGACTAAAGTACAACCAGCTGCCTTACAGAGAAATGGAAAAATTAAGACAGGTGGGAATCTTTTCCACAGTGAAGGCCACACAGTGCCAAATTGTTCCTTTTTCAAGCAATGGAGCAGAAAAACTCCTTTCTTGCAAGCCAATTGTTCAAAAACACTTTTGTTTTCCTTTGTATTTGCTTTCTCCTTCTGCTAATGAATCGCATACCCACATCTTTGGCTGCAAAAGTAGATAAAGGCAGATTTTTCTAAAGCTTTTATCCATATAGTTTGGGTGATGGTTGGTTGCAAGGTGCAGACTTGGAGCCGTTTTAAAAATTTGTTCTTGAGCCAAAGGGTGCAGGAAATGACAATTGTTACTCTGAGGTTGGGGGAAAAAAGATAGTATGGAACTTTCTTTTGCATTTTATTGTGCTATAACTGATCTGGGCTATCTCATTGCTGGTTCCAAATGCCCAAAATGGAAGGAGTACTACTCCCAACATCATGCCTCTCATCTGAATTTTAAACAAAATCTCACAGAAAAGGAAATGAAGTAAGAAACTGGAGTACTTAAAAGTCTGTTACAATGGGTTTCAATAGGTACATTTGATGTCAGAGAAATATATACAAATTCATTCTTAAATTCTTTTTCTTGTAAAAAAAATAATTACTGTTGTGAACAGTAATGAATTTGGTAGTGTACTGGTTGCCTGAGAATGAACAAAGTTGTTGGTATTTACTAATATGAGTATCTTCTTTTCCAGTTTCGCAGAGATGTTATAAAGGTAGTACCAGTGGTGCTTCTCTCCATTCCACCATTTGCAAATTATGTTGTCTTTGTATTGATGTAAGTATTTTAAGAATTTTCATTAATGTTCTCAAGTTGGGCAGTGACCATTTATGATAATTTAGCCATATTTTTAAATATATTTGTGACCAAAGCTTTAAAATTTTGAAACATCATAAGTTGACATGGTATTATAAAAAGCACTTAAATACAGTTTTAAACAAAAAAACAGTTCTAATGCCAACTGGCAAATAATGATTGAGTATTTTAGAAAACATACAGTCAGCCCTCCTTATCCACGAGTTCTGCATGCGCGAATTCAACCAACCGTGAATTGAGAAAACCTGGAAGTGCTCTTCCAGTACTTGTTGTTCAAGCATGTACAGATTTTTCTTCTTGTCATTATTCCCTAAACAATGCAGTATAACAACTATTTTATGTAGCATTTACATTGTATTAGGTATTGTAAGTAATCTAGAGATGATTTAAAGTATACGGGAGGATGTGCGTAGGTTATCGTGGATCGGGATCGAAAAAAACCCGAAGTTCTCTTACTCAGTAAGTCAGAACAGGTGCATCCGGTACTATTTAGTGTCAGTTAGTCAAACGTTTGTCTTAGTATATAGTATATATTTTACCTTTCTATGCATATAAAATACTCAAGAAACGTATGTTTCAGCACCAGGCTCGGGAACGGAAGTTCCCGAGTTCGATCCACTGACAGATCGTTCCCGGGTTCGATCCAGTGACAGATTGCTCCCGAGCACGCTGTCCATCTGTGCCAGGTTGATGTGAAGGATCAAAACCCCAAAACCCAGTAATTAAACCACTGCGTTGCTTAGTAATAATTGTAGCTTTAATTGGGCAGGGCCTTACTCATCTTATCCTTTAAAAGTGTGCCGATCGTTGACCGACTGTAGCCTAATGCTTTTCCAATGACCGATGGTGTTTCACCTCTTTCTGATCGCTTTATTATTTCCACTTTATTTTAAATCGCGATCGTGATTATTTTCATGAACAGAGACACTGCAGATTCAGAGCTCTGCCGCCGGGTCCTAATGCCCACTGCACTGAGACAGGTTAAATAAGGTCCGAGTTCCGCTGGGTCCTGAGGTCCACCACATGAGACCGGTTGAATAAGGGACTTGAGCATCTGTGTTTTTTGGTATCTGCGAGGGGTCCTGGAACCAATTCCTCGCGGATAAGGAGGGCCGACTGTAGTTTAACCAGCAGGTCATTCAAAACCTGTTAGATGTTGCAACCTATGTATCAGATTACTTTTCCCCCTTGCAATCTTTAGGAAGTTTAAGGAGTTCAAAGTAAATTTATTATCAAAGTACACATATCACCATATACAACCCTGAGATTTATTTTCTTCTGGGCATACTCAATAATTCCATAATAGAATAATAAACATAATATTGAAAGACTGCACAACTTGGGCGTTCAACATTGTGCAAAAGACAACAAACTGTGCAAATACAAAAAGGAAGAAATAATACTAAATAATCTATAAATATCGAGGACATGAGATGATGAGTCCTTGGAAGCGAGTCCATAGGTTGTGGGAACAGTTCAATGATGGGGCAGGTGAAGCTGATTGAAAATATCCTCTGGTTCATGAGCCTGATGTGAGGGGGTAATGATAATTCCTGAACTTGGTGGTGAGAGTTCTGAGGTTCCTGTACCACCTTCCTGATGGCAGCAGAGAGAAGAGAGCATAGCCTGGGTGGTAGGGCTCCTGAATGATGGATGCTGCTTTCCTGCAACAATCTTGGTGTAGATGTGTTCAGTGGTGGGGAGGGCTTTACCCGTGATGGACTGGGCAAAATGCACTACTTTTTGTAGGATTTTCCATTAAAGGGTTTCCATACTAGGCTGTGATGCAGCCAGTCAATATACTCTCCACCACACATCTATAGAAGTTTATCAAAGTTTTTGATGTCATGCTGAATTACGTGTACCATATATTGTAATTTTTTGGTTTTAGTATGTCATGCCCTCTAGTGGAAAGCGATAATTCTGGAAAGACATTTAATTGTCTGAAGCAGAATCTTACAGGACAGAAGTAACCCACTGCCTGTCGGACTTTCAAAGAGCTAGGTGGTTAGTCCTACTCCAAGTTGTACTCACTAAGCTTGTAGTAAGAAGTGTGCAAAGTAAACGGGGATAAGCTTTCCTCCTTTCCCTGTGGCCTGATAGTAGTAGTTCACACAAACATAACTGAGGTTGGGAGGTGTGTACAGAGATTTTTGTGTACACTTCATTCCGTGAAGCAATACGCATTATTCTGAGATACATGTTTGAAATGTGTAGTGGGCATTGTTTTGTGATTAACTTCTATAGTTCTACTTTTGGGTGATGAACAGTGGTAGAACTATTGGCTTTGCATTTCAAGTTGTGATCTTGACCACTGTTTTGTTTTCAGATCCAATGTGAATGCTGGAGGTTTGAGCCAGTGATCCTAACCCCTGGGATGTACCTACCATTGTACTGCCATGTTCCCTGCAACACTTGTATCCATTTTCTCGGAACCATTTTTGACCTCTGTTAAATTTCTAAACTGAATCTCATTACCTCTTTTCTTTTGCGCGGTCGTTGGTGTGGTCCAACCTTCCTCTCCTTTGTATTTTTCTTGGACCCACTTTTCATGCTTCTAATTCATCTCTAGCATCTTTCAGTTCTGAACACTTGAATCATTAACTCTTTTTTTTCTAATGATCAGAGATTTACTGAGTATTATAGCATTTTTAATTTCAGATTTACAGTATTCAATTCTTCTTACCTATTTAGCACCTGCCTTCAGTTCACTGGCGCTAGCTTTTGATAGTGATGTTCCTGGGAATTCTTAAACAAAATGAAGAACTTGGATTTATATGGCATCCATTGAGAAGTTACTTTGAAAAGTAGATATGGCACAGAAGGAATCCTGATATTCTTGATTTTTGAAGTGTAACCACAGTTGTAACCTGTTGTAACTCAGTTTATATGTATTGGCAACACTGCAGCATGATGTGCCACAAGGCCTTGATGCGTTAAATGTTTTTACAAGCAGTAGTTATGGGGCTTTATGTGGACTTTAAAATACATTTGTGTCAGAATTAGTGAATTACCTTTAGCACTGAACAGTTGGAACCCACATACGAGTTTCCTAAATCTGTACCTTATTTTATTTGTAGGTATTTCTTTCCACGTCAGTTTTTAATGAGGCACTTCTGGACCCTTGAACAGCAGCAAGAATATAAAGAAATCTACCACTCATTACGGGCTCAGGTTTACCCAGTTGCTGTGAGTGGCTTAATTAAAGCAGCCTCAAAAGTTAACGACAAACAACTGAAACATCAGCTTATAAATCTTGGCAACAAAGTACGTACACAGATATGTTAAACTTGAAGCTTTATTTCCAGGATTACCTTGGAACTGGTACTTGTCAGGTCATTGGTATCCTAATGAGTTGTAACATGGAGTGGCAAGGTACATATTTATTTCTATTGCTCTGAGTGTTGTATTCTCAATGTTACTGAGAAGGCAAAAGGCTAAATATTTGGTCCTGCCCAAAAGAGTCAGGGAAGAAAAATGGGGAAAAATCCCAAGGTTTTGGATCACTCCTGACTGTTAGTGTGACAGCTATAATCCAAGAAAGAGATCGACCTATCTATTATCCCGGCTAGCATTTAGAGTAAGATATAAAGGAAGGGGTTGCATAAGTGAGGCTAGGCTTGGGTGGAGCAGTTTGAAAATGGAGTTGAGACCAAGATCAGCTCAATCATGAATTTATTGAATGGTGAAGCAGACTCAAAGCCTGTATGGCTGCCTCCTGTTTCTCTTTCATCTATTCATACATTAGTGTGTCAGAAGTTGTTCTGGGTGACTAGCTTGTAAGTTCTATTGTAATTGATGGAAATGTTTCTGTTATTATTAAATGCCTGTTTCAAAGTAATCAATTTGGATCTTATTGGTGAGTAAAAAGTGAGAAATACAGTGGTTTAATCAATAAGGAAGACAATGCTGTGCTGAACGTGTACTTATTTTAGAAATTACCTCGGGTTACCCATAGCCCTCTATTTTTCTAAGCTTCATGTACCCATCCAAGAGTCTCTTAAAAGACCCTATAGTATCCGCCTCCACCACCGTCACCGGCAGCCCGTTCCACACACTCACCATTCTCTGTGTAAAAGAACTTAACCCTGACATCTCCCCTGTACCTACTTCTAAGCACCTTAAAGCTGTGCCCTCTAGTGTTAGCCATTTCAGCCCTGGGAAAAAGCCTCCGACTATCCACACGATCAATGCCTCTCATCATCTTATACACTTCTGTCAGGTCATCTCTCACCCTCCATCGCTCCAAGGAGAAAAAGGCCGAGTTCACTCAACCTATCCTCATAAGGCATGCTCCCCAATCCAGGCAACATCCTTGTAAATCTTCTCTGCACCCTTTCTATGGTTTCCACATCCTTCCTGTAGTGAGGTGACCAGAACTGAGCACAGTCCTCCAAGTGGGATCTGACCAGGCTCCTATATAGCTGAAACATTACCTCTCGGCTCTTGAATCCAATCCCACGGTTGATGAAGGCCAATGCACCATATGCCTTCTTAACCACAGAGTCAACCTGCACAGCAGCTTTGAGTGTCCTATGGACTCGAACCCCAAGATCCCTCTGATCCTCCACGCTGCCAAGAGTCTTACCATTAATACTATATTCTGCCATCGTATTTGACCTACCAAAATGAACCACGTCACACTTATCTGGGTTGAACTCCATCTGCCACTTCTCAGCCCAGTTTTGCATCCTATCGTTGATGTCCTGCTGTAACATCTGACAGCCCTCCACACTATCCACAACACCCCCAACCTTTGTGTCATCAGCAAATTTACTAACCCATCCCTCCACTTCCTCATCCAGGTCACTTATAAAAATCATGAAGAGTAAGGGTCTCAGAACAGATCCCTGAGGCACACCACTGGTCACCGGCCTCCATGCAGAATATGACCCATCTACAACCACTCTTTGCCTTTTGTGTGCAAGGCAGTTCTGGATCCACAAAGCAATGTCCCCTTGGATCCCATGCCTCCTTACTTTCTCAATAAGACTTGCATGGGGTACCTTATCAAATGCCTTGCTGAAATCCATATACACTACATCTACTGCTCTACCTTCATCAATGTGTTTAGTCACATCCTCAAAAAATTCAATCAGGCTCGTAAGGCATGACCTGCCTTTGACAAAGCTATGCTGACTATTCCTAATCATATTATGCCTCTCCAAATGTTCATATATCCTGCCTCTAAGGATCTTCCCCATCAACTTATCAATCACTGGTCTATAATTTCCTGGGTTACCTCCAGTCCCCATTGATGATGCAAAGATCATTGCCAGAGTCTCAGCAATCTCCTCTCTCGCCTCCCACAGTAGATTGGTGTGTATCTCGTCTGGTCCCAGTGACTTATCCAACTTGATGCTTTCCAAAAGCTCCAGCACATTCTCTTTCTTAATGTCTATATGCTGAAGTTTTTCAGTCCACTGTAAGTCATCCCTACAATCGCCAAGGTCCTTTTCCGTAGTGAGTACTGAAGCAGAGTATTCATTAAGTACCGCCGCTACTGCCTCTGGTTCCACACACATTTTTCCACTGTCACACTTGATTGGTCCTATTGTCTCACGCCTTATCTTCTTGCTGTTCACATACTTGTAGAATGCCTTGGGGTTTTCTCGAATGCTATTCGCCAAGGCCTTCTCATGGCCCCTTCTGGCTCTCCTAATTTCATTCTTAAGCTCCTTCCTGCCAGCCTTATAATTTTCTAGATCTCTATCATTGCCTAGTTTTTTGAACCTTTCGTAAGCTTTTCTTTTCCTCTTGACTAAATTTTCTACAGCCTTGTACACCATGGTTCCTGTGCCCTACCGTCCTTTCCCTGTCTCAGTGGAATGTACCTATGCAGAACTCCATGCAAATATCCCCTGAACATTCGCCACATTTCGACCGTATGTTTCCCTGAGAACATCTATTCCCAATTTATGCCTCCAAGTTCCTGCCTGATGGCTTCATATTTCCCCTTACTCCAATTAAACATTTTCTTGACTTGTCTGTTCCTATTCCTACCCCTCTCCAATGTTATGGTAAAGGAGATAGAATTGTGATCACTATCTCCAAAATGCACTCCCACTGAGAGACCTGGCACCTGACCAGGTTCATTTCCCAATACCAGATCAAGTACAGCCTCTCCTCTTGTAGGCTTATCTACATATTGTGCCAAGAAACCTTCCTGATCACACGTAACAAACTCCACCCTATCTAAACCCCTCACTCTAGGGACATACCAATTGATATTTGGGAAATTAAAATCCCCCATCATAACAACCCTGTTATTATTGCACCATTCCAGAATCTTTCTCCCTATCTGCTCCTCGATGTCCCTGTTACCATTGGGTGGTCTATAAGAAACACCCAGTAGAGTTATTGACCCCTTCCTGTTTCTACCTTCCACCCACAGAGACTCAGTAGACAATCCATCCATGGCTTCCTCCTTTTCTACGGTCGTGACACTATCTCTGATCAACAGTGCCGCGCCCCCATTTCTTTTGCCTCCCTCCCTGTCCTTTTTGAAACATTTAAAGCCTGGCACTCTAAGTAGCCATTCCTGCCCTTGCACCATCCAAGTCTCTGTAATGGCCACAATATCATATCTCCAAGTACTGATTCACGCTGTAAGCTCATCCGCTTTATTCATAATACACCTCGCATTTAAATAGACAGATCTCAAACCATCAGTCTGAGCACATCCCTTCTCTATCACCTGCCTGTCCTCCCTCTTGCACTGTCTACAACCTTTCTCTATTTGTGAGCCAACCGCCCCTTCCTCCGTATCTTCAGTTCGGTTCCCACCCCCGCATCAATTCTAGTTTAAACTCTTCCCCAATAGCCTTAGCAAACCTTCCTGCCAGGATATTGGTCCCTCTCGGATTCAAGTGCAACCCATCCTTATTGTACAGGTCATGCCTGCCCCAAAAGAGGTCCCAATGATCCAGAAATCTGAATCCCTGCCCCCTGCTCCAATCCCTCAGCCACACATTTATCCTCCACCTCACTCTATCCTATACTCACTGTCATGTGGCACAGGCAATGATCCCGAGATTAGAAACCTTGTGGTCCGGCTTCTCAGCTTCTTTCCTAACTCCCTGTGGTCTGTTTTCAGGGCCTCGTCCCTTTTCCTACCCATGTCATTGGTACCAACATGTACCACTACCTCTGGCTGTTCACCTTCTCACTTCAGGATATCGTGGATGCAATCAGAAACATCCCAGATCCTGGCACCTGGGAGGCAAACTACCATCCGTGTTTCTTTCCTGCATCCACGGAATCACCTGTCTGACCCCCTAACTATAGAGTCCCCTATCACTGCTGCCATCCTCTTCCTTTCCCTACCCTTCTGAGCCACAGGGCCAGACTCTGTGCCAGAAGTCGTTCCCCCCCCCCCCCCCCCCCGCCACCCAAACAGTACTCAAACAGGAGTACTTATTGTTCAGGGGAACAGCTACAGGGGTACTCTTAGCTTCTGACTCTTGCCCTTCCCTCTCCGGACTGTTACCTGCTTATCTGTCTCCCGAGGCCCCGGTGTGACTACCTGCCTATAGCTCCTCTCTATCACCTCCTCACTTTCCCTGACCAGACGAAGGTCATCGAGCTGCAGATCAATTTCCCTAACCCGGTCCCTAAGGAGCTGCAGCTTGACACACCTGGTGTAGATGTGGCCATCCGGAAAGCCGGGATTCTCCCAGATATCCCACATCCGACACCCAGTACAGAACACTACCTCGCGGACAAACTTCCTATTCCTATTCTTCACAAGTAAATTACCTCGCCTTGATGAGTTATCGCCGATGCTCCGTTGAGCCAAAGCCCTCCTACTCTGACTCTCTCTACATCACCCGCTCTATAAAGCTGTCTTATTTTTTAGATTCTTCCCGCTGGCCTCACTCACTGACATCCACACATCTCTGCTGTCATGCCTTGATCAATGGAAGAGGATTTTTCACAACATGAAGGGCAAACTGGATACACATGCCAAATACTGATACTGTTGCCTCATCCACACCTGGTGGAAATGAATTCATTCCTTTAGATCCTATTTTCAGTTTTGAGTCGGAGAATATACAGCAAGAGAGAGCCTTGTCTTACATCTCAGGCACATTCTGTCTCATTTAGATGCAGGAGTAATAGTTATGTCGCCCAGTAAAAAATTCTTTGGATTATTGGTAAGGAGGGGAAAAAGTCTTGACATCCAAAAAAGAAAACATTAATATTGCAATGTTGTTATTACATTAGAATTTCAAGGTTATTGGGTACTGAAGGTGTATACTCTCTCTGTTTCTATCAACTCACTTACCCTTTTGAGGTTCCAGGTGTGTGTGTTTTCTTTCCCACTGGTAAAATGGTTTTGAGGAACTTTGGAAGGGGGAAAGAAAAGTTACTACCCTATTATATTGATTGCAGTAAGCTGTATTTTGGGGTTGCTGACGGCATTTGTGATCCACTACTGTTTTAAATGAAGGTTCAGGAAGGCATTCACCCAGAAATCTCCCAGCTACTCACAGTGGTAAAGCTGTTCTCCAGACGGCCACTAGGAATCCATCATATTGAATCACAGCAGGCGGTAAGGAGTATATTCCTATTAGCCCATTAGTAAGCAACTTAAATGATGCAAGACTTTGGAAAGCTATTTTAAGCAGTATACTTGTTAACCGACAAAGTTGTTTCATATAAGTGTTGGATAATTTGCAAAGTAAGATTGTTTTTTTTTAAATTAGCTATATGTCTTTGACTTCTGAAATAAAAGGCAAAAGGAATGGTTGCTCATTCACCTGCATCCTACTGTTATGTTGTTAGGAAGTCTTTAGTCGGGTAATGTTTCTCACTCCACACATGCCCTCCTTCATCCTACGCCGTCGTCTCTGGAGCCACATCATGGAAATTCGTCATTTGGACCAAGCTTTAGATACCTTGGAAGTGCATGACCTTTCGGAGGATGAACTAAGAACTGTGAGTTGAAAGGTTGATGGTGTGGAACAACCACTTGCATTTTATAAAAATGTTTGTAATGTGGCAAAATATTTCAGAGGAGTATTCAGGTGAAAACTGAGGCCAATTCAAAGAATATTGGGAAGGGTGACACGAAGCTTAATTGGGTGGGATGTGTCTTTGGGAAGGAAGTCCAGAGGCTTAAGGTCTCAGTTGAAAGCCTGATCACCAGTGGTGGTGTGAAGGGAATAGAAATTGGAGACTGCGATCAGAGGAGCCCTTCAGCTTATGGAGTCTGCATCAGCCATCCATTTACTCTTATTCTGTTTTATTTTCCCCATGTTTCCTCAACTTGCCCTGGATTCTATTCTTCATCACTGCACACTACAGCAACCAATCCTCCCATGCACCTACTTGACTTTGAGATGTGGGAGAAAACCGGAGCGGTTAGAAAGAGGATGGGCAAACTCTACAGAGATGGCACAAGCAGATCAACAAAGAAGCTGAGAAGCAGTAGCACCACTCTGCTGCCTGAGGCTGCGGGCCTGGAGAATGCTACAAAGCTGGGGATGTTGATTGTAAAGTGAGCTTAGCCTTCAGAATGTGGCTTACGGCTAATTGTCTCCCTAGTAAAGAGGCAATATTTCTGAGACACCAGCTTCATTAATATTGTAGTAACTATAGGCATCCCAGTGCAGATCAGGATGTCAAGTGATCCTAGTTACATACAAAGCTTTCTAGCGGGTGGATGTGACAACAGTCCAGAACCTGAAACATAGCAATTCCAGTGCAGCATTAGTCCATGTTATTTGTTTGGGCCCCATGAACACTTTGAGAGAGACCTGGAAGCATTGTCATTTTGTTCTGTTGCTTGGAGAGTAGAAGAGTATTGAGGGAAGAAAGGAGTTGTGGGTGAGGGTGACACTTTAAAGTCTACACGTACCTTGTTTTCTATTTTGACCCTATAGTCTTGTAATACCTTGGAGAAAGCATTTGATTTAAGATCGTAAGACATGGGAGCAGAATTAGGCCATTCAACCCATCGAGTCTGCTCTTCCATCATGGCTGATTTATTATCCCTCTCAACCCTATTCTCCTGACTTATCCCCATAACCTTTGACTCCATTACTAATAAAGAATGTATAAACCTCTACTTTAAATACACACAATAACTTGGGCTTCACAGCTGTCTGGCAATATATTCCACAGATTCACTACTTGCTGGCTAAAGAAATTCCTGCTCACCTCTGTTCTAAAGGGATGTCCTTTTATTCTGAGGATAAGCCCTCTGGTCCTAGGCTCCCCTACCATAGGAAATGTCCTCTCCATATCATTCTATCTAGGCCTTTAAATATTCAATAGGTTTCGATGAGATATTTCCTGACCCCACCTTTTCTAATCTTCAGTGAGTACAGGCCCAGAGCCATCAAACGTTCCTCATACATGAATCAGAATCAGGTTTATTATCACCGGCATATGACGTGAAATTAATTAACCATTTAATTCCTGAGATCATTCTTGTGGACCTCCTCTGGACCCACTGCAATGCCAGCACATTCTTTCTTAGATAAAGGGCCTAAAACTGCTCACAATACTCCCAAGTGCAGTCTGACCAATGCCTTATAAAGGTTTAGTATTACATCCTTGCTTTTATATTCTAGTCCTCTTGATTTTAATGCTAACATTGCATTTGTCTTCCTCACCACCAACTCAAACTGCAGGTGAACCATTCGGGAATCCTGCCTGCACAAGGACTCCCAAATCCCTTTGCACCTCTGATTTTTGTATTTTCTTATCATTTAGAAGATAGTCTACACCTTTATTCCTCCTACCAATGTGCATGACCATACACTTCCCAATATTGTATTCTGTGTGCCATTTCTTTGTCCATTCTCCTAATCTAAGTCCTTCTGCACTCTTCCTCCTCATGACTACCTGTCCTTCCACCTGTCTTTCTATTGTCCAGAAACTTAGCCACAAAGCCATCAGTTCTGTCATCCAAAACATTGACATATAATATGAAAAGAAGTGGTCCCAACACCGACTCCTTTGGAACACCCCTAGTCACCAGCAGCCAATCAGAAAAGGTCCTCTTTATTCTCACTCTTTGCCTCCTGCCAGTCAGCCAATCTTCTCTCCATGTTAGTACCTTTCCTGTAATACCATGGGCTCTTATCTTGTTTAGCAGCCTCATGTGTGGCACCTCATCAAAGGCCTTCTGAAAATCCAAGAAAACAACATCCACTGACTCTCCTTTGTCTATCTTGCCTGTTATTTCCTCAAAGAATTCCAACAGATTTGTCAGGTAAGATTTCCCCTTGAGGAAACCATGCTGACTTCAGCCTATTTTAACATGTATTTCCAAGTACCCCAAAACCTAATCTAATACTGGCATTTTTGATCTTTTAAAATAATTACTTTTATTAAAGACTCTCCTCATACAGTCGAATAAGATAATCGGCCTGTCTTGATGTTTATTAAAAGGAAAACATTGTTTTCTTGGTGTTTTGATTTTGCCTGTCGAAACATGCTTCACCTAATTTTTCTTTTGATTCTGATCTCAAGGCATGTTATGTGAGAGGCCTGAATTCAGTGCACCTGAATGCAGCGCAGTGCAAGGACTGGTTATTCAAATGGGTCCAACTTTCCAAGAGATTAAAAGGTAAATGGGCACAAATCAAATGTTCCAGGTGCATTTATCGTCATCTTGGTGACAATAACTGAATCGTTGTCTTTCAAATAATTACGATGTTGTTACCTTTTACAGTGCAATAGGTCATGTGGGTCATTGTTCCTGCTTATATCTATATATGAGAAATAACTTCTCATTAATACTAACTTTCATTCTCTTTAGAATTCATTGAATTGTTACAGGATAGAGAAGGCTATTGTGGCTTTGAATTTTTGCTGGTTATGTAATTCTCTGCCCTTAAAGTTGTTGTACTTATATGGCATCAAAGTGTTTTTAGTCTTCCAGTTCCATTTGGAATGTAGCCCTCATAATCTTCAAAATTTACAATGTTTCTGGTGCCTAGTTCGAGTTCTGAATACCACATTGAATGAAATTGAACAATCATTCTCCAGTCATTTTTTCCATACATGTATTTCATTGTGCTATCAGAATGACCTTCCTCTCACCTTAAACCTATACCTTTTTGATAACATTACAATAGAAAAAAGATTTAAACTATCTACCTTATTGATGCCTCTCATAATCTTAAGTACTTCTGTCAGCTCACCCACTTAGTCTCCTTTGCTCCTCAGAAAGCAAGGTCAGCCTATCTGATCTCTCCCCTAATTCAGCGGTTCAAGCAACTTCTGAAGAGCCAAAAGGTGTATGTTAACATTTTGGGTTGAGACCCTGCATCATATGCCTTAACTGTCAGGGCCAGCCCCTAAGAATTTCTTTCAGTAATTTTCTTACCATTGATGTAAGGCTCATGGACCAGTAGTTACCTGGCTTTTCTGGGAGTGATTCGGAAGGTGCAGGATAGATATACCCCAAAGTTGTAGTAGTATTCTAAAGGGAGGATGAGGGAATCGTGGCTGACAAGGGAAGTCAGAGACAGCAAAAAATCAAAAGAAAGGGCAAATAATATAGCAAAATTTTGTGGGAAGTTAGAAGATTTGGGAAACTTTTAAAAACCATCAGAAGATAACTAAAAAAGTAATAAGGAGAGAAAAGATGAAATATGAGAGAAATTCAAGCGTGTTAGGAGGCAGAATTGAGTAGTTGCTATTACTAAGGAGAAGATCCTTGGGAAACTGTAAGGTCTGAAGGTAGTTAAGTCACCTAGACCAGGCAGTCCTAACCCCAGGGTTCTGAAAGAGGTAGCCGAATAAATTGTAAAGCATTAGTAATGATTTCTCAAGGATCATTAGATTCTACAGTGGTTCTGGGGTACTAGAAAATTGCAAATGTCACTCCACTCCTGCCTCCCTCCCTTCTTAAAAGGACAGGAAACTATAGGCCAGTTAGCCTGACCTCAGTGGTTGGGAAGATGTTGGCATCCTTAATAATGAATTTTTGGGGTTCATGCAGGCATTTGATAAAATAGGGGAAATTCAGCATGGTTTCCTTAAGGGAAAATTTTGGATGACAGAATTAATGCATTGTGGCCAAGTTTGCACATGATCCAAAGATGGGTTGAGGGGCAGGTAGTGTTGAGGAAGCAGGGAGTCTACAGAAAGACGTGGACATATTAGGAGAATGGGCAATGAACTGGCACATGGAATATAGTGTAGGGAGGTGTATGGTCATGCACTTTGTTAAAGGGAATAAAGGTAGAGACTATTTTCTAAATGGGGGAAAATTTTTAAAAATCAGAGGTGCCAAGGACTTGAGTCCTTGTGCAGGATACTCTAAAGGTTAACTTGCAGGTTCAGTCAGTGGTAGGTAAGGAAGGCAAATGCAATGTTAGCATTCATTTCAAGAGGACTAGAATATAAAAGCAAGGATTTTACTGTTGAGGCACTGTTGAAACCTCACTTGGAGTATTGCGAGCAGTTTTGGAACCATTATCTAAGAAAGGATGTGTTTCTATTGGAGGGGGTTCAGAGGATGTTCAGAAGGATGATTCTGGGAATGAAAGGCTTTTTGTATGATGAGCGATTAATGGCTTTGGGCCTATATTTACTAGGGTTTAGAAAGGGGTGGGGTGGGGGGAAAGAGTAGGATCTCATTGAAACCTATTTAATGTTAAAAGACCGAGATAGAGTGGATATGGAGAGGATGTTTCCTATGGTGAGTCTAGGACCAGAGGGTACAACCTCAGAATAGAGGGACATCCATTTAGAACAAAGATGAAGAGAAATTTCTTTAACCAGGGGTGGTGAATCTGTGGAATTTGTTGCTATGAGTGGTTGTGGAGGCCAGGCTATTGGGTGTATTTAAGGTGTAGGTTGATAGGTTCTTTATTTGTCAGTGTGGAAAATGTTATGGGGAGAAGGCAGGAGAATGGGGTTGAGGGGGAAAAAATGGATAGGCTGTGATGAAATGGCAGAGCAGACTTGATGAGCCAAACAGCCTAATTCTGCTTCTACATCTTATGGTGCAGAATAGGCTTCTTGTGGCCACAGTGATTAGTTTTTCTACTATGTGTGCAAGTCAATCACCTACTAAGTGGAAATATCTAACTTTCTGTTTATAGATTCTGAAGTCTCTCTGCTGTTGCACAGCATGGTATTACTTTCTGCAAATTACCTCAGAAAACTTCCAGAAAAAAGCAAGTAAACAACAAATGCAAAACTAAGGAGTGGCTAGCCATACATGTTTACCCAAGACATCTATGTATTGTGTTGACAAGGATTTCTTCTTTAGTGGCAGACAAACTCTTGAATGCAAAAGCTTGTAACTATTAATTTGCCTCCTGTGACGCACTGATTATGCTTAGTGGAAGATTCTCCCTGAGGAGAGAAACAAAGGTGTATATCATTGTTTTCTTGAAGTATAAATGAATTAATTTAAAAGAATCTAATGTTTTTTGGACCAGTACTTTTTATTTTAAAGCATGAAGGTAGTTTATTGGAATGCTATAACTTTTCCTGTCGTTCACACAAGATGACTTTCTTTGCTACAGGTTTTAATCACTTTAATCCAGAGGTTGTCAAAGTGACAGTGAACCTAAAGTTTTGCTGTTGTTTTTGACAGTGGGACGGCATTTTCAGCCAAGGGCAGGTGCCGTTGAAACATGGATGTGTTTCTATGCTCACAGCCATGAGTAAACATTATCACACTGCCTGGTTTAATATTAAGTTACATCCAGTGTTGTGAAATTCCTGCACTTGCAACATAGATACAGAGCAGGCTCACCACAGAAAACCCAGTCAAATCAGTTCAAATCTAAGTACTGTACTATTTTAAATGAATTAAAAGTGATAATTATTTCTAGTCAATCTGTCTAAAGCTGACAATTAGTCATTAACCACTGGGATCTCTCAAACCTTTTCAGATTTATATTCAGATTTTATTTTTTGGCTTTATTTTCCTCCTCTTCCTTCCCACCCCCGGTACTTGATTTGACACAGAAATGTATTAACTTCTAACATGCACTGTTCTACTTACTTTTAGGTGTTCTATATTTTATCATTTCTTTATGTACCTTTATATCATTGTTCAGGCTACAATCCAATAATCTGGTGAGGGAGATGCACAATCACTAGCCTTGTTTGCTCAGATTCCAGATACCTTATTCTTATCTGTCACTTCCAGCAAGTTGCCTTGTAAAGTATCACTGATTAATATGGCAAAGGCACATGTAAGTGTAACTTAACTAAGTGGTTGACGTTATGCTCAGAAACAGCACCTCCTTCCACCTGAGTAGAATTATGGTAGGCCCAGGTCAGTGGTGAATCTGAAAGTCAGTTTATAGTATGGATTGTTTATTTAAAAATTAGTTAAACTTACTGAAGGGTGTTCTCATTGATTGGACAATCACCCAAATGGCCCACACCTATTTCTTCCTATCCCTTTTGCCTGCCCTTAAAGCAGTACCTTCCTCCTCTCCATTCACTGCTCATCACTGAGAACACAGTAGGTGGACCTAAGAGCATTCTTATGCCTGTGAACCACCCTCCACCCTAGAAACAATCAGGGCAATGACACTAAATCAAAAATATGAATACTGTGGATGCTGCAAATCTGTAACAAAACCAGAAATGACTGGTTATAGACTATAAGACATAGGAACAGAATTAGGCCAATTGACCCTTCGAGTCTGCTCCGACATTTCATTATGGCTGATTTATTATCCCTCTCAACCCCATTCTCCTGCCTTCTCCCAGTAATCTTTGATGCCTTAACAAATCAAGAACCTATTAACATCTATTTTAAAGCTACCCAATGACTTGGCCTTTATTCTAAGGCTGTGCCCTCTGGTCCGAGTCTCCACCACTATGGGAAACATCCCCTCCACACCCACACTATCTAGGCCTTTGACTATTCTGTAGATTGCAATGAGTACCCCCTCCCCGCCCTCCTTTCATACTTCTAAACTCCAGTGATTATGGCCCCAGAACCATCAAATGCTCATATTAACCCTTTCATCTCTGGATCATTCTTGTGAATCTCCTTTCTTGGATAAGGGGCCCAAAACTGCTCACAATATTCCAAGTGAGGCCTCACCAGTGCCTTATAAAGCTTCAGCATTAATTACATGTTTTTATATTCTAGTCCTCTCAAATGCTAACATTGCATTTGCCTTCCTGCACAAGGATTCCCAAGTCCCTTTGCACCTCAGATTTCTGAATTTTCTCCCCATTTAGAAACTAGTCAATGCCTTTATTCCTTCTAACAAAGTGCATGCCCATACACTTCCCTACACTTTTTTTTTTCATGTGCCACTTCTTTGCCCAGTCTTCTCAGCTGTCCAAGTCCTTCTGCAGACTTCCTGCTTCCTCAACGCTATGTGCCCCTCCACCTATCTCTGTATTGTCAGCAAACTTGGCCGCACTGGGGGAAGCAGGAAACAGAATTTGTGCTTCAGTCAGGTGAAGCATAATCCATGGCTTAAACATGTTATTAGCACACTGCCATTTCTTTAACAGCCATATAATTTGTACTAATATAATTGTTTTTTTTTTGTTTGGATAATGCTTCTTGTATGCAGTTCCTGTGTAACCAAATGATTCAGGAATTCAATGCCTTAGATTGGCTAAATTGCTCACTTAGTTGGGTCGATGAAGCAAAGCAGTTCTATTTATCCTGTCTCCAAAAGGTCATCTTTAATTAAAGATACTACCCATTTTAATATAATATGCAGCAGCTTAAAAAATCTGTAATTATCTTTTTATCCTATTACATTTGAGGTGTCAACAATAGACCCATTCTTTAAAAATTATTTTAATCCTAATTTTAAATGTTCCCACAGTTTCTGGCACACTTATTGCTGAATGTGGACTTTGATTAAATGTTACTGCACTATTGCACTGTTATTCAAGTGGTGAGACATTGTTCTCTGCCAGCTAAACAGTAAGATTAAGGCATGAACTACACTTGGATTCTGATAGTGCAAAAAGAAATGCTAGGTTTACTACATTATATACTTTGTTAAAGGAGATTTGTATCTTAAATTCAGAGCACTGACCTCTATATCACAGTAGAAAATTGACCACTTTTCTGTCGAGGTAGGTTTCTGTCTCCAAATTTTGTTACCTTGCTGCATTTTGAATAGTTAGAATACATGGAAATGACTGATTTATTTTCCCAAAGTTGCATTCAATGTTGTGGTGCTTTTTACCTTCACTTTCTAACTATTAGCTGAATGGTGTGCCCAGCACTTGTGCCATTGAGTCCAATAGCAGTGATGATGAAAATAGCCTCAGTGTGCCCATCCTTCAAAAAAAAGTTCAAAGCAGTCCTTCCACATTTACTACCACAAGCTACATAATAAATTCGTGCAGAAATGGACAGCTTGTTCTCTTACGAAGTTTGAGCATGGATTAACATGCTTGCCTAAATCAGAGATTCTATAAACAGCCCTACATTGCACTGCTTTTATATTCTAGTACTGATTATTTTCTGTATTTCCTTTTGATTCTGCACTGCACAAGACATATAAGTTTACATTTTAATCTTGTTTTACTGTTATTTTTGTGAAACTGGATTCTTTAATTCAATAAGTATTTTTATTTGCAAATATACTTTAAATGTGATTAGAATTGTCAAGGGAATTGCTTGTCAATTGAGTGCAGTTTTGGTTAATCTCCATGTGGAGAAACTATAAAATCCATTGTATGTGAATAAAAAAAAAAGTGTTGCTCCTTTTTGTCATGGGATCCAAAGGTTTAAGGAGGATCTCTAAAGAGGAAGTAGTAGAGAAAGAAACCAGAGTTTGGGCAAATGAATGGAGTCCAAGAGGTTAGAGTTTAAGGGTGGGGGAAAAGAGAAGGGATAGGCATTACTTTCCTTATTTATTTCATGATGCATCAGTTTTTGCTGTGTAACAATTTGACAGATTTCTACATTAAACTCCAGTTTGTTAACCTTAATAAAAGTGCATCAGGTTTCATCTTTCTAAATGTCCTTGTTAAAATGCTCTCCAATTACTTCTGGAAGAGTTTTTGTCACCATATCTTAATATTGTTTTACAAAAGTAAAACGTTATGAATGCTATAAAATTAAATAAATCAGCAACTGTTAGAAATATGCTGTTCATCAGCCAGCTTCTATCATGAGTTAACTTTTCAGGTTCAAGATCTTTCATCAGAACTCTAAGTCAGTGACATGAAACTGTAATATTGTTCCTATATGGCCTGAGCTACTCAGTAGTTCCAACATTAACTTTAAAAAAATGCCTCCCAAGTGACCTGGTGTTAAATATAACCACCTGTGAAGTACTTTGGGATACTTTTCTATATTAATCACATTTTATAAATGCTGAACAGTGGATGTTTGAGGTCATTTTATAGCTTCTGTGCAGATGATACGCTTGCCTTCAAGCTGTCTCCCCAGTATGGCATGATGGAGCTATTGGGGCAAGCAAAAGATAGATCTAAAAGTTAACTGGTCAAGATTAGATTCAAATACTGCCCATCTATTGTAATAGAACTTAATTTGATTTTTATTTATAGCTACTTTTAATTTTAAGTCTGTATGAACTTATAAATTTAGTTTTTCTTGGCCATCTTAGGCAACTTTTGAAACAATGTACCAGGGAGTTTCAGGAGTCATGTTTAAAAGCTTACATTCACAGTTATTCAATATCTATACATCTCATTGACTGTACCTGGTGTTCCAGTGAGTATTTATCTACCACTGAGGCCTAGTGAAGGGGTGAAGTATATTAGTAATACTAAGCTTGAGTTTGATGTTGGGTATACCACTTCAGTCTGCACTGCCAAAGTGTGCACTGCATAACTTTTGAGCACAGTTCTGATGTAGTTAGGTTAATTGATTCTGGGAAGAGACTGGAGTTTGCTCTTTCTCCCTTAGTTCACAAGACTTAATTTCATCTTGGAATAGAAACATAGAAAAGAGGTGCAGGAGTAGGCCATTCAGCCCGCACCGCCATTCAGTATGATCATGGCTGATCATCCAACTCAGAACCCTGGACCTGCCTTCCCTCCATACCCCTGATCCCTTTAGCCACAAGGGCCATATCTAACTCCCTCTTAAATATAGTCAATGAACTGGCCTCAACTGTTTCCTGTGGCAGAGAATTCCATGGATTCACCACTCTCTGTGTGAAGAAGTTTTTCCTAATCTCGGTCCTAAAAGGCTTCCCCTTTATCCTCAAACTGTGACCCCTCGTTCTGGACTTCCCCAACATCGGGAACAATCTTCCTGCATCTAGCCTGTCCAATCCCTTTAGGATTTTATACGTTTCAATCAGATCCCCCCTCAATCTTCTAAATTCCAACGAGTACAAGCCCAGTTCATCCAGTCTTTCTTTCATATGAAAGTCCTGCCATCCCAGGAATCAATCTGGTGAACCTTCTTTGTACTCCCTCTATGGCAAGGATATCTTTCCTCAGATTAGGGGACCAAAACTGCACACAATACTCCAGGTGTGGTCTCACCAAGGCCTTGTACAACTGCAGTAGTACCTCCCTGCTCCTGTACTCGAATCCTCTCGCTATAAATGCCAGCATACCATTCGCCTTTTTCACCGCCTGCTGTACCTGCATGCCCACTTTCAATGACTGGTGTATAATGACACCCAGGTCTCGTTGCACCTCCCCTTTTCCTAATCGGCCACCATTCAGATAATAATCTGTTTTCCTGTTTTTGCCAAAGTGGATAACTTCACATTTATCTACATTACATTGCATCTGCCATGAACTTGCTCACTCACCTAACCTACCCAAGTCACCCTGCATCCTCTTAGCATCCTCCTCACAGCTAACACTGCCACCCAGCTTCGTGTCATCCGCAGACTTGGAGATGCTGCATTTAATTCCCTCATCCAAGTCATTAATATATATTGTAAACAACTGGGGTCCCAGCACTGAGCCTTGCAGTACCCCACTAGTCACTGCCTGCCATTCTGAAAAGGTCCCGTTTATTCCCACTCTTTGCTTCCCGTCTGCCAACCAATTCTCTATCCACATCAATACCTTACCCCCAATAACGTGTGCTTTAAGTTTGCACACTAATCTCCTGTGTGGGACCTTGTCAAAAGCCTTTTGAAAATCCAAATATACCACATCCACTGGTTCTCCCCTATCCATTCTACTAGTTACATCCTCAAAAAATTCTGAGATTCGTCAGACATGATTTTCCTTTCACGAATCCATGCTGACTTTGTCCGATGATTTCACCGCTTTCCAAATGTGCTGTTATCACATCTTTGATAACTGACTCTAGCAGTTTCCCCACCACCGATGTTAGGCTAACCAGTCTATAAGTCCCTGGTTTCTCTCTCCCTCCTTTTTTAAAAACTGGGGTTACATTAGCCACCCTCCAATCCTCAGGAACTAGTCCAGAATCTAAAGAGTTTTGAAAAATTATCACTAATGCATCCACTATTTCTTGGGCTACTTCCTTAAGCACCCTGGGATGTAGACCATCTGGCCCTGGGGATTTATCCACCTTCAATTTACCTAACACCACTTCCCTACTAACATGAATTTCCCTCAGTTCCTCCATCTCACTGGACCCTCTGTCCCCTACTATTTCTGGAAGATTATTTATGTCCTCCTTAGTGAAGACAGAACCAAAGTAATTATTCAATTGGTCTGCCATGTCCTTACTCCCCATAATCAATTCACTTGTTTCTGTCTGTAGGGGACCTACATTTGTCTTAATCTATCTTTTTCTTTTCACATATCTATAAAAGCTTTTACAGTCAGTTTTTATGTTCCCTGCCAGTTTTCTCTCAATCTTTTTTCCCCTTCCTAATTAAGCCCTTTGTCCTCTTCTGCTGAACTCTGAATTTCTCCCAGTCCTCAGGTGAGCCACTTTTTCTGGCTAATTTGTATGCTTCTTCTTTGGAATTGATACTATCCATAATTTCCCTTGTCAGCCACGGGTGCACTACCTTCCTTGATTTATTCTTTTGCCAAACTGGGATGAACAATTGTTGTAGTTCATCCATGCAATCCTTAAATGCTTGCCATTGCATATCCACTGTCAACCCTTTAAGTGTCATTTGCCAGTCTATCACGTCTCATACCTTCAAAGTTACCCTTCTTTAAGTTCAGAACCTTTGTTTCTGAATTAACTATGTCACTCTCCATCTTAATGAAGAATTCCACCATATTATGGTCACCACTGTTGTTTACCACTGATAAAGTGGGAATGGAAGATAGAGTAGCAGTTAGATTCATATTAGATTGAATTTGCCTATGCTTTCAACCAATGCGTTTCAGGAACTAGACCACAAATTACCCAAAAGGCAACTCCTACATTACGGTCTTTGTTCATTTATGGAGCAGAATGTGACAATGTATTTGCTCAGTTTATGTATTACCATTCTGATCAACAGTACTGTAGTGTGCATTAAATACTGTTCATTTAAGTCACCAATCCACCAAAATGGTGAGATTGAACCCCAGTTCTGACAGGCTATGTTTTCTGTGCTGAGCTTGTGCATTGGATACCAATTGATGGAGTGGAAGCCCCATACCCTTCTGTTGATGACATTGTAAGTGGTTACAAAATACATGAAATGAATGCAAAAATCTTAATGTAACAGGTTTACACCAGTATCATTTAATATAAATATTGCATCTATGTCCATCACACTTACTTCTCTGGCCTCCAGTTGCCCTCAAGATTTGCTTTAGAGCAATCAATGTTAACTGACCCAATAAGGCACAGCCACAGGCTCTTAAAGGCATGTACCACTTTATGCACATGTACACTTTAGCAGCAAAATTTTACATCATGCCTCACATAGACTAGTGTTGCAGTGTTTATAAAACATGGGTTTGCTGCTCTACTATGAGCAACACTATGATTCAGCTGACTTTTGGTTTGAAACTCTCCATTGAGATAAAGTAGAAACTGCATTATCTTGCCTGATATTGGATAGTGAACAGAACACATTACCCCTCTGAATAATCATTTTCTACAAAAAATTATGACAGCCTGAAAGGGGCACTTGAAACAAACTAAATATTGATCCAGTTCAAACAAGGAAGACATTCAGTTAGAATAATAGAGATTACATCAAATTCTAAATTCTTATATTCTTCCTAGTATTTAACCAAATTATTCAATATTTTAAATGTTTTTTTGCACCAGCAGCAATGGCAGCTTTGATACAACTCATCACTTAATTTTGGATTGATTTTGTTAGAGAGAAAAGTCTTTGACTGTGGCAGTTTATTTGATGACATTGTTAATATTGACAACTGTAATCTGAAACTTTAGTAGACCCGTTTGGATTTTTAAAAAGGGATCAACCAACAACATGGCTTTAATGCAGAAAAGAGTTCCATTTGAGTATAAGATCCAGATGACAAAATTAATTGCTTTGTGCTTATTGTCAACACATCCCACCTTTCAATGGCAGATCTGTAGCAGATTTAAATGAGGATTACACAGACCACTGTTTGAAGGGACTGTTGGCATTTGGGACATAATTAGAGGAAGTCCAACACTGCATTTTTAAACATCAAGGAGTACAACTTTTCCTTTGAATGTTGACTGGCAACTTTACAATACCTCATGTTGGTATGCAGCCTTTTAACCTGATCAACTAGTAGCAGCAGTTATCTGCAACTAAACAGAGAGAAGAGATATACTATCTAAAGTTAAAGGAATAAGATCTTTATAAACAAGGTGTTCAGCAGTTTGCTTTAACAGAAATTGTAATTATTAGCCAAATGTGAGAGTATAGGACATTGTGCCAGGCAAGATGTTGTACTCCCTCAATGGTCCAATAAAATGATCACCCTCCAAATAAATGTTTACTGATAAGGCACAACCTTGTGGAAAGTAACCAAATCCATGCCCTTTGTTCTCCTTTATGTTACAGTTCCAAGCCTGTGGCAATCTCTCATTCTTTTCAATTTGTTGATACCATGAATAGCCGCCTTACTGTCTTCTCCTCCCCCCCCCCACCCCCAACACACACACACCACCACCTCCCATGCTAAGGTTTATCTCCTTCAGAGCAAACTATTTTGGGGTTTTCACACATTCATCCACTAAGTGAAGGAGACAAATTGTAAACACAAAGTTCCCATAATCAGCAATGAATTAATGTTTGATATTCTGCTCCCTGTTGTTGGTTGTAGAATTAATATTGGGCAGTACCAATTGTTTGGCGACAATAAAGTATAAAGGAGAGTAGGGAGATCATCCCTGCTCTTTAAGAGTGCTGTGCAATCTTTTACATCCACCTGAGAAGGCTGGCAGCTTCTTTAGTTATAGGGAAAAAAATAGCACTAAAATTGTGATGCTGCATTGGTAATGACCTTCCAAAAGCCCAACCCATCTTAGCACTGCCTTCTGCCAGCACAATTCTCCCAGTATTTCCTTGGTGTTTCAGCACTCCTTAGCATTGTCACTCTAATCCTACAGCACTGTACTGGAAATGCTGGTCCAGAGTTGGTGTTCAAGCCTCTGGAGTGGGACTTGAATCCACAACCTTCCAGTGCTGAAACAGAAGATACGAACTGTAGTAGAAGAAAACTATTGCTCGCAGAATTGAGTAGAGACCATATGGGAAGTGCCAAATAATTTCTTTTGCTTTGCGTCTCATTTAATCCAGGTCCACAAATGTACCATTATCACACTACACAAACCACTCGGGGCACAAAGTCCACTTTGCAAAATTGGTTCAAAAGACCTTTATTGAAAAGAAAACATTTTGCCATGTTTGCCAGCCGCTCGACAATGTAGCAATTTGCGTCAAGACTACAACTTTGCGACATAACAGATGCATTGCAATAGAAGTGGTGCAGGGATGTTTGTGCGCTTTCATGCCTATTTATGGCTTGGGGGCAAAATGTAACTCGTTTACCGTTAAGGGGTAGGGCAGAGAAGAGAAACAAGTAGGATTACAACCAACATAGAACAAATCAACGCGAAGCAACTTAGACCTAAACCAGTTTGCATTTGTTCACATAAATACTTCAGTTCTTGGTCACTTTAAAAGCACTGAGAATGCCCATCCTGTATTAAATTACAGGCTTAATTTCAGTTTATTTTCTCCAACAGTACAATAGTTCAGCAACTTTTTAAAAGGAGAGGCAATTTCACCTCTTGGCCCTGCAGATTTACTATAAAATATGGTGTGTAATTTGCATGTTAGTGCATTTTCTTATCTATATGTAAGCAACTGGTACAATGCAGAAGGATGCTACATAAAAACTGTCAGCAACTTGTACACTTGCTTTGCAGTAGCTTCTAATGCAGAGCATTTGAATACTGGGTAGTAATCCAAACATGGTCCAATCTTCTGTGCAGCTATATTACAGAGTAGCTCTGTTTTTGCTGCCCTAACAGCACAGTGCTTGCATTAACTGTATAAAGTTCCAGTGGTGGCAGGAACACCATGTTACAAGTGATGACACTTCCTTCACACACCCATTAAATAAAAATTGAAAATCCTCTACAGACTCTTGCTTTCCTCCTGCCTCACCGCCTATTAAAACTGGGGGAGTTGACCTGCAAGACTGCTTTACAACAGTTCAGGATCAGTTACTCCCCTCATGTTCCAAGTCATAGTGCACTCTAAACAGTTGGCTTTTCCCATAGTAGTGCACTGTTGAAGCAGGGATCTAATGATTTGATTTGTTTTGGTCATCTCCTTGACCTCCAGGCCAAATAATTTGCCTCAATTATTTTCACCACTGTTTGTAAGATTAATTTCCTCCTCAAGGAGGCAGCAGTGAGAAATATTCTGTTCTATGTACAGTATCTACAGATAGATTTGCAACAAACTGGTCATAAGGCCACTAACAAAGTGCAACAGTGACAACTATGGATTCAAAAAATTATCAACGTTCCTTCTCCCTTTCCCCCGGCTCCAAAAACTTACACCACTTGCTTAAAATGGCAATAACTCTATTTGGTTTACTAATATCCTTCCAGAAGAAAATCTGCCATCATTACTTAGTCTGATCTTTGTGACTCCAGACCTAGAGCAATATGGTTCAACTCTTAACTGCCCTCTGCAGTGGCAAGACACTCTTGTTTCAACAGTACTTAACATAGGCATTAAATGCTGGCCTTACTTTGAATAAGCAGCATCCATTACGCCTGTTCTTGCATCTTAGTGAATTCCCAGTGAAGATCATTTTCCTTTTTGAGCACTATATATTAGTATCAAGCACTTCCAAACTTAGGAGAGTTAAATGCAGGAATTGCTCTGACAGTGTCTTTACAACACTGTTTAATTTCAGCCACAGAACAACTGTGTCTAATGTGATAATGTTCCATTTTCACAGTGGCCAAACTTATTGCCTTCAAATGAGTTTGGCCAGTCAGGGTAATTTTTCATCCATCTGTCTTGTTCCCTCAATGTAATGCAGGCAGTGAGGAATCCATTCTTATTCTGACTGAGCAAACTGTGAGCCACATTTAGCTGCACTCCTTTTACACTCTAACCCTCGCAAACATGGCATCTGTTCAACTTCAATCACAATCATATATTCATACTTCTTTAAAAATAAAATTGATCCCAGTATTATATACACACTCTGTTTAAAACAGGATTTCTCATGCACTCAACTTTTTCAAATAATTCCTTATAAATAAACCAATCAGTACTAGTAGCCGGTCAATATGTAGTGTTTAAACAAAAAAATTACATTTTTATTCATAAGACTCAAATATATTTAAATAAACTCCCCACGTGGCTTTAACCAAAGTGCTTTCCCAAAAAAAAAGGTGTATAAAGTCAATGGTAGCTTTAACTCCACACAGGTGGTTGACAGCCCCAGTTATTTCAAACAAACAATTCAGTTTCAGTTGAATATTAGTTGAGGCAGATGCCAGATTTGAGAATTGTATGAAAGAGTCAGTAATTTCAAAAACAAAGATTGACAGCCAGTTGGGGTGGCAGCCAGTAAACCCAGCCTACTATGCAATTCTTGAATCAACAGATTCAGCCCTTCGAAGTGTGCTCATTAGGAGTGCAGCTTCATGCTGCACAGCTGGAATTGGATTAAATTTAATCAAAGTAACATTGCATACAGCCCTTGACCTCTTGCAGGGTCATGGTCAGAGCTGCATGCTAAGCCTTCTCCAGACCCTTACTGCCACACTGTAACGGTGCTGAACTCAAGAGCATTTGGCTTTTTGTGAAGGTTGGACTCAGTGCGAGCACACTGCAGCTTCACAGCTAAGCAGGGAGGCTGATGGCATGTGGAACTGTGCAGTGGCAGAGGTCCAACTGTGACCCTGTGTAACAGCAGTGATTAGGCACAAGGAAAGAATGCAGAGTATGTCAGACTGTTCATACAGTCCTTAAGGGCCCAAAGAGCAATCTGAGCAGAGGTCAGAGAGGAGAGGAAGTTCATTTTTTATTAAATGGAACTAGATCTATTTAAAAGAGATGAGAGCAGAACTTGAAACAGCATACTGTGATTTAAAGAAAGTAAAATTTTTGAATAGCTGTGTAAAATTAATGTAGAACAGGTATGGACAATCTAGATTCTTTCTTTTCTCTGTGATAAGCCCAGTGGCTTAGAATAAGTACCATTCTGAGATAGTAAGATGAAAAGCGAACACAGACTGACAGCCACACATTCAGACAGAAGTGGATACTTCATCACTTTCAGTGGACAAATCGAATGACCAGAAAACCAAAAAAAAAACAAAGTATACATTAATTTTTTTAAATGGTGCCTTTCGGATGCAAGATGCAACTAGATTTGAGCACAACCTTTCATAGTTTCAGATTACCATCTTGCTCCTTGCAGTGTGCTTTCAATGCAATGACCTGAATGACTAAATCAAGCTGTTACACATTGACAGCAGTACAAGAGGATACATCCAAGTTGCATTTTACAGGCTTCACTACTGGACTGGATTTTAAAATTTAGATTTGTAATGTGACCAGGATGGAAAAAATATAAATAATTCTCAGGGTCAGGGCATCATAAACATCCATGACAATTCAAGGATTGATGGTTATCCTGATACAAAGATGTCATTTGAAGGTAAATGTCGATTGAGCACCTCTATTCCATCCTGAATTACCAGCAGGTACACAAGGACTGTCCTCACCAAATTGTTGTTAGTTAGAATAAGATATATAAAGACCATCCCCACCAAATTGTCCTTGTTTGGGGCTGGTATGAGGACTTCTCCCACCAGCCTATCTGCATTAAGACCAGGTTCATCAGGACTTCCCTAGCAAAACTAGATCCAAATTTCAATATATTTCCTTCCCACAGGGTCAGGGCCAGATAGAGCAACTTTCCTCCATGCCATCCTGGGTAGAGGCAGACTTCCAAAAACCACTGGCAATGCTCTGTAGAACAGGAGCTCTATTTAAATCCAGGAACTGATAAGTGAAAAGTTGGCAGATGGAAAGCCACAGTGAGAGTTAAGGTGAGGGAAAAGTATTGCAGATTGCCTGGAAATCAGGGCTGGGATCACTGTTTCTAATTCACAGCAACCAGGTGGAGATCACATACTTGTGTATTTATATTTATGGTGGTTTTTTTTATTATTGTATTCTTTGCCCTGTGTTTCTTTTTTGGTGCTGCATCAGATCTGGAGTAACAATTATTTTGTTCTCCTTACACTTGTTTACAGGAAATTACATTAAACAATCTTGTATCTGGAAAACAGGCATCTGGGCACTGAGGCACATGTGTAAAAGGAGAGTATGCTTGACTTAGTGTTACTCACTCACCCTTCTGGTTGAAATAAAACTAATCCCTTCTTCCCACTTGCCAATATTACATGAATATTATGAAACACAGCTACACACACACACACACACACACACAATTTTCCTCAATGAAAGACAGACACTCAAAGCAACAAGACGATAAGTAAATAATCACTTCAGCTGGTGTCTGAACTTGATCTAACAATGCAGTGTGGCCTGGTTGCAAGTTACTGGCAACTTGCAAAGACTTCCACTTCCTCTCCTCTCCTCTCCTGCCTAGAACGAGAGCAGTAGGTGCAAGGAAATGCTACCACCTGCAGGTTCCCTTCAAGGTTGCACACTATCCTGACTTGGAATTATGTCACGAACCCTTAATTTCTGGGTCTAAATCCTACAACTTCCTCTCCACACTTGAGTCTTCAGGACTGCAACAGCTCAAGGCAATTCAACCCCACCTTCTCAAAAGTAATTGGGGATGAGCAACACTTGTCAAAAAACTAAATCAGTATCAGATTTAACATCATCAGCATATGTCATGAAATTTCTTAACTAAGAAAACAAATGTGTGTATATGCAACTAATGAAATTGAACCCCGATAAATACAGGAAAAGCTACATTCAGTTGCCTTAACTACAGGTGAAGTTGAGAGATCTTGTGGTATTTAAAGTCTCGATATGTAATACAAACTAAACAACAAAAGCAGGTTTGCAAGCAAGAAATGAAAAGGCACCAGAGACATCCAGCTGTTTCATCCTCAAAAAGATCACCTCCCAAGACCCGCAAAGCAGCAAATTCACAGCATCCCAAACCTCTTCCCTCCAAGCACTGACTTGCTGGACTATAGAAGGCTGCTCTTGCACAGCATGAAGCTCGGCCTCTCAACATGGAGGGAATCGGGTTACATTGTTGAGACATTACCTGTTTAGTCACTCATCTCCTCTTCAATAAGAGTATTGATTTTGGAAGGGAATGGTGCGGGTTTAAGAAATTTCTGGTGCAAAAGACAGAGAACAGAGAGAGAGCATTATACCAAACAGCTACCGTGCAAGTTAAGAATGCTACAGCTATCATGGAGTTGTTACTTGTAAAGACGTATCATAACTAACACACGCAACATGCAAGGTCAGCTGATGTGATATTTTCTTCAAGAAAAGGAAAGATTGGGGGTCAATTTTCTTCTCTTCCCTTGCAAGTAGCATACCATTCACAGAGTTCCACTAACACCAGGGCAGCCTGGGGATTCTAAGACACAAGCAAAGCTCACCCTGGATTCTCCCTCACTGTGGAAAACAATGGGCTCCTTTCACACAATAGAACACTCTTCCCCACCCTAACACCATGACATTACATTGCTGTGTACACAATCAACCTCCCAAACAGAAACTGCAAAATGATCATTGCAGGTTTTAATTTTAGGTTAAAAGGGTATGAAGAGATAAGATATTCTGAAAAGACTGAGGGACAGACTCTCACACAGAGCATTGTGTTGATGAATAGCCAAGCCCAGTACTGGTCTACCATTGGCACACATTTACAAATGTCCACATTGTGCAGAGACAAGTTTAAGCATCAAGCTACAACCAAAGTAGTCTCCATGGCTACACAATGCCAAAGGTGGATTAGGTTTTTATATATGTGTATACACAAGTTGCGAACTGTTCAGGGAAACTGGCAAATACATTTCCCTTAACTAGTAGAATCAGAAATGGCAGGAAAAAAGCAATTGCAATTTTCTCATAAATACCATCCACTCACCAAGAGGACATTTTAAAGTACTTTGCAGATCCTGATTTGGGTTTCACAAAGCAGATTTAAGAGTGTGAATCCAGCACTAGACTGTGCATATTTCTAGATTCTGTGCAAATAAAAGTTTAAATAAAATTAAAAAGGGGGGGGCACTATCTCCATGTAAAAAAGCATTCAGACAAAATAAAGGCATCCTTCAAATACGCACTGTTCAAACATTGCATTACTTAGGTGAATTTTGATATCAGCAGCCCTCCCTTTCAAAAGAAGGTTACCAAATACTTTCTCACAGTCAATGCCTCTTAATCAGCATGCAACAGGGGAACAAGTAACCATTGGGTAGAATGGTGACATTTAAGGTGACAGGTACAAGAACCAACTTCTGTCCAATCCAAGGTGGTGCAGCCAACATGCACGGACTTTAAGTGTACAGTTTACAATTAAGGGCTTGGCTGTGCTCATTTTAGAAACCCCCAATTTGGCCCCTATATTTTGAACTGCCTCTTTTTGCCTTAGTATTCCATTCAAGACTACATATTCCCTTTGGGGAAATTATCTAACAAAATTACACTAATCTACTGGGGAGCCAAGAGCAATGGTGGCTCAATCAGAAGAATACCGGATAATTTACTGATGCTGGAAAAGGCTTGAAATTAAATGCAAAATTAATCTGAAGCATTTGCTCCACAGGCGCAAACCACTACTCAAATGTGTGTGTGTGCGATCAAGGGGATAAAGAAACTTTTCTTTAAAAAAATAAAGGGACCAAATGTTACCCACTCTAATCCAAAATCTCAAAACCAGGCTGCTGCAGTCTACATTCATCTTCTACCTCCATTTTTACGGGTAATCAGAAAGAGGAGAGTCTCTGTTGGAATCTAGATTTAATAAATCCTCTGCCTTTTCTTTTAAAAAACCCTAACTTCAATCTTCCAGTTTTTCTTTATTTTTTTTTGTGTTTTACTGGAAAAAAACCTAAATAAATAAACATTTAAATCAGCAAAAAGCTACAGGCAAATTTGCAAACTGGCTACAGAAACTGATTACAGAATTACTGGGTTCAGTGCTGGGGTTTCCCCTGGGGTTTTCAGACCTACAGACTGGCAAAACATGCCTTGCACAGTTGGCTCAGATGCACAAAGCTCCCCCTCAGAAGCCCTGAGATGGCCATCTTGAAAGTTTGAATGTAATTGGGGCTGCTGCTTAGTATTTTCTGTGTGAACATTGCTACTGCCATTTATTAACACAGTGCAGTCTTCTATTGAGGGATATTGGATGTTATGGCAATTGGAGGTCCCTGTGTTTAGAGAAAAGTGCTCTGTGACAGGCACACAAGATGCCAAGGAGCTACTGGCAGCAGCAACCAAATTTTCTACAGTGGCTTCCTTTGGGTACCTTGATTCTACAGGTGCTTGCACATATTCAGCCTCTCTATCGCTGCAGTTCACATCTACAGCACAGCTTGGGTCTATTTGATAATACAACACTGTGGAGTTTCTTAAATATGTCTGTTCCTCAGGCTTTGAGTTATCCTGAACAGCACTGTCAGAAAAGCACAACACAGGAGAAACAGGAGTCACTTCTGCTTGGATCACAACTGGTGTTGCTAGGCCTTGGCATGTTTCACTGGCACTAGCTACTGCATCTCCTAATATACATACTTCTAGGCTTTCTACAGTGGTATCCATGGTTACACTAGAACTGGTTAAGTCAGCCTCTTCTTCCTTTTTCCTGTCCATCTCCTCAGCAGACTGTAAGTGCATCACAGCAGTCTCATTCTCCAAGTCGTAATTTTCAGCAGCAAATTCCTGATAGTCCTGCGTTTCCATGTGGCTGTCACTGGGGGAATGGGAGACGGTCAGTGACAGCTGCTGCTGTTGCAAGTCCTGCTGCTTGTTCTCCAGTTCCAGCTTCATGATGGTGTGCAAGTAATGAGTCCGGACGCGGATGGGGTTAAACTCTATCCGGCCAGCTGTGTTGGCGCAGCCATCTTTGGAGCAGCCACAGGGAAAAGACATCCTGTCCACCTTAAGGACAAGAGAGTGGTGTTAGTATAGGTCAGAAGAACAAATGCAATTCATTAAAGATTGGCAACATCACACCACACATGACATACAGTGGGCGTATAATTAGGCCATTCAGCCTATTGAGTCTGCGCCACCATTCGATCATGGCTGATTTATTTTTCCTCTCAGCCCCATTCTCCTGCCTATTGCCCATAACCATTGATGCCCTTACTAATTAACCCTTCAAGGTGGGGGGCAGCTCAGTCCTCTGCATCACTCATTTGAGTCAGCTGGATCTCAGTTGGCAGCACCCTCGTCTGAGCCTGTAGATTGTGGGTTCAAATCTTACATGGTATTCAGGCTGAAATATCCAATGCAGTGCTGAGAAAGTGGCCATACCATACCATCTGAGGCGCTGCCCTTCAAACAAAACCCTGTCATTCCTGAGGGGAAAGAAAGAAAAAAAATTGCACAGCACTATTCCAAAAAGACAAGGATGACCTGGAAGTCAACATAACAGACACTACTTGGCTATTACTGCCTTCCTGTTTGTGGGAACTAGCTTTGTACTCATGATGGGCTGCCATTTTTCCTACAACTGCAATCAGAATTAAAAAGAAATTCATCAGTCATGAAGTGATTTGGGACATCCTGAAAGGTGCTAGAGAAATACAGGCCCCTCAATCTCCATGGAACTCGGTGAGCTTATATTCAGGGGCATTTACTTAACATTGAAACATTACCAGCAACATTGACCATCACTGAGACAAGTCAGCTCAGATGTTGCTGAGAAACAAAATTAAACCGAGAGATATTGAGCAATCCATTCCCTACCTCTTCCAACCACCAAATTCTGGCGGTTACAATTGGGTCCAGATACTTAATCGAGGATGACACCCTCCAAGCAGGAAGTCTCTCTTACTGGCATAAGAAGCTTGGATGTTACTCTGGGTCCCCTCAAACTCTATCATTTCTAAGCAGTTATTTCAATCAGTGTCACAACTGGAAGGTCAAGGCTAATTCCAGGTGCCCATGTATAGGCTACCACAGGCACTGCTCTACCTGCCTCCAACCTGCAGAAAGCACAATCCATTGTTTGGGGACAATCTCTTCAGCCAATTATGAACAAAACCTTACAGTATTACAACCCACATTGTTGTGCTGATCTTTTAATTTACCCTAAGATCAATCTAATCCTTTCCTCCCTCAGAGCCTTCCACTTCTCTTTAATCCATATGCCTAGCTAAGGGTTTCTTAAATGTCACTAACGTATCTGCCTCTATCAACACTTCGTGTGAAAAAAAACAGCCACCTCTGACACCTCCTTTATTCTTCTTTCCAAGCACCTTAAAATTAATCTCCCCTCGTATTAGCTATTTCCACCATGGGTATAAAGATGTCTGGCTTTATTGTTGCCCCCTCTTATCTTATACACCTCTATCAAGTAACTTCTTATCCTCCTTTATTGCTCAACCTTTCCTCATAAGATGTTTTCTAATACAAGTGGCATCCTGGATGGAAAACATCTCCTCTGCACCCTTTCTAAAGCTTCCCCATCCTTCCTACAATGAGGCAACCAGAAATGAACACTATACTCCAAGTGTGATCTAACCAGTTTCGAGTTGCAAGATTACCTCAGACAGAGCTCTTGAACTCAGTTCCCTGACCAACGAAGGTCAATACACCATGCATCTTGTTAACCATCCTATCAACTTCTACGGCAACTTTGAGAGATCTATGAATGTGGGCCTCAAGATCTCTCTGTTCCTCCACACTGCTAAGAATCCTGCCATTAACCATGTATTCTGTCTTTAAATTCGACCTTCCAAAGTATATAATTTCACACTTTCTCATACTGGAACTCTATCTGCCACTTCTCAGCCGAGACCTTTTGGCATGGCTTGCTCTTCAAAAAAGAATAATGGTACCATCATGAAGAGCCGGATAGGTTTATGCCCAAGGTCCTGCTTTGAAAGCAAGTCTTGCATGAAGATTAAGTTAGGGTGAGCACTTTCTCCCATCTCACCCACTTTCATCCACAATTAGTGACACTACCTAGATCTACAACACCTACATGGTTGCTATAACTAGTTCTAACATTTAATCAGCAAACATGTTCACTGACTTATTATAACATGATGAATGATGAATCAAGCTAACCTCTGACCCTCTAGCAACCTACAACTCATTTATCTCGTATCTACCCAGAACAAAAAGTATCCTTGAGCGCACACAGGCAGGCCGGGGGGAGGGGGGAGGGGGGAGAGAGGAGGGTAGGAGGGGGAGGAGGGGAGGGGGTAGAGGGAGAGGGGAGGGGAGGATGCACAGGGAGAGAGAGGGCGCGCGGGGGGGGGAGAGAACGCGCGCCGAGGGGGGGAGGAAGAGAACGCGCGCCGGGGCGGGGGGGGGGGGAGAGAATGTGCGCCGGGGCGGGGGGGGGAGTGAGTTAAATATCTCACGTCAAAGACTTGAGAATAACAGGATAGCTGGGGATGCTTTATTAAACAAAATACGCTACAGCGATGGATGCAAGCAGCAATCTGTGTGAATCCCCTTCCATGAACAAAAGTAGGTTGAGAGGCGACCTAGTTGAGTTTTTTTTTTAAAAACAATGGACAATTTTAAGAAAAGATACAAAAAGAACATAGCTCATCATGGAAACTATTTAAAGACTGGTGACAATGTGAACGTGCTGCAGAGTGATTGAAGTGAATTTAACAAGCATATGAAGGAGAAGGAACAGAGGGTTACGCTGATAAATGACATGGGAACAGAATGCCAACTGTGAAGTTGTTCTTCATCTCAGTCCTAACCACCCCTCATCTTTGTAGTCTGCCTACTGGTTTAAGACCCTCCCATGAGATCATCTCTCATTCGTCTAAACTCCAATGAGTTTAGGCCAATCTTACTCACTTTCTCCTCGAGCAATCCTCCATCCGAGGGACCAATCCAGTGCATTTACACTGCTCTGACTCCAAGGCAATTATGTCCTTCCTTCAGATACACAGACTGCAGTGTGGTCTTAAAGTCCTGTGCAACCTCAGCAAACTTCCTTACTTCTCTGGACCCATTCCCTCTTGCAATAAAAGTGAATGCACTACTGGCCTCCTTAACTCTCTCTCTGCACTTGCATGTTTACTTCCAGCATCTCATGAACCAGCATAGCCATCAACTGAGGCAAAGGCATCGGCTCACTCAGCATGCCAATCAAGCCTTATGACACACTTATTCTGGGTTGACAGGGGGTCAATGACATGAACTATGTAAAGGCCAAATTATTCACTGGCAGCAAGTGTCAAAGCCAGAGTAGTAGATAGCCTAACACTTTACAGCAGCAGCAATCTGAGTTCAATTCCCACCACCATCCGAGAGGAGCTTGTACATTCTCCCCGACTATGTGGGTTTCCTCTGACAGCTTCGGTTTCCTCCCACATTCCATAGACATACGGGTTAGGGTTAGTAAGTTGTGTGCATGCTATGTTGGCTCCAGAAGCATGGTGACACTTGTGTGCAGCCCCCAGCGCATATTCGGACTGTGTTGGTTGTTGATGCAAAACGACGCATTTCACTATATGTTTCGATGTACATGTGACAAATAAAGTTAATCTTCATCTTTTCTTGATAGTCAGGTTTCCACTGGCTGCAATGGACACTTGTGGCCTCTCGAGATCTCCTGAAGAGGAGAGAATTCAAAATTAGAATTGCTGCAAAGGAGGCCAGAATTAGTGATGTCACATTTCCCTCTGGCGAGAATGTCTGGAACCAGTGACTACATTATGATAAGTGGCTGTCCATTTAGCTTTGAGAGGAGAAATCCCTTTCAGAAATCTTTGGAATTCTCTCCCCCCGTGTATGTTTGCCACTGAGCACATGCAAGGTGGGACTGATTGGACACCTAGAATTAAGCAATCCAGCAGGGAAGTGGACAACGTTGAGGATCAGCCAGATCGTATCAAGTCATGAATCAGTCTTGCAGGCTTTGCCCTGCTTTGGTTTTATGTTCTTAACTCCAGAGAAGCCTAGTTCCATGGCAGAAACACAATACAAGGAAAGACTACAAGCATTAGTACAACCAAAGGGATTTTTATCCTTCTGGTGGTAAGGTGAACATGGGTGTTAAACAACATGCATCAACCAACACTATCCCACCTACCCAATTCAGGTTTTATTTTAAAGCTGCAATGTATTTGCTTGGAATTTATAATTCACTCCCATAGTATCAAGTATGTTTAAAAGAAAATCACAAAAAAATGCTTGCACAAAAAAGCCAACTTGCTTTCCTGAAGTTGCATAAAAGTCATTCCTTTTGGCCAGAAACTTTGACCTTACCTGGCATTTGATTCCTGCTTTGCTACAGGGACACACCTCGGGATCACAGTAAAACCTACAGTCACACCCGCATTCCTCCCTGGATGAGCGAATGGCCCGTAGCTCGTGCTTTTCCTCCGTGTCAATCCTGTTGACGCCCGATGCACGTAACAAAGCTCTTCGCCTTTTTGTGGGTAGTGGTTGTAAAAAGAAATAGTCATCTACCTCAATACTGTCCACATCAATGTCATCATCGGAAACGTCATCAATGGTGAGCACATTGGCCTCCTCCGACTCAACCGTACCATTCTTGGTCAGCTGTTGGGGAGAAGATTAGAGTGGTTTAAGTCTGGGTATCTGCAGTGCAAATACCAAGTCCTATGCAAGAACCTTAAGTTGTGAGCCAGCCAGATAGCCCGATTCTGCTGTGCCATTTACTGAGATCACAGGTGACCCTCTAGTTGGCTACACACAATCTCCCAATTTCCTGTCCAAAGGATCCATCAGTTTCAGCCTCGAATGTACTTAATAAATGAGCCCCTATGCCCCTTTGAGTGGGAGTAAATCAGAGGTTCATAACCTTTTGAGTGAAGAAGTTTCTCACCATAGTCTTAAATGGGTGGTCTTCCAATCCTGAACCCTGGTTTTCGACTCTTCAGTATGGCACCACATAGCATCATTTCACCATGCCTCGCACGTCAACTTTTTCTGCCAACTGTGGCTGACAACATCCTAGGAGGCTTTGTCACACAACCTTCGCCTGTAATTGCCCTACCCACACACTGTTTGGTTGCTTAACACACCTGCTCTGTCATGCCTTCACAATTAAAAAGTCAGACTCATTAACCAACATGGAGAACATTTCTGACTGATTTTATGAGAAAGGTTTTAATTTGTTTTAAACATATATGGCTAAGCTTTTCCCTCTGGGTTGTTCTGAAGACAAATCTTTATTTCTGGAGAGTCCAGAATAATCCTGGAGGGTTCCCCCCCCCCCCCACCTGTGGGTTGCATAGTGAATTTATGATGGATGTTATTATGGTCAATCTACTGTAGGCGCCCAAAGCAACCATGGTATTTCAGTACTGTGTTCTCAATCACAGGACCCAGATTTGAACGTTCCTCCCAATTACAGAACCATTTTCAAGGAGACTGTTTTGACATCATTTGGTATGGGCTGCTGGACAGATCTTGTCCTTGATACAAGGACAAAAAAAAACAACAGTGGCTGCAGAGTAATCTCCACGCACCATGCTGTCCATCCACCATTTTTGTATCATCACTTGATATGGGGAAGGGGAAGGCAGGAGGAGGATTAATCAACATCACTTAGTGCTCCAGGGATGCCCACGCTGCTCTGGGAGGTACCTGTGCAAATCATTCAAAGCCTGCAATTACCTCCTCCTCACACAACAGCCCCCAAGATTTCCTTTGTTTAGTGTAGAAAGCAGGAATGCAAGGCGAGGTTACAGTGTTTATTACAAAATACTTATTTTTTAAAAACTCAAAGGAAAAAAGGACACAAAGGTCATAAAAGTAGTTTATTGATAATCCGCATAGAATTCTGAACCATTTTAAAGATAAATCCAGTGAAAATTCGTGTGACAAACAACAGGAATTCTGCAGATGCTGGAAATTCAAGCAACACACATAAAAGTTGCTGGTGAACGCAGCAGGCCAGGCAGCATCTCTAGGAAGAGGTACAGTCGACGTTTCAGGCCGAGACCCTTCGTCAGGACTAACTGAAAGAAGAGCTAGTAAGAGATGTGTGACTAACTGAAAGACTCATATCCCTTTTGCTAATCAACTGTCCAGCTCTTGGCTCCATCCCTCCCCCTCATTTTGGATCTCCCCCTCCCCCTCTCAAATCTCTTACTAGCTCTTCTTTGATGTGTGTTGCGAAAATTCGTATGAACTTTGTTAGGCTGGTAAAGTTGTCACTGTTTTGCCATCGTCAGCCTGATCACTAATCAGGGCCTCGGTCTGCAGGAAGAAAACCAATAGAAAAAGAATTACTCAAACAATGATGCAATGCTGCAACCTTCGACTAAAGATTATCCCGTTTTAGTGGACGGCCCAGTTTCAACAAGCAATTCGTACTGTAGCAACCATCAAGCTCAGTCACCCGAGATGGGCTTCTCAAGGCCAGTTAAAATATTGCAATGCTGGGAGCATGGACTGTTTGCAGTCTTACTTGTGAGGCTGGGGGGTGGGGTGGAGGGATTTGTGACAAAAATTATGTTAGTAAGCAAAAAGGGAGCATCCACCTTGAAGCAACGTTACAAGGAAATGGAGGGCAGTCCATGCCCAGTTGTACTGAATTGACATGCACAAACTTCTGGTCAATAGTGAATTGGCAGTCTACAGTGAATTAGGTGCAAGTAGCAAGAGCTTGTGCTGAGTATAATAGAAACCTTTACTGTTTATTCCATTTGTTTGGGTCTTCATCATGGAGAGACCATAGTGACAGTGCAAACCATTTCTCACAGCCTGCTGATCTATAATTATCTCTTCCATCATCACTCAGATCATGAATTGAGCAGTTACAGTTTTTTTTAAATAAAGGCAGTTAAACTCACACAGTCCCAACTGAATAGGTCCCGTTTCCACTGCAGATAGGGCCAGGGCAGGGGAGGGGTGTGAACCTGTTGGTTAATTTAAGAATTTTTAAAAAATTGGGACCTCTCCTCTTGCTTACTTTAAAACTACCCAATTCCAGATGCTTCATTTAAGGCTCATTCCACAGACCAGCATCATGAGCCACTGTCCCTTGGCCCAACGTATCACCTTCCCCCATTCACTGCCAACTTATTGAGGTTTATTCCTTCAATAAAACAGGACATCTCCTATATTCACAACTTAATTTTGGGCTTCCATTTGTTCTTCAGTATTGTAGCATCACTGGCATGGTACACACTGTAGGAACTTTGCACCAGCGGTGGAGGGAACCAAAATTTAGGATGGTGGAAGGGGTACCAGGCAAATAGGCTGCTGTTTTCTGGCTCAGGCCCAATGTTCTGCTTGGGACATGCTTGAAGCCAGCATGTCCCAAATTACACACATTCCAAATGTAGCTTCATCAGTGACCTATCCCACTTACTTTAGCAACTAAATGTCCTTGGGATTTACCCCAAGAACACACTTGATACCAGACTGCGCATTTAAAAAAACAAAGTGGAACCTGGGCATGCTTTGATAGGCATTTTTGGTTTACAAAATTTATCAAAAACATTCATAATGAAACCCATAGTAACAAGAACTGATCCATTTCTCAGGATTCTGGTGATTCAAGACTGGCTTGAGTATCCTTCGAGACAACAATAACAAGGCGTTACAGCAAGTGGGCTGTGAAACTATAGGAATTCTATCATGATTTCCAGAAAGAAAAATAAAATTGATGACATGGTACAGGTTTCCCCCGCTATCCGAAAGTAGAGTGGTCCAATGAAACCTTTCGTAAGCTGAAATGGCGTAAAGCAAAGAAGCAAAAATTTTTTGAATGTTCCCAGACCCAAAAAATAACCTACCAAATCATACCAAATAGCACATAAAACCTAAAATAACACTATCAAATAGTAATAAAAGCAGGAATGATATAATAGTCTATATAAAGTAGAAATAATGTATGTACGGCGTAGTTTCACTTGCCAGAATCACGAAGATTTAGCCAAAACCGATTTGTAGAAAAAAAATTAGCACATACACACATGCGCACGTACACCTGCCCGTGCAAGGCTTCACAGTCATGGTAGCCTTTCTCGGGATAAACACAAGTTTAAAGTGGGCGCCTTTTTTCGTAAAAGTGAAAATCCTCTTTGGATTTCTTTAGATTACTGAAAACAGGCACTAATGTAGGTCTTTCGTAAAAGCGAAGTGGCGTAAAGCCAACGTTCGTAAAGCGGGGGACACCTGTAATTGGGGAAAAAATACAAATGCCAAAGGCATAACATATGTCTGCATAGAAGATACTGGTTTCTGATGCAACTGGGTACATTTTGCACTTGTTTCTACAACACACATAGCCCTTGGGAGCTTTGATGTGCATTTGTGGAATCTTATTGAAAGCTATTTACTTATGATTTTATAACCAGAATCATTTTGCTCCACACCCATAAATGAAAATCTATTTCAGTTATAGATTTCCTTGCATGTCACCTATACAAGGACACCTACAAAAATGCAAGATTTTTTAAATTATAAAAACACACACAGATGCGCTGAAGATCTGAGCTCCACAAATCAAGGCTGCAGTAGTGGACTGAAATGTACACACTAATGTCCAAATGCTAGTCACACTCCACATTCAAGTGCTAGAAGATTAACTAAGGAAGAAAGCTGAATTTAGGATACTAAAAGCAACTTTGAGCTCCTTTCACGTGCTTTTTAATCAATACAGTTGCTCTTTCTAAGTGGAAGAACAGTGGCATTTCACATCAAACAATATCCCCCATAAACCAACTACAGCACTTGCTCAAACTGAACTGCCACTCTTATTCCTCCTTCAGGTACATCACTGTTTTCTCGAGTGAAGGGGGTGTCCTATGAGGAACAATGAACAGCTTGGGTCTATGATCACTGGAATTTAAAGGAATTAAGTGATCTTATTGAAACACACAGGATTTTTTTACAGGGTGGATACTGAGAAGATGTTTCCCTAGGGAGGCACAATAAGGGGTCATCCATTTAAGACAGATGAGGAATTCTTCATATGGAGGGCTGTGAATAGTTGCAATTCTCTCCTTCAGAGAACTGTGGAGACTGAGTCACTGAATTTATGCAAGCTGAGACAGACAGTTTTTGGACCTTCAGACCGTCAAGGCAAGTAGTGCCGAGGCCTAGATCAGATCAGCCATGATCTTCATGGTGGGGCAGATTTGCGGGATAGTATGGCCTAGGCCTACTCCCATTTCTTATGTCACTTCTCATTTAAAGCTAGCTGTCTTCCTTTTCAATCATCCCAGCATGCTGCTCCCAGTTTTATCTTGGATCTTACCCATCCCTTTTCTACAAGATGTTAAACCAAGGAACCCATTCCCTTATCCCTCGGATTTACACGAAAAGATTCTCATGACTACTACTCTAAAGAGAACCCGGAGGTTGCTTCCCTTAGCTTTCTCCTCTTGTGGGAATGGAGAGAAATTACTAGAACTGAGCCACTCATCCCTGGTGGCAAACTATGAATAGACAAAAGCATCAACCCTCCTCCAAAGGCTCTGCAAACATTCAAAAACTCCCAGTAATCCTGTCAGACACAAGATTGCACTGCCCGATGAAGAGCTTCTCATTTAAGCAGCTATTTCAAAAAAGGCACAATAAGCACGCACCAATAAGGCAGTGTGCAAACTATGCCACCGTAAAGTGACAATGTGTTAAGACACCCTGCTCCTCCAATTATCAAAGTAATCAACCCAGGTGATCACCACCATGTTCCATCTCCTGCATGCAATTGTAACACTTTGTTCCGTACACATAGCAACTCTATTGAAAGGAACAGTCAAGTCTAACAATTACAGGCAAAGGTGGGGCAATGACTGGCTGCAGACTTGCCAAGTTCTCAATGAAAACTCTTCAAATAGCCTACTGCTTAATACTCAATTCCTAGCTTGTAGCCTGGCTATAATCACAGTACTCAGTGTCCTAAAATCATTTATACTTTACTGGTGAAATGAACCATGGAATTAGAAAAGGGGACAAGGTGTCAGGTTCCAAGCAATATCTATTCACACTTTCCTCCACTGACTAGGATTGAATACAGCTCCCATCACTTAAAACTGTACACCTATCAAATAGTCTGAAAGAAGCTGCTGGCAGCACACAACAGCAAGTGTTGCCAGAAGGCGGGTTTGAAGGCTGTGGTGACCTTTAAACCTTGTGGTGTTGGACCTTTGGCTCCTGTATCTCCTGCCTGACAGCAGCAGTGAGAAGAGAGCATGGTCTGGATGGTGAAGGTTCTTGATGACAGATGCTGCTTTCCTGTGAGAGTGATCCTTGTAGATGTGCTCAATGTTAGGGAGGGCTTTGCCTCCGATGAACAAGACTTTTTGTAAGTTTTTTCATTCTTGGATATTGGCATTTGCATATCAGCTCAGATACTCTTCAGTGTATCTATAGAAATTTGTCAAAGTATTTGATGACAATCTGAATTTGCGCAAACTTCTAAGTAGAGGCACTGTTGTGCCTTCTTTGTAATGTCACTTGCGTGCTGGTCCTAGGACAGATCCTCTGATATGATAACATTATGGAATTTTAAGTTACTAATCCTCTCCACCTCTGATCCTATGAGGAGGACTGGCTCCAATATCTCCCTCTGGTAATCAATAATCAGCTCTGTGGCTTTGCTGACATTGAGTGAGGTTGCTGTTGCGGCACCATTCAACCAGATTTTCAACCTCCCTCCTAAATATACTGCAGACACTCCACCCTGCAAAAACTCATTTCAGGGAGGTAGCACCATCAATTTGCGGGAGACTCCCGGGAGAGGTGGGATGTCTGCAATAGAGTAGCTCCTTAGCAGCTAGCCAGCTAGTTTAAATAACGTTAGCTATGCTAATGAACGAATGACACCTGTTAAACTCACCTCAACATGTCTTTTACATTTTAACCCACCATGGGCAATAGAAAAGTCACTGTTGCAAATAGTGCAGCGAGCAACCCTGTCATTATTTTGAGCCCTATTAGGCAGGGGTACACTTTAGGGTAGTCTGGGGTGACGTACGTTTTATATTTTCTTTTTTTGGAACACTCTGCTACTCTGACATTTTTTTGGAACTCTCTCGCTCTCAATCGCGCTCGCTCTTGCTTTCTCGCTCTTGCTCTCGCTCTCTCTCTCGCGCGGTCGCTCTCACTCGCGCTTGCTTTCTTGCTCTTGCGCTCGCTCTCTCTTGCGCGTTCTCTCATGCTCGCTCTCAAAAAAAAAAATCAATTTCCGGGACATTGTATATAATTTGCGGGCATCAGGGAGCCACTATTAATATGCGGGAAACTCCCGGAAGTTCCAGGAGAGGTGGGATGTCTGATACTGATACATCATCATATTTGATTCGGCCAACAGTGGTGTCGTCAGCAAACTTAAATGTGGAAATAGAGCTATATTTAACCATACAATAATTGGTATAAAGTAGAGCAGGGGGCTAAACATAAGGGGGAAGTCATAGCAACACACACCTTCCACAAATAGAAGAGTTCTACACACTTATCCAGTATATCCTTCCCCTTGTCCTGTGAATCAGTGGAAAGCATCTTAAAATCAGTCAGATCATGGATTCAAGTTCCATTCCAGAAACTTGAAAACAAAAACTAAAGCTAACCCTGCAATGCAGTGCCAAGGGGAGTACCACCTTGTTGGCAGGGCGTTGTAATAAAATGCCGCTGTTGCACTCTTCATAGAGGTAAAGCAACGGACTCCATCACCAACTCTCAACGTGGGTACAAAATTTCCATTGGAACTTTTTTTTGGAAATTAGAGTCCTTGAGACAATTTTTATATTCCAATCAACATTACTGAAGCAGTTTATCAAGCCAGATAAACTGAGGGCTTGCAGTACGCTGTCTTCTGCATCTTAACAGTGACTGCACTACAAAAATACTACATTGGCAGAAGGTCCGCACATCCCAGTTTAAGTGGAAAATCCTTTCGAAGAAGCAATTCCACCCCCACCTAACTGATCTGATCACAAAGACTAACTTCAGCCCTACTTGAACTGTCAAGCCTGCTGCATGTTCCAATGCCTCATTTTTCAACTAGTAGCATTTTGCCTCTGTCTGTGCATCAACGCTTATGTTTTTCTGATGTGAGCAAAATAGCTGACGTTTTGCAAAGCAGAATAATAGCACTCTTCATCTGAGGCCCATTTCCTTGGCTCTCAACCCAGGTGATCATCACTATGTCCATCTGTGACATCCTTGTAACATTTTGTTCAGTACATGTAGCAACACCGGAAAGATCAAACAGCTGGGACTATTCATCCCACTTGAGCTCAGCTTTCTGCAAATAGGAAGGCTTGGGTGTTGGTGGAAATTTAAAAGCACTTGCATGCATTCAATTTAAAACCAGTTTGAGCATCAAATATTCACAATGGATGGTGCCAAGGTTTCACTTTGGTCAGACATCAAAAGGATCTGCCAAAGTAACCTTGAGTTTTGCAAGGGTAACCATTCATCCTTATAATGAATCTTAAGTCTCTTTAAAAGCAATAATAGGTTAGAGCAGAATATAGAAAGACAGAACTTCCCCACAATCCTGACATCAAAGCATTTGGACAAATCATAAACAGGGTAGACCTTTACCTTCATTTTGCGTACATTAAGCTTCTCCTCTTTCAAGTGGTCACGGAGCATTTGTCGGTGAAGATGTTCCTGCTCCTCAGCAAATTCACACAGTGTGTACCTGCGGATACAACTGTGGTGTCTGGCCATACCCAGGGAACTGCCACCCTGGCTGGGCACACTGGTGAAGCCCTGGCGGCGGGTGAAGTAGTAAACCGTGACTTGGTCGAAACGAACACTCTTGGCCCTCATCAGCTTCTGCTTCTTCAGAATTGAGGGTGCTGAAACAGAAGGCAGAGAGGTTGTCAGTCATTGTGCTGGGGACATTGCAGTGAGGGAGTAGATGCAGACATAGTTACAGGAGTAACACTCAAATGGTGTGCTTTCAGATTCACTGAGTGGGCACTCTATGCAGATTACCTGTCCATTTCTGAAGATCCTTAGTTTCCTCCATAAGTGACTACTATACAGGAAAAGCACTCCACTGGCCACAAAACACCCATAGTCTCAAACCACATCTGTTTTCAAATAGGAAGCCTGGGCTAATGGAAATTAAGAGTACTAATACCAACATTTATTGGCCACTATGGGACAGTAGCAGATCTGGTGAAGCTACTGCCTCAGTGCTGGAGATGCAGGCTTGATCCTGACCTCGGATGCTGTGCACCTGGAGCTTGCATGTTTTCTGTGACAGGGTGAGTGCTCCAGTTTCCTTCCACATCCCAAAGATGTGTGGGTTGGTAGATTAATTGACTGTTGACTATCCTTAGTGTGTGGGTGAGTGGAAGAATCAAGTGGGGGTGATTAATGAGAATGTGGGTGAATAAAAGATTGATGCAGCATTAGTATAAATACATGGTGATGGTCAGCAAAAACCATGGGCCAAATGGCCTGTGTCTGTGCTGCATCTATGTGACAATTACAAAATCTTGTCATATCGAAGACCATTCAAACTTTTGTGCATTTTCATGCATTTCTAAGGAACTATCCAATTGAACACATCCTCTGCTATTTCCTTATAGCCCTGCAATTTTCCCCAATGATACTAAATGGGATGCACCCCTCCACCCCACTACAGCCAGAGTTGGAACGAGGTGAATTTTCAAAGTTTTGCCACTATATCACTTCTAAAAGTTAGAGGTGGATTTGACTGCAAGGACAACCCAGCTGAGTATTCAGAATCCTTGGTGGAGGGACAGAAAGACCTAGGTAGAGTGGATTAAAGTCTGTCACAAGCCTTGTAGCCCATCAGGCCAGTGCTTATGCCTGTTTCCGTGGTATGAAGCGACTGAGAGTACAAGACTCCCCCCCCCGGATAGGACGCCAGTCTATCGTGAGGTTAACCCCCAGCATTTTTGCCAGTACCCATTTTCAGCTGGGTAGACTGGAGCAGTGTGTGGTTAAGTGCCTTGCTCAAGGACACACCTGCTGCCTCGGCCGAGGCTCAAACCCACGACCTTCAGATTGCTAGTCCAATGCCCTAACCACTTGGCCATGCGCCGCACAGGTAGAGTGGATGTAGGGAGGATATTTCCAATAGTGGGGGAATCTAGGACCAGAGGGCACAGCTTCAGAATGGAAGGACATCCCTTTAGAACAGAGATGAGGAGGAAATTCTTTAGCCAGAGGGTGGTGACAGTATGGAATTCACTGCCAAACGGGTATGTTTAAAGGGGAGGTTGATAGGTTCTTGATCAATAAGGGTGTTAAAGGCTACAGGGAGAAGGCGTGAGAACAGGATTGAGAGGGAAAATAAATCAGTCATGATGAAATGGCAGAGCAGACTCAATGGGCCAAATGATCTAATTCTGCTCCTATGTCTTAGGATCTTATGGTCTTAAAGGAGAAAGGCTTTTTAGTCCAATCATGAGCCTAAAGGTCAGAGCATTAACAACCAGTTCTTCAGGGTCCATCAATCACATGAAGCGCTGGTGGAGGGATTACATCAAAATAAGAAGCTTGTTCCTTTGTGAAAAACAGACAGCATCCGGGCAAAGGGAAATCAGCTGTGAAATGTGGTTGAAATGGAACAGAGCCTTTCACAGAGACAGGGAAACAGGTTTCTAGGAGCAACATTTCAGATTTTCAGGAAACAAACACCACCTCAGCAGTTTTGTAAAGCCTGTTTATTTGATCTCCACAGATAATTGTTTCTTCTGGAGCCCACTGTGAACACTTCTCTTTTACAGCCCAGCTGTTTAAAAGCCTGTACACTCTTTCCAAGACAACATTTGCCCCTGCCCTTCAATTTAACAGTTTCTGTTGTCCCTTCCTGACCCACTCATCTATGCAGCAAGTTCACTGCTAATTCTTTCCCACCAGCTTCTGATTGAGTCAATTAACATCCAGAGCCTGATCAGAAAAGCCTCTGATCTCAACCATAACACTGGCCATGGATGAATACTGCCCAATTTTAAATTTGAAAGATAACACCACACACACACACACACACACACACACACACACACACTTAGCAGCACTGGCAGGAACATAATAAGCTACACCCGCAATACTAGCAAGATACAGCTTGACCCACCAGCACTCAACAGAAAATCGCTCCAAATTCAAACCAAGGGTAATTCACTCTTTAGAACAACTCAGTGCCACAGACCCACTTTCCAACATCCCAATTCCAAAAGCATCTCCTTCTCTGTGCTTGAGGAAAACTCAAGCTGGTGAACAGAAAGCCACTATTTAAAGAATGTGATGGCCAAAGTTAGTTTATGCCTCAAAATTAAACTAGTTCCCATTGGTTTGCTCCCCACCCAAAAATTTTCTTTCCTAGATAAACATCAGTCATTAATTTATTGCAAGGCTGTTTGAGAGTTCAGGGCATGGGGGGAGCTGACAAGAGAAATGCCTTAACACTGAAGACTTGAAGCTTGTAAACAACTGTCCAGCTGTCACATGAACAGTCAAGGCAGCAACTGTTGAGAGAAAGTTTAATAACAATTTGAAATCGATGAGGTGATGGGTAGAAAGCTTAAGATAACTAGGGCTAGCAGTCATGGGCTGAAAGACCTCCTTTGTCATGATAAATGAAGACTGCATATGTTTGGTCAGCTGTTGCCATTGATAAAACGCTCCAAGAAAAGCAATATTCACAGGATTGATTAAAAACTAGGCCATAGCATGAACTAGCTGTTTGGCTATTATAAAATTAAGAGCAGGATGTCCCAAAACTTGGGAAATAGCTAACATTACCGTCACCATTTTTTTTTGACAGCTTTGTATTCCTCATTTCATCTTATGAAGGTTTAAAAGACAAAAGACAAGTAAGAATAAACAGTGGCATTTTGAAGCCCTGTTATTTGGCTTCCATTAATTCTTTAACAGAGAGAATAGTTATTCCCAGGGAACTGGCAATTAGCTCCTTACATATCAGTGCTCGCAGGGGAAGAGCAAGGACTCGCAAGCTTTAAACATGCATTGGCAAAAGGGCCAGCAGCCCCTGCTGTCTTTAAACATCCTCCTGCAGTGGATGGGGCTGGTGTCACACATCCCATTCAGATGCATCAACAGCAGCCTACCAGTTGCTCAGTCGTGCTTTCTTTCTCTCTGCGTGGAACAAAAACACTTCCACCACTGAGCAACATGCTTCCGTTTTTACTTACTTGACAATTTTCTTTTTTTTTGTTTTAATACATAAAGGCACAAAACCCCAGAGAGGAGGTCAAATAGACTCAACGTTGCACAGGAAAAATGACTTTATTGAACAACAGGTTTTTGGGAACCTTATTCAACGAATTAGGTAGAAATTCACACACTACTTGGGTTTTGACTTTATTTTCTATTCCCACAAATGCACTTGTGTGTGGGAATATATAAGTATCCGTTAGTCTCGTGAGACCATGGATTTGCGCCTTGGAAGGTTTCCAGGGCTCAGGCCTGGGCAAGGTTGTATGGAAGACCAGCAGTTGCCCATGCTGCAAGTCTCCCCTCTCCATGCTACCGATGTCCGAGGGAAGGGCACCAGGGCCAATACAGCTTGTCGTTACAGAGCAATGTGTGGGTAAGTGCCTTGCTCAAGGACACAAATGAGCTGCCTCAGCTGAGGCTTGAACTAGCAACCTTCAGATCACTAGACCGACGCCTTAACCATGCGCCAACTCTTTTACCCTGAGCAGTGGTGGGAATGGCAGAGGAAGTGGTGGGGAAAAAAAATATATACACACACACACGCACACACACACATTTTGTAACCTTTCCACTTGAAAATGCAAAGTGTGGCCTCAAAATTTAACGCACATTTCCATCGCCCTTCTGAATGTCCTGCATCCAGCTTTGGTGCCCTACAGTTACTCGGCCAAGAAGCTATCTTGGCTTTGAGTGCAAGCAAGGGGATGTAACCTAATACCATCCTCACCAGATACCCATTGCAGCAGGATAACAAACAGCAGTAGGTTGCCCTGTTGTTGTGGTCGGGTATCCAGCGACCATTTGAGACTGGATTCGGAGCAAGAAAGCTGCGAGTGAATGGCTGATTTTTCAGAGTGAAGGGAGATTTTACTGCTCGGGGTAAAAGAGAGGTGAGACTGCGCAGGCACATGATGTCAGCCAGTACAGCGCAAAAGGTTTAAAAAGAAGACTGCCATATCCAGCAGGCAGCAGAGTGATAGGGCTTTGGCGGTAATGGGAAGCGGCGAGGTAGGTTTACCTGTGTTAATTGCGGAAAGGAAGTAGTATGAGTGTGAGGCCAGTTTTCTGTGCTCGGTGTCAGATGTGGGAGGTCCTGGAGTCTCCCAGCCTCCCGGATGGCCATATCTGCACCAGGCGTGTCGAGCTGCAGCAACTAAGGGACTGAGTTAGGAAACTGGAGATGCAGCTCAATGACCTTCACTTGGTCAGGGAGAGCGAGGAGGTGATAGAAAGGAGTTATAGGCAGGTGGTCACATCGGGGCCACAGGAGACAGACAAGTGCATCACAGTCAGGAGGGGGAAGGGGAAGAGTCAGATACTAGAGAGTACTCCTGTGGCTGTACCCCTTGAGTACGGCTTGAGTACTGTTGGGGGTGGGGGTGGGGGTGGGGGGAGGAAACAGTCTACCTGTGGGAAGCAACAGTGGCTGTGCCTCTGGCACAGAGTCTAGCCCTGTGGCTCAGAAAGGTAGAAAAGGGAAGAGGATGGCAGCAGTGATAGGGGACTCTATAGTTAGGGGGTTAGACAGGCGATTTTGTGGACGCAGGAAAGAAACTCAGATGGTAGTTTGCCTCTCAAGTGCCAGGGTCCGGGATGTTTCAGATTGTGTCCAAGATATCCTGCAGCGGAAGGGAGAACAGCCGGACATTGTGGTACATATTGGTACCAATGACATAGGTAGGAAAAGGGAAGAGGTCCTGAAAACAGACTACAGGGAGTTAGGAAGGAAGTTGAGAAGCAGGACTGTGAAGGTAGTAATCTTGGGGTTACTGCCTGTGCCACATGACAGTGAGTATATGAATAGAATGAGGTGAAGGATAAATGCGTGGCTGAGGGCTTGGAGCAGGGGGCAGGGATTCAGATTTCTGGATCACTGGGACCTCTTTTGGGGCAGGTGTGACCTGTACAAAAAGGATGGGTTGCACTTGAATCCCAGGGGGACCAATATCCTGGCGGGGAGGTTTGCTAAGGCTACTGGTGAGAGTTTAAACTAGAATTGTTAGGGGGTGGGAACCGAACTGAAGAGACTGGGGAAGAGGAGGTTGGCTCACAAATAGAGAAAGCTTGTAGACAGTGAGAGAGGGAGGATAGGCAGGTGATAGAGAAGGGACGTGCTCAGACCGAAGGTTTGAGATGTGTCTATTTTAACGCAAGGAATATTGTGAACAAAGCAAATAAGCTTAGAGCGTAGATTAGTACTTGGAGCTATGATGTGGTGGCCATTACAGAGACTTGGATGGCTCAGGGACAGGAATGGTTACTTCAAGTGCCAGGTTTTAGATGTTTCAGAAAGGACGGAGGGAGGCAAAAGAGGTGGGGGCGTGGCATTGTTGATCAGAGATGGTGTCACAGCTGCAGAAAAGGTGGATGCCATGGAGGGATTGTCTACGGAGTCTCTGTGGGTGGAGGTTAGGAACAAGAAGGGGTCAATAACTCTACCGGGTGCTTTTTATAGGCCGCCCAATAGTAACAGGGATATCAAGGAGCAGATAGGGTAACAGATCCTGAAAAAGTATAATAATAAGAGTTATCATGGTGAGAGATTTTAATTTCCCAAATATTGATTGGCATCTCCCTAGAGCAAGGGGTTTAGATGGGGTGGAGTTTGTTAGGTGTGTTCAGGAAGGTTTCTTGACACAATATGTAGGTAAGCCTACAAGAGGAGAGGCTGTACTTGATCTGGTATTGGGAAATGAACCTGGTCAGGTGTCAGATCTCTCAGTGAGAGAGCATTTTGGAGATAGTGATCACAATTCTATCTCCTTTACATAGCATTGGAGAGGGATAGGAACAGACAAGTTAGAAAAGTGTTTAATTGGAGTAAGGGGAATTATGAGGCTATCAGGCAGGGAATTGGAGGTTTAAATTGGGAACAGATGTTCTCAGGGAAAGGTACAGAAGAAATGTAGCAAATGTTCAGGGGGTATTTGTGTGGAGTTCTGCATAGGTACGTTCCAATGAGACAGGGAAGTTATGGTAGGGTACAAGAACCGTGGTGTACAAAGGCATAAATCTAGTCAAGAAAAGAAAAGCTTACTAAAGATTCAGAGAGCTAGGTAATGTTAGAGATCTAGAAGATTATAAAGCTAACAGGAAGGAGCTTAAGAAGGAAATTAGGAGAGCCAGAAGGGGCCATGAGAAGGCCTTGGCGGGCAGGATTAAGGAAAACCTCAAGGCATTCTGCAAGTATGTGAAGAGCAAGAGGATAAGACGTGAAAGAAGAGGACCTATCAGGTGTGACAGTGGGAAAGTATGTATGAAACCGGAGGAAATAGCAGAGGTACTTAATGAATACTTTACCTCAGTATTCACTATGGAAAAGGATCTTGGTGATTGTAGTGATGACTTGCAGCAGACTGAAAAGCTTGAGCATATAGATATTAAGAAAGAGGATGTACTGGAGCTTTTGGAAAGCATCAAGTTGGATAAGTCGCCAGGACCCAATGAGATGTACCCCAGGCTACTGTGGGAGGCGAGGGAGGAGATTGCTGAGCCCCTGGCAATGATCTTTGCATCATCAAATGGGGACAGGAGAGGTTCCAGAAGATTGGAGGGTTGTGGATGTTGTTCCCTTATTCAAGAAAGGGAGTAGAGATAGCCCAGGAAATCTTACTTCAGTGGTTGGTAAGTTGTTGAAGATCCTGAGAGGCAGGATTTATGAACATTTGGAGAGGTATAATATGATTAGGAGTAGCCAGCATGGCTTTGTGAAAGGCAGGTCGTGCCTTACGGGCCTGATTGAATTTTTTGAATATGTGACTAAACATATTGATGAAGGAAGAGTAGTAGACGTAGTGTATATGGATTTCAGCAAGGCATTTGATAAGGTACCCCATGCAAGGCTCGTTGAGAAAGTAAGGAGGCATAGGATCCAAGAGGACATTGCTTTGTGGATCCAGAACTGGCTTGCCCACAGAAGGCAAAGAGTGGTTGTAGACGAGTCATATTCTGCACGGAGGTTGGTCACCAGTGAAGTGCCTCAGGGATCTTTTCTGGGACCCTTACTCTTTATGATTTTTATAAATGATCTGGATGAGGAAGTGGAGGGATGGGTTAATAAGTTTGCTGATGACAAAGGTTGGGTGTGTTGTGGATAGTGTGCAGGGCTGTCAGAAGTTACAGTGGGACATTGATAGGATGCAAAACTGGACTGAGAAGTGGCAGATGGAGTTCAACCCAGATAAGTGTGAAGTGGTTCATTTTGGTAGGTCAAATATGATGGCAGAATATAGTATTAATGGTAAGACTCTTGGCAGTGTGGAGGATCAGAGGGATCTTGGGGTCCGAGTCCATAAGACACTGAAAGCAGCTGCGCAGGTTGATTCTGTGGTTAAGAAGGCGTACAGTGTATTGGCCTTCATCAATCGTGGAATTGAATTTAGGAGCCGAGAGGTAATGTTGCAGCTATACAGGACCCTGCTCAGACCCCACCTGGAGTACCGTGCTCAGTTCTGGTCACCTCACTACAGGAAGGATGTGTAAGCCATAGAAAGGGTGCAAAGGACATTTACAAGGATGTTGCCTGGATTGGGGAGCATGCCTTATGAGAATAGGTTGAGTGAACTTGGCCTTTTCTCCTTGGAGCGACGGAGGATGAGAGGTGACCTGATAGAGGTGTATAAGATGATGAGAGGCATTGATCGTGTGGACAGTCAGAGGCTTTTTTCCAGGGCTGAAATGGTTGCCATAAGAGGACACAGGTTTAAGGTGCTGGGGAGTAGGTACAGAGGAGATGTCAGGGGTAAGTTTTTCACTCAGAGAGTGGTGAGTGCGTGGAATGGGCTGCTGGCAACAGCGGTGGAGGCGGATACGACAGGGTCTTTTCACAGACTTTTCGATAGGTACATGGAGCTTAGTAAAATAGAGGGCTATAGGTAAGCCTAGTAATTTTTAAGGTAGGGACATGTTCGGCACAACTCTGTGGGCTGAAGGGCCTGAATTGTGCTGTAGGTTTTCTATGTTTCTGTGAGACACTGTAGGAATGGCACCATTAAAAACATACAAAATGGGAGCAGTGCTCTGCTCCATTTGACCTGATCACAGCTGATCATCTACTTCAGCACCCATTCCCATCTTCTCCCCATATCCCTGAACAGCTTTAAATATTAAAGAATAGAGCCATCTGCTTTCTTAAAATACATTTACTGACTTAAACTCCACTGCTTTCTGTGGTAGAGAATTCCACAGGTTCACCAGATTCCAGCATTTTTCCCAGTACTGATATGAGACTTACTGGTCCACAATTTCCTGTTTTATCCCTTCCCACTTTTTGATAGAGTGGCATTAGATTTGCTATCCTCCAATCTGCAAGAACTTCAGGGTCCAATAAATTTTGAAAAGATGGCTCCGCTCTTTCCAGGGCCTTTTCTTTTAGTATTCTAGGATGCAGATCATTAGGCCTTGGGTATTAGTCAGCCTCGAGTCCCACTCATTTCTCTTGTATTATTCCTTACTTGTTATGATTTCCTCCAGTTCTTCTCTCTCTTTTCTCTCCACCCTCCACTCCCCCCCACCCCCCGCCCCGGACCTTTGGCTCACTAAGGTATCTGGTTTGTGTTCTCCTTTGCAAAGACAGAACCAAAAGTACATGTTCAATTATTCTTTCATTTCTTTGTTCCCAGTTATAATTTCTGATAGTAAGGGGATCTACACTTGTTTTCACTAATCACTTCTCATATTAGGGAATGACTAATTAAGGATGTCATTCCATGGCCAGATTACTGTGAACAGAACTTCAAAGTGTTCTGTCTAACAGCCCAGGCACTTGCTCTTGTAATTAGGCAGCCTTGGAGCCCAACCCAATGATGCAAGAGCTGACCAGTAGCCCTAGCTCTCAACCACGTGCACATGACAATACATATTCATAATGTGGGATAGTGGTATCAACAAGTATTTCAAGAGTACTTAGGTTTGGGGTAATGTATCTGCAGGAACAGAGGACAGGCTAACCAACAGAAAAGAGTCAGGATAAATGGGTCATTTTCAGATTTACAATCAGTTGAGTACCACAGGGATTAATGCTGAGGTCTTAACAATTTGTAGTCTATATTAATAACTTTGTTGAAGGGACTGAGCATACAGTAGCCAAATTTGCTGATATAAAGATAAGTCAGTTAACAAAAAGACAGAGCATGTAAATAGATAAAGACAGGTTCAGTGAGCAGGCATAAAGTTAGTTGATGGAATATAATGTGGGAGAATGTGAGCTATCCACTATGGAAGGAAGAATGAAAAACATTTAAATAGAAAAAAATGACAATATTGCAGTACAAACTGATCTGGGATTTCTTGTAGATACAGCAATGCATTGACAAAGATAATGAAAATATTTGTTATTGCATGGAATATGGGCTATTAAAGTGAGGTACAGGGAGTGAGGGTGGTTATGCAAATTTACAGGATGCTGGCAAGGTTGTACCTGGAGCACACACACAGTTTTCTCTCCCTATTTAATGAAGGATGTGCTGCTTTAGAGGCAGTGCAGAAGGCTCACTGGGTTGATGCTGGGGATAAAGGACTTCACAAATTAGAAAGGTTATGCAGATTAGGCCTATACTCACTCTTCTATAGAGGAATGAGTGATAATTTTATTGAAACATGCATTATTCTGTGGAAGGACTGAGTGTGGATGGTGATAAGATGCTTCCCTTAATGAGGGTATTTCAAACTAGGAAGGTGCCCCTTCCTTCAGACATACACTAATGCTGCAATGCTAAAGGGAAGGGCTGCCCATGCCCCATTCAAGTGCTTTAGACACCTACGGCACAATTCTCGAGAGCTGGGAGAGTTGAGGCTGTCACAGCTGTCTGCACTGTCGCTGTTACAGATATCATCATCCGATTCCTTGGCTGAAGAACAGAAGGATGTACCATCCAGCTCTTCAAATCGGCGCTTCAGGCTCCTGCTCATTGCCATCTCTATTTCTCACCCTGTTAAAGAAAAGGACAGTGTCATAGCACAGAGCTAATACCACAACAAGGGCATCTATCAACTTTCCTCACTTTATAAGCAAATAAAAGCCATCACCATGTGCATTACCATCTTCATATCACCAGAATTACACAAAATAAAGCAATGTTTCCGTGTTGCAAAAGTACAGCTGAAGTTGTAATTTGAGCAGGCAAATCATGCGCAAAAGTCTCCACAAACAGCAATGTGAAAGTGAACAGAATATCTGTTCACCAATCACCAACGGTCTATCCTAGTCCAACCACAGCCAAAGCAGCTCACCAGCACTCCTTCCTCAGGAGGCAAAAGAAATTTGGCATATTCCCCTTTGATTGACCCTCACTAATTTTTATCAATGTAATATAGAAAGCATCTTGCCTCGATGCACAAATGGCTTGGCACGGCAACTGCTCTGCCCGTGACCACAAGAAATTGCAGAGGGTTGTGGACACAGCTCGGCACATCACAGGAACCAGCCTCCCACTTGTAGACTGTCTGTACTTCTCACTGCCTCAATAAAGCAGCCAACATAATCAAAGACCACTCCCACTCCAGACATTCCCTCTTCTCTTCCACTAAGCCAAAGATACAAAAACCTGAGAGCATGACTGTGACACTGCTGAACCTCTCATCATGGCGCTAAGCAGTACTGCATCCATATTGTACTGTCTCAGTACTTCTATATTTGTGTGCTGTAACACTTTTTATTTGTAGTTATTTTGTAAATAACACTATTCTTTGCAGTTCTGGTCAGATGCTAAATGCATTTCATTGGCTTTGTATCTGTACTCAGCACAATGACAATAGAGTTGAATCTAATCTAATCTAATGTACCACTAGGCTCAAAGATAGCTTCTACCCTGTGTAATTTTTAAGTGGTTCTCTAGTACGATAAGATGGAATCTTAACCCCACAATCTACCCTGTTGTGGTCATTGCACCTTACTGTCCGCCTGCTCTGTACTTTGTCACTGTAGCAGATTATCCTGCATTCTCATTGATTCCTCTTGCACTACCTCAATGCACCGTCATAATTAAATGTATGGGGAGTATGCTAATTTTCCAATTTTTTTTAAAATGGATTAATGATGGAGGACTAAGTTTTGGGCTGTAGAAACTAGGGAGAATCTCCCCCCACCCCCAGTTCTTCCTCAAAATGGTGCCAGGGTTCTTTCACATCCACATAGGGCCAATGGGGTTTAAAGTCTTGACTGAATTCTTGATGCTCCGCCTCCCAAAGGGTAGCACTCCCTCAGCAAACAACTTGCCACTTATATAAAAAGTCAAAAGATTCACACCATTTCATTGAACCTTCATTACCTTCCATCCTAGACCATTAGCAATGCAAGATCAATCAATCATGGCTTGGCTTCACTTCGCGAACAAAGATTTAGGAAGGGGGTTGCCCACATCTTCTTCAGGCTCGCTGGTGGCTGACGAGGCCAATACGGGACAGGCAGGCCTGGCCACAGTGGCTGAATGGTCGGGGAGAATGGTCGTAGACGTGGGCATGTCCTTCTGCTTGTGCAATGGTATTTTAGGTGGAGCAAGTGTGTGCAGTACTGGCCCCACCCTTTACACCTGGGTTCATCTGCCATAGCCTTGCAAGCTGGGACGGTGACAGCGAGGTCCTCGGGTCATAGGAGTTACGCTGGAGTGTCCTTCTCCTAGGTGGATGGCCTGACAAGGCTAACGAGCCCCACCTGCCTGGGTTTGGATTCAGAGTTGTCCTTCTCTTCGGCTGGCTGCCAACCAAGGCTAACAAGCCCAGCCTTCCCATCCAGTTATACCGCCGGACACTCAGTCGCACCATAACGTAGCAAGCTCGCTGGAAACGGGGGGGGCACTGTCGAGAAGGTGTTGCTATGGATGCAGTAATATAGGAGAGGCCATTTGCAGTGGCCTCCTGCCTAGCAGGCCAGACCGTGACCACGCGGCGATCACTACACCGGGAAAGGAGAGGCAATGTATTGCACATACACTTTCCCTGGGTGAGCGGGACGTCAGGCCCAGACCTCACCTGCAAGATATAGATATGCAATTATACAAGATCTAGATAGGGTAGATCGCCAGTGCTGGCTTCTCATGCTAGGGGGTCTAAAACTAGAGGGCATTGGTTTAATGTGAGGGAGGAAGTTTAAAGGAGACCTGAGGGGCACTTTGTTAGTACCTAGGATGAGCTGCTAGATGAGGGGGTGGAGGAATGGACAGTAACATTATTTAAGAGGAATCTTGACAGATACTTGAATGAGCAGGGCATACAGGAATGTGGAATTAGTGCAGGCAAGTGGGATTAGAATAAGTAGACATGATGGTCAAAATGGACAGAGTGGGTTGAAAGGCCTGTTTCTAAGCTACAGAACTCTATGACTCTTTAACATACTCTGGAACACTTTGATACCAATGAACTTGTGGATCCACCACCCCCACTCAATGCTTTCCCACACAAGGCTGCTCAGTATGAAATTTGAGAAATTAGAAATCATTTGCTAAGCTTTACTCTTGCCAAAACAAATTGGGTAGTATTCTACATAGAAAATTCACCAGTAGTCGAGTGCTTTAGTAGCACACTTTCCACCCTTGGAGACAAATGAGTCGTGGCTGGATATCCTGTTCACCAAAGGAAAGTGAAGTGTCTTCCATAGCGTTTCCTTTCCAGGATATAGTGATCGCTGTGGGACGACTGTTTGGCTTACCATGCAGGAGGTCACTCGCATATGGCCACTCCTACACTACTGTGCCCATAGCAACGCCTTCACGTGGTGTCCCTGTTCTTACTGAGTTTGCTACGTCATGGCACGACCGAGTGTCCAGTGGTATGACTGGGCAGGCAAGCCAGGCTCATCAACCTTGGCTGGCAGCCAGCCTAGGAGAACGACAACTCCGATTCCAAACCCGGATAGATAAGACTCATTAGCCTTGCCAGGCAGCCTGTGTAGGAGCAGGAAAACTCCAACACTCTTATTGGAAAACTCCAATAGCCTTGCAGTCACCACAGCTCGCTGTGCCATTGTGGAATGTCCCCCAGCCTAAAGAGTAGAATCGGTCCAAGCGCTCTGATCCTCACTATAAACTTATACAGTACAGGCGGCAAGAAAAGTCCTACAGTGATGGAGATATTCTCTCCTAATCTTCATAAGTGAAGAATCAGTTATCATCATCCCACCCCTATCAAGACTCCTTGGAACATCAACTGTAAATGAGTCCTTAGTACTTCAATTTGGGGCAAGTTGTTCGAACAAATGTTCATTTTCTCTCCGCTCCAGACTTCCAACCATAGCTAAGTAACCTTCACTGGTTCTAGGGATCTGCTAGAATGTGTACTTGCCCTCCACCCCTCCCTGTCAGGTGGAAGGTTGTGGGATCAGAACAACCACCAACTAATTCAGAGAGACATTTCAGTTTAGAACAAGGGACTGCTGCACACTTAGGAAGGCATAAAATATCCCAAGGGATTGTTTCTACAAAAACATCCTCTATGTGTCTCAGAGGCTAGTAACTATCCCTTGCTTGGCACCAAACGCCAAACGAGCTGGTTATTGACTCCTGTTGGGCATTGGTGTGCATTCCCTACATTTGTGTGTGCCCAGAAGTTATTCAATCAGCAAAACACACAACATTGATGAACCAGTCTCATGCAATTCTGTACAACATAATTGCTTAATTGTGCAATTATGTTGTACAGAAGATACTGTGACAGGAAGTATAGATAAGCTGGCTGAAAGGTGGCAACACTGTGGCCCTACATTTGGCCAATATTAACACTGAATTCTTCCAGCAAGAATTCCTGGATAGCAAGGAGTAGCACTCTAAATGATCCACCCATGATAAACACAAGAGATTCTGCAGATGCTGGAAATCCGGAGTAACTTAACACGCAAAATGCTGGAGGAACTCAGTGGGTCAGCCAGCACCTATGAAAAGAAAAAGAGAGTTGATACTTTGGGCTGAGAGGATCTGATGAGGGCAGTGATCCTCCAGAGTTTTGATGAAGACTCTCAAGTATCAACTCTGACCACCCCCCCCCCCCCACCCATCCCATCTCCAAGATCCTTGGGAGCTATTTTCCAGTTCTGGCTTGTCACTAACAATGGTGAACAGGGATCATCACTTAGAAGTTGCACTGCAGCCCAACTGAGGCATGATTAAGTTTGTCCACAACCAATTGCAGAATACGCCAAGGTGGATGGACCCCAGTTTTGATCAAATTCTGGAGGCATTTGAAGACAAGAAACAGAAAGGAGCTTTTATAAACCCCAGCTCCAGGTGTTTGGGGCAAATTTGTTATGCTGAACAAGAATATTCAATCACTTTAATACATTACTTATTTCAACTCTAGGCAGCCAAGTTTTCCTTTATTGACAAGTAAAATGAGAGTAAGAAGACAATCACACACAGTGGGGCTTCCAGTGAATGGGGATAACTCAAAACTACTGGAAAGAATGATACAGCTCCTTTTCCTGGGGCAAAGCTCAGGTCTGCCTACACCAAGGAAGTTTTCCAGTCCTGATGAATGGTCTCAGCCCAAAACATCGACTGTATTCTTTTCCATAGATGCTGCCTGGCCTGCTGAGTTCCTCCAGCATTGTGCGTGTCACCAGGACTGGAGCCAATTCCAAAAAAAAAATAGAAAAGCAACCTACCTTCCTGTTCACTAATATTTCCCACTCAGAACATCCCTACCCTTGATTCTAAACCTTAATGTGGCTGCATCTTTCCTTCCTCCCTTTCCAATATTAAACTGCAAGCAGACTGCTGCCCTGGGATTGGTCCCTGCCTCAAGCCATTACAGCTCAAATTGAACTTATTGTCTCTATTTGTGGGTGCAAGAGCTGCAAAAGCAGTCATGACTTTAGTTGAAGGACAAAAACTGGAGCACCAGGGGACAACACTGAAAACGTCCTCAAAAATCAAAGTAAACCACCTATTATCAAAGTACATACGTGTGACCATACACAATCCTGAGATTTATTCTCTTGCGAGCATTTACAGTAAATATAGGAATTCCAACAGAATCAAAGACAGACCATACCCAACAGGACAAAAAACACAATGTGAAAAAGACAACAAACTGCAAACACAAAACAAGAGAGGGAAAAAAAAGCAATAAATAGTGAGAAGTTGTAGAGTCCTTGAAAGTGAGTCCATAGATTGTGGGAACAGTTCAGTGTTGGGGCAACTGAAGTTATCCCCTTTGGTTCAACAGCCTGATGGTTGAGGGGCAAGAACTGTTCCTGAACCTGGTTATGTGGGTCCTGAGGCTCTTGTACCTTCTTCCTGATGACAGTAGTAAGAGAGCATGACCTGGATTATGGGAGTCCTTGACAATGGATGCTGCTTTCTCATGACACTGCTCCATGCAAATGTGCTCAATGGTGGAAAGGGCTTTAACGGTGATGGACAAGGTTACATCCATGACTTTTTGTAGGATTTTCCACTCAATGGCATTGTGTTTCCATACCAGACCATGATGCAATGAGTCAATACACTCTCCACCACACATCTGTAGAAGTTTGTCAGTTTTAAATGTCATACCAAATCTTTGCAAACTTCGAAGAAAGTAGAGGTGCTGCCATGCTTTATTTGTAATGGCACTTACATGCTGGACCCAGGACAGATCTACCGAAATAAGACGGAGGAATTTAGATTTGCTGACCCTGCCACCTCTGAAACCCTGATGAGGACTGGCTCATGGACCTCTGGTTTCCTCCTGCTGAAATCAGATCCTTGGTCTCGCTGACATTGAGTGAGAGGTTGCTGTGGCACTATTCATTCAGCTTGCAATACCCTAGCTAAAAATAAAATGTACTACATCCATTACAATGCAAGGAGCCATCAGCCAAAGACACAGGTTTAACAGAGCACGCATTGCTCATTTCAACTATCCATTTGCTTCTCATTTATGAAGGGTTTAAGCTGGGAAAATTGGAGCTCTTGGGAATCTACAGTGCTGATATGGTTGGGGAAAATACATCCTTCCAGAATACAGTGATTTGCATGACCTTGCAAGTCTCCCAGGACAGCGATTCAAGAGCAAGGCTGCATTGCCCTAGCAAGCCCATAAGCAAGACACAGTCCAAGATCCCCCTCATTGCTCCAGTTGTAGAGGGAAAACAAAGTTCTTATAGTCCAAGGCAGAAACAGACTAGGGGGATCCAAAGGTGACTTGTAGAACCAGGAAATGTCTGGCCCAATTGGTCCCAAAATAAAAACAACGACCCAGAAACTGTGGCTACTGTTTCATTCTGGAAGTGAGGAGGCTGGGAGGTGGGTAAGAGTAGGAATTGATTATCAATAACTTAACATTGAAACACAAAACAGCATTACACAACCAAATATCCAGACCTGTTCCTGGATTTCCTTTGTTCTTCACCAGTGCTCATTTGTCAGTTAAGTGCCAATCTGCCTTCTCTCCTTTCTCAAGCCAACCCCTGCACATCTGCTCCAAGCAGATGCTATTCACTTTGTGATGCTGGGAATGAGTGCACCTAGCAACCACATCACATGCTTCTTTGCATCAGGCGGTCGTGATCTAATCTGTGCTTGAAGGCCACTTCAGAGCAGTCACTGCTGAATGCAGCTTTAATGAATGCACTCACAGGTCTGAGGCTTAAAATCAATAAACATTGTGAAGAAATGTTGTGTTCATTGCATGCCAGCTAATTTAAGTGACAACTCACAGCAGAAGAGCAAAGATATGGCAAAAGAGGCGGTGAAGCTGGGCTTTCAGAGACCCATGATGATCTGGAATTCCTTGCCTATAGCCGTGGTGGAGGCACTGCCAATTAATGCCCTCAAGAGGGAATGGATAAATGGAAAATAATTGTCCAGGAAACAAGTGAAGGAAAGGGACTAATGGATAGCTATGCAGATTCAATGAGCTAAATAGCCTGATCCTATGCCTTTGCAATTCTATAATGACATCCATCTGCCAATCTTCAATACCAACTCAAATGAAGATTAGAAAAAAAAGACCTTTGGCAAATCCACTAACCCTTCAATAAGATTTTATTATTGAAATAGATCTGTATGGGACATTCTTGTGACAAGCTGCAAAACCAAAATTCACCCTGGGATCTTATTCAATTTACTCAAATGTACAAGGCCCATTTTGTGTAGTTAACCAGCACAGCCATTCCACCAATGTTGAATGAAATCAAGCGGACTACAAACTGCCACACTTCCAATTGGCAGCTCAGCCTCTCTACTAAGGAAAATGGGCAAACTGCTAAACAAGTGCTCTGCTGGTAGCATTAAAATTACTAAACTGGAGTTTAAACAGGCACAAATCCAGTCATTCCTTGGCCTTGCACATCTTGACCCATCAGTTTATTCCACTCTAAGCTTTATCAAAAAATGTAGCCAGTCTCGCTAGTCAGCCTTCATTCCAGTCGGATGAGAGCTTATAGAACCTATACAGACCACCTTCAGTGCTGTCTAGGCACAAGAAGCCCCAGACATCAGATCATGGAATCAATCCTCATATGACCCAGTGGAAGGATTTGTGGACCCAAGTTAGAAACAAATTCCTTGTGGCTGGACTAGGCCAAGTATCTGACTTCCAGCCCAAGGCTTGGACCACCCTGGACTGTGGCACCAACCAAGCAGGCAGCAGCTACTTGTTGCGCAAATGGTAGTTCAAAGTCACACCACCTTCCCAAACTTCAGATCCTGTTATACACCATGGCCAAAAGACCACTCAAGATGGCATCAGAAACAGCCACTATCAGCAAATATATCCTAGAACTCAATCAACATCACCAACTTGCCATTATGGAAGTGACACCAATACAGGATGCAACCCTGTGATCAGGTTCTATCACTTGGCCCCATTTTCACCCTGATGGGTCTTTCATCAACTAACCAGGAAACAGTGGTGACACGGCAGTTAACTTGATTATGAAGGCTGCTCAACAATCCAGAAAATTCAAACTCACCCACTGCATCTGTGGAATTTATATTTGTGAACAAGTTTTAAAAACTACTGTATTGTTGTAAAATTCCAACTAATTCACTGTTTTTAACCAATCTGACTATTTACAACTCCAGTCTACTCACCCCATATGGTTGATTCTAATCACTTTAAATGATCCACAATGTGCCATTTGGCTCTCACTTATCAAGCGTTTGTGCTAAGGAGTAGGGGCTCTTAAGAATGCCATTTCCAGTGTTGGTACTCTTCTAAATGCCCTCTGAAAGGACCTAGGCTTATCAAGACAGTTCAATATCGGATAGGCAACATGTACCAACATTGCAAAGTTCCACAGTTCACAGATGACACACCACATTTTACACAATTATTAATAAAAAGAATGCCCTCTACGGAACATCTTGCCACCCTTTTGCCCAGCAAACCAAGGATACAGAAGGCAGGTATAGAGATTTCTCCCAGTATGCAGAAACGTAGAAGCCACGTGATAAGCACAGAATTTCAATTGCAGCTTGTGCAATTGTAAAGATGAAAAAGCACACAGAATTGGAACCACTAGCTCTATTTCAACAGCCAAATCTGGACATTGACAGATACTCAGCTGAGATCTCTGATCGAAAAGGAAAGCAGGCTGCATTTTTATGCATACAGAGAATCAGGGATTTTTCAAGCTCTCTTACAGAGCTGCAGAGACAAACAAGGAAGAGCCTTTCAATAACATACAAGTGTTCATTTATAATAGTGCAATCTTATTGAAATTACTGACTGGAAATGGCTGTGTCCATAGTGGCCCGCTGTGCTAATTTTTTTTAATAAAGAGGAAAAATATCTTGGATTCACCCACACAAAATGTCTCTACTTCCCTATAAAGTATCTCCCTTGGTTCACTCAGCATGGAAGGAAAACACTCACACTCTTCTTATTATTATTTTACAAAACTACAAAAAGGTTAGCATTCAAGCCAGAATGCAGAGATCAGGGGTTCATTTGCAGAAAGCTCAAATGGCCGGTCAAGAAATTCAGAGGGTTTGACTATTGATCTACTCTGGAATATTGGATATGGTTCAGTAGACAGCATTCTTTATCCAAATCAGAAGGGCATAGGTTTCAGTCTGACTGAAGAAAGGAACCAAGAATCCAGCTCAACCCTTGGAGCACCCTGCACACGAGTGCCAACATCAAGGAAGCACCCCACCATGCCAGCTTTCAGTTAAGGAACAAAGTGCTAGAGGAAGTCAGCAGGTCAGGCAACATCAGTGAAGAAAAAATGGGCAGTCAACATTCTGGGTTGTGATTGTTGGCAGAATTTCAGATGGTGAGGAGAGGGTGTACAGGAGGGAGATACGTCAGCTAGTTAAGTGGTGTCACAGCAACAACTACGCACTCAACATCAATAAAACCGAAGAGCTGATTGTGGACTTCAGAAAAGATGAGGGAACACACACCAATCCTCATTGAGGGACCAGAAGTGAAAAGAAAGGGCAATTTCAAGTTCCTGGATGTCAATGTCTCTGAGGATCTAACCTGGGCCCAACATATCAATGCAGTTATAAAGACATAACAGCAGTTATATTTTATTAGGAGTTTGAGAAGAGTGGTATGTCACCAAAGACGCTCGCAAATTTCTACAGCTGTACTGTGGAGAGCATTCTAACTGGCTGCATCACCATCTGGTATGGGGTGGGGGGGGGCACTGCACAGGATTGAAGAAAGCTGTAGAAAGTTGTAAACTCAGTCAGTTCTATCATGGACACTAACCTTCCTAGCATCCAGGATATCTTCAAGAGGCGATGCCTCAAAAAGGTGGCATCCATCATTTAGGACCCCCGTCACCCAGGACATGCTCTCTTCTCATTGCTACCATCAGGGAGGAACAGAAGCCTGGAGACACGCACCCAACAATTCAGGAACAGTTTCTTCCCCACTGCCATCAGATTCCTGAATGGGCATCGAACCAATGAACACTACCTCCTCTTTTTGCACTACTTAATTTAACTCTAAGATATATATACACTTCTATGGTAACTTACAGTTTTTATAATATATTGCAATGTACTGTTGCTGCATAACAACTAATTTAACATATGCCAGTGATGTTAAACCAGATTCTGATTCTTCATCTGGACTTGGAATTGATCAGTCTGGATAAAGGGTTTCAATCCAAAAAGTTGACTGGCTAAGAAATTCAGAGAGCTAGACCACAGATGCTGCCTGACCTGCTGAGTTCCTCCAGCATTTTGTGTGCATTGTTCTGGATTTCTAGCATCTGCAGCACCTTGTATTTATAAAGTGAAGCATTATCTTTTTCCGACAGTAGTGGTCTGAACTTCTGAGTGCCTCCAGCATTCTGTTTTCATTTCTTTCCCCCTCAACATTACATTCTTGATGCACACAGGCCTATGGAACGTGGCTGGATGCAGGTGCAGCTTTCTGGATGACACTGATGCCTGTCTGAGTGTCTGTCTGCACACAAGTTTCAGCATGTCTTTGCATAAATATCGCATTTTCTGCAGTAAATGCTGAAGAGCTGTTGCAATTGTTGGTCACTATCCAACAGTTAGTACATGCAAACTGCATATTCACAGCTATTTTGATAGCTGAGCAAACTTTCAGTGGAAAGGTTCTGCTCACTGCCTTTAGTAAAGAGGTGCAACACCATAGAGAGTGATGATGAAGAGTAACCCAAATATTCTTCTATATGCCTTGGTAATTGCCCACAAATAACTTTGGGGAATGCAAAAAGTACACAAAACTAATTTTTTTCTTGTCGCTTCTGAGGATAGAAACACAGAAAACCTACAGCACAATACAGGCCCTTCTGCCCACAATGCTGTGCTGAACATGTCCTTACTTTAGAAATTACTTAGGGTTACCCATAGCCCTCTATTTTTCTGAGCTCCATGTACCTATCCAGGAGTCTCTTAAAAGACCCAATCGTATCCGCCTCCACCACCGTTGCCAGCAGCCCATTCCACACACTCAGCACTCTCTGAGTGAAAAACTTACCTCTGACATCTTCTCGGTACTTACTTCTAAGCACCTTAAAACTGTGCTCTCTTGTGGCAGCCATTTCAGCTCTGGGAAAAAGCCTCTGACTATCCACACAATCAATGCCTCTCATCATCTTATACATCTCTATCAGGTCATCTCTCATCTTCTATTGCTCCAACGAAAAAAGGCTGAGTTCACTCAACCTATTCTCATCAGGCATGCTCCCCAATCCAGGCAACATCCTTGTAAATCTTCTCTGCACCCTTTCTATAGTTTCCACATCCTTCCTGTAGTGAGGCGACCAGAATTGAGCACAGTACTCCAAGTGGGTCTGACCAGGGTCCTATATAGCTGCAACATTACCTCTTGGCTCCTAAACACAACCCCATGGTTGATGAAGGCCAATGCACCATATGCCTTCTTAACCACAGAGTCAACCAGCACAGCAGCTTTGAGTGTCCTATGGACTCGAACCCCAAGATTCCTCTGATCCTCCACACTGCCAAGAGTCTTACCATTAATACTATATTCTGCCATCATATTTGATCTACCAAAATGAACCACCTCACACTTATCTGGGTTAAACTCCATCTGCCACTTTTCAGCCCAGTTTTGCATCCTATCAATGTCCCACTGCAACCTCTGACAGCCCTCCACACTATCCACAACACCCCCCAACCTTTGTGTCATCAGCAAATTTACTAACTCATACCTCCACTTCCTCATCCAGGTCATTTATAAAAATTACAAAGAGAAGGGGTCCTAGAACAGACCCCTGAGGCACACCTCTAGTCACTGACCTCCATGCAGAATATGACCTATCTACAACCATCACACATCAAAGTTGCTGGTGAACACAGCAGGCCAGGCAGCATCTGTAGGAAGAGGTGCAGTCGACGTTTCAGGCCGAGACCCTTCGTCAGGACTAACTGAAGGAAGAGTGAGTAAGGGATTTGAAAGTTGGAGGGGGAGGGGGAGATCCAAAATGATAGAAGACAGGAGGGGGAGGGATAGAGCTAAGAGCTGGACAGGTGATAGGCAAAAGGGGATACGAGAGGATCACGGGACAGGAGGTCCGGGAAGAAAGACAAGGGGGGGGAGACCCAGAGGATGGGCAAGAGGTATATTCAGAGGGACAGAGGGAGAAAAAGGAGAGTGAGAGAAAGAATGTGTGCATAAAAATGAGTAACAGATGGGGTACGAGGGGGAGGTGGGGCCTTAGCGCAAGTTAGAGAAGTCAATATTCATGCCATCAGGTTGGAGGCTACCCAGATAGAATATAAGGTGTTGTTCCTCCAACCTGAGTGTGGCTTCATCTTTACAGTAGAGGAGGCCATGGATAGACATGTCAGAATGGGAATGGGATGTGGAATTAAAATGTGTGGCCACTGGGAGATCCTGCTTTCTCTGGCGGACAGAGCGTAGATGTTCAGCAAAGCGGTCTCCCAGTCTGCGTCGACTTCAACTCTTCCTACAGATGCTGCCTGGCCTGCTGCGTTCACCAGCAACTTTGATGTGTGTTGCTTGAATTTCCAGCATCTGCAGAATTCCTGTTATCTACAACCATTCTTTGCCTTCTGTCAGCAAGCCAATTCTGAATCCACAAAGCAACATCCCCTTGGATCCCATGCCTCCTTACTTTCTCAATAAGCCTTGCATGAGCTACCTTATCAAATGCCTTGCTGAAATCCATATACACTACATTTACTGCTCTATCTTCATCAATGTGTTTAGTCACATCCTCAAAAAAATTCAATCAGGCTCTTAAGGCATGACCCGCCTTTCACAAAGCCAAGCTGACTATTCCTAACCATACTATGCCTCTCCAAATGTTCATAAATCCTGCCTCTCAGGATCTTTTCCATCAACTTATCAACCACTGAAGAAAGACTAACCGGTTTATAATTTCCTGGGCTATCTCTACTCCCTTTCTTGAATAATGGAACAAGATCCACAACCCTCCAATCCTCCGGAACCTCTCCTGTCTCCATTGATAATGCAAAGGTCATCGGCAGAGGCTCAGCAAACTCCTCCCTCGCCTCCCACAATAGCTGGGGTACATCTCGTCTGGTCCCAGTGACTTATCCAACTTGCTACTTTCCAAAAGGATAAACATTATCAGTTTCATGAAGACATGGGAGTGATGTTCGATTGAAAAGAACAGCAAGAACAGCTTAGATTCTGCACAAATGATCAAATGGGGCCTTTAGTGATACATAGGTCATAACACGAGGAATCAGAAGATTGAACCAGGAGATTCAAAGTTAAATAACCACATTCTGAAGTGACCAAACTTATTAATTCATTCATTTAAGAGATATTTAAAGCAGATATATTTAAAGTGGAGGTTGGTAGGTTCATGATTAGTCAGGGCATCAAAGGTTTTTGGGGAGGAGGCAGGAGAATGAGGAAATAAATCAACCAAGATCGAATAGTGGAGCAGACTGAATGGGCCAAATGGCCTATTGCCACTCCTATGCCATGTGGTCTTTATGAGATCTAGGTGGCACTGGCACAGTGAGCAATTATTGATCATCCCTTGATGAGAGTGGTAGTGAAGAGTAGATAGATAGACATACTTTATTGATCCCGAGGGAAATTGGGTTTTGATACAGTTGCCCCAACCAAGAATAGAGTATAAATATAGCAATATAAAACCATAAATAATTAAATAGTAACATGTAAATCATGCCAGATGGAAATAAGTCCAGGACCAGCCTATTGGCTCAGGGTGTCTGACCCTCCAAGGGGGGAGTTGTAAAGTTTGATAGCCACAGGCAGGAATGACTTCCTATGATGCTCAGTGTTGCATCTCGGTGGAATGAGTCTCTGGCTGAATGTACTCCCGTGCCCAACCAGTACATTATGTAGTGGATGGCCCAAGATGGAGTGCTTTCATGACTACTGCAATCCTTCTTGTGAAGGTTCGCTTACAAAGGGAGTCCAAGGATTTCAACTGAGCAATAGAGATTAGATATTTCCAAGTCAGACTTGGCGGGAACCTGGAGCTGGTGGTAGACTAAGTTCAAAGTAAAATTTATTATCAGAGTACATACATACAAACCTGAAATTCTTTTTCTGCGGGCATACTTAAACCTATAGAATAATAACTATAAACTCTAAACATCAGGAAGATAAACTGTAAACACACTGTGCAAATGCAAATATAAATAAATAGCAATAAATGAGCATGAAATAACAAAACAGTCCTTAAATGAGCCCTTAAGAGTGTAGCTATCCTCTTTTGTTCAAGAGCCTCATGGTCATGGGGTAGTAAACACCAGGAATTCTGCAGATGCTGGAAATTCAAGCAACACACATCAAAGCTGCTGGTGAACGCAGCAGGCCAGGCAGCATCTCTAGGAAGCGGTACAGTCGACGTTTCAGGCCGAGACCCTTCGTCAGGACTAACTGAAGGAAGAGTTAGTAAGAATACTAACTCTTCCTTCAGTTAGTCCTGACGAAGGGTCTCGGCCTGAAACGTCGACTGTACCTCTTCCTAGAGATGCTGCCTGGTCTGCTGCGTTCACCAGCAGCTTTGATGTGTGTTGTCATGGGGTAGTAACTGTTCTTGAACGTGGTGGTGAGAGTCCTGAGGCACTTGGGTCTTCAACCTGATGGCAGCAGCAAGAAAAGAGCATGGCCTGAGTGGTGAGGATCTCTGATGATGGATGCTGCCATTTCTAATGGCAACATTTCATGTAGGTGTACTCAATGGATGGGAGGGTTTTACCTACAACGTACTGGGTCAAATCCACTACCCTTGTCCTTTTTAATGGTAGAGTTCACAAGTTGAGGAAATGCTATTAAGAGTATTTTAGGCAAGTACACACTTACGGCCACTGTATGTTATGAAGGGAACGAATATTTAGAGTGATGATTTGGTTACCAATTAAACTTGTTGCTTTGTCCTGAAGGATCAGTCTCCTTAATGTAAATTATACCCAAGGACAGTTCAATTCTGAATGCAAGCAATGCATTCTCCAACTAACATTTTTCTTTATTTTAAACACTGAAAGCAGAGAAAAGGTAAATGGAAATAAGTGAAATCCACAACTGAAATAAAATTATACAGGTGCCCCCCCGCTTTTCGAATGTTCGCTTTACGAAACCTCACTGTTACGAAAGACCTATATTAGTACCCTATTTTCGCTTTCAGAAGGTGTTTTCACTGTTACGAAAAAAAATTCAGCGCACGATAAAAAACCAGTGCACAAAAAAATCAGCCCGCGATAAAAGGCAGCACGCACCCAGCAGCTGCTCTCCCCCGGATTCTCGCCGGTATTGCTTAAACACGTGCCTGTGAGCAGCCGTTTGCAAGATGAGTTCTATGGTATCAGAAAAGCCTGAAAGAGCTCGTAAGGGTGTTACACTTACGGTAAAACTAGACATAATTAAGTGTTTTGAACGTGGTGAACAAAGTAAGGACAACGTGAGTTTGGCTTGTGGAAGCTGATGAACATGATGTTGAAGAGGTTTTGGCATCCCATCACCAAGAACTGACAGATGAAGAACTGATGCAATTGGAAGAAAAAAGGGTAACAATCCAAACTGAATGAGTAATAATAAAGTACAACTTTAATTTTGAAAGGGTACGTCGGTTTAGGAAATACTTGCAGGATGGTTTGAGTCCTTATTAAAGAACTGTGTGATAGGAAAATGTGTGAGGCTCAGCAGTCAAGCAAGCCTTCCACATCAGCCACAGCAGACGATGAACCTCAACCTTCAACATCGAGGCGGGCAGAAATAGAAGAAGATGAGCTGCCTGCTCTAATGGAAACAGACGACGAGATGACACCCCAGTGTCCCACCACCCCAACCCCCAGGCCACGGACAGATACTGATTCGCGGAGAATACAACGGTAGCTGGGAGGCACACAGCACATCTTTAAGAAAAAAGCCGAAATAAACATGCTAATTAATTAGGTGCTGCCGACACGTAATTGTCGGCCCAGATCAGAGACGACGCAATCGGAAATTGGCACTGATCTGGGCCGACAATTACGTGTTGGGTGGCACCTAATTAATTAACTTGTTTATTTTGGCTTTTTTCTTAAAGATGTGCTGTGTGCCTCCTGGCTACTGCTGCATTCCTGCATGCTTCATGGCAATGTATCACTCGGCGGCCTGGAGGGTGGGGGCCACTGCACCACCCAACCTGCGACGACTCAGTCTAACACACCATCATCAGTGTGCTCAGCAAGCTATCTTCCCGATTCCCGTAAGTGTTACTACACTGTACATACATTATTTATACTTTATATAGGCTGTGTATTTTTACGTGTTATTTGGTACGATTTGGCAGCTTCATCGCTTAAAGGTTACTGGAGAGAGTGTTCCTGCCAACAGCGCTTGCGTGAGATTTTCTGCCGACGGCGCTTGCGTGAGATTTTCGCTACGGAGAACAGTTCAGTAATGATCGTGGAAAGGTACTTCTACTTTATATAGGCTGTGTATTTATCATATCATTCCTGCTTTTACTATATGTTACTGTTATTTTAGGTTTCATGTGTTATTTGGTATGATTTGGTAGGTTATTTTTGGGTCTGCGAACGCTCACAAAATTTTCCCATATAAATAAATGGTAATTGCTTCTTCGCTTTACGACATTTCGGCTTACGAACCTTTTCATAGGAACGCTCTACCTTCGGATGGCGGGGGAAACCTGTATTTCATGCTGGTTTACTCAAGTCTCACTTGGGTTTCACTCGTGACATGACATCTTTGCCAAGAACAATCAGAACAAGCACACAACCCTTTAAGGAATTCAATGCAGGAAAGATGTTCCCAGGTTTGCAAATGAGGAGAGACTGAGTAGGCTGGGACTGCATTCTCTTGAGTTTAAAAAGAGAGGAAATCTCAGTGAAACTTAAGATTCTTACAGGGCTCAACCGTCTGAAGGCAAACAGGTCGCTTCTCCTGGTTGAGGAGTCTAGGACCAGGGGTCAGAGCCAGAATATGTAGCCGCCATTTAGGACTGAATTGAGGAGAAACCTCTTCATTCAGAAGCTGGTGATCCTTTGGAATTTGACGCTCCAGAGAGCTGTGGAGGATCAGAATTCATTCAAAGCAGACGTGGACAGATTTCTCAGCATTCAGAGGATCGGGGGATTTGTGCAGAGCACAGGAAAGATCAGCCATGATCTTGATTGATGGTGGAGCAGACTGAAAGGGCAAATCACCTATTCCAGCTTCTATTTCTTAAGTTAATTATCTAAACCTGAATGATAATCAGTGAATTTAAACAAAAGGGAAGCAGAGAAGAAAACAAGTCTGCCATGACTGAAAGCAGCAACAGTAAAATGCCAGAGCAAAGGCTCCCACACCATTGACATCCAATTCCAACTTTATCAAAATACCAATTCTGACGTGCACAATCCTTCCATGTTCTTTTCCTTCAACAGTTTATGCAATTGGCTTACATATACCTTGTGCAACTTCCTTTTGCAATACAATGTCACAACCTGGCCTCCACTGCTGTCCAGAGGTTCCCTTGTACCTCAACCTAACTTGCCTCCCTCACCCTGTACCTTCAAAAACAGATCACTGATTGCTCATCTCCTTCACGGTATCTAAGCTTTTCATGCAGCTCACTGCACATTAAGACAACACATCAGGTCTTGCTTACATGCCAGGGAAGACTTTTGTGGAGACCAATCGCAATGCCAAGGAGACGCTTTGAAAAATACAGCCAAGAGTCCTCAAGAAAAAGTAGTCAATTCAGCAGTAGGTTTAGGTCAAAATTGTCCTGCATGTATAAAGAATCAAGGGGCTAAATGTATGCAATAAACCAGGTGCTTGTTTGGTAAAATTTCATAAATAGGACAGGAAAAAAAAACTGGGCAGCCTTGTTGCAAGCTTCTTTTAAAATACACTCAACAATCAAATGAACATTACCATGGAAACATTTTGCCACAAACCATTTAAAAACATGTCACATGTCTTCCATTCTTGCACACTCCGGGTCAGGTCACCATGTACAATTGCCAGATACACCAACAACTATTAATCCATTCGATAGGTGTTTAAATTTTCAGACAATCCCTGAGAATTTTAAACTATACCAACATTTTTTTTGAGAGACTCATTTGCTTTCAGAAGTAACATTTAAATTGTGGGGAAGGGGAATGTACAGCAATCTATATCTGTGCCAGTTTTTGAATGTCATTCAATGTGGACGACTCGAGTTGGTCAGTAATCTTCATACACGTGTTCATGGTAGTCTCCACCCTAGGCAAAGAACTATCACTTAGTCAACCCCAAGACAGTAAACCAGCTGTATTATTTTGTGAAATCAACAGCACCATGTGTTAAATCAGCCACAGTCAGCTTTAGTTGTACCTTTGAAAAGACATAATCCTCATAGAACTTTTGATCTGATCACTTGCCTCCTCACTGTCATGGAACCAACTGAAGATCCAACAATTCATAGCCAAGTGAACCCCTTATTAAGAACAATGGGCACCAAATGGAAAGTATTTTTAAAAGGTAGAACTTAAATACTGACTGCAGCTGATTTTAGGGCATTTTGTTGGGGGATGAAAAAGACCTTCTTCTGAAAATATTCCCTCCAGCTAAAAATCTCAGTACTATTATATCTAACACACAAATGGCACTGTTAATTTCACCAAATAACAGACCTGATTTTTGGAACTTTCGTCCAATACAGCTGGTTTACTGCCTTGAGACAGCCTGTCTCCATTCACAAAGTCCCATTCGCCAATAATTACTTTGCATACTGACCCACATTGATGCCTGATGAAAAAACCATCTTGATTTTTAAATTCTCATCTTCATTTTCTGAGACTACTATGACCTTGTTTCCAACCATCTTTAATCTCCACAGTCCAACATCTATGCCAAACCTCTGCACTCTTCCAATTCCAATCTCAATCATCTTTGCTTTAATCTCTCCTTCACTAGTGTGCTGCATTCAACTGTTTGAGTTTCAAGCTCTGGAATTCCAATCCTAAACTCCTCTCTCCTCCTTTAACACAATCTGTAAAACACTGTTGCATCTCCTCTAACAACTGGGCCTCACTTTCACACAAAAGATCAGTGTAGCAGCTGCAGAATTTAAATTTAGTTATTAAATAACTTGGCATTGCTTGGGAAAATTTCTTAGCAGCGATCTTAAAACTACCAAGCTGTTATAAAAACCCTAGTTTACTTGTTTTCTTTGGGACAGAATTAGCCACAGAGTCATAGAACACTAGAGCACAGAAACAGTCATTTCTGCCAAACCATTAATCTGCCCAGTCCCACCAACCTGCACTCAGACCATAGCCCTCCAAGACTGATTAGTCATGATTTACCACACACAAAGCCATGTTGATTATCCCTCATCAGTCCCTGACTACCCAAATACTTATATATCTGGTCCCTCAGAAGACCTTCCAATAACTTTCCCACAACTGATGTCAGTCTCACCGACCTATAATTTACTGGCTTATTCTTGGAGCCTTTCTTAAATAACAATATTAGCTATCCTCCAATCCTCCTGTACCTCACCTGTCGCTAAGGATGATTTAAATATCTCTGCTCAGGCCCCTGTAATTTCTGCACTAGCCTCCCACGGGGTCCAAGCAAACACCTTGTCAGACCCTGGGGATTTACCCACCCTAATTAGCCTCAAGACTGTAAACACCTCTTCTGTAATACGTATAGGGTCCATGACCTTGCTGCGGCTTTGCCACACTTCTATAGACTGTGTCCATCTCTTGAGTAAATACAGATGCAAAAAATCCATTTACAATCTCCCTCATTTCCTTCAGCTCCAGACATGGATTACCATTCTAATCTTACAGAGGATCAATTTTGTCCTTTATATTAGTCTCGCTCTTAACATATCTGTACAATTCCTTGGGATTCTCCTTCACTTTTCCAATCCACATTTGCCAGATCATTTCTGATATAATCAGAATTGGTCTTTGTCCAGCAGACCCATCTTTTTGCATACTTACTTTGAAACTAATGGTATTGTGATCACCAGATGCAAAGTGCTCCCCTACACAAACTTCTGTCACCTGCCTTGTCTCATTCCCTAATAAGAGGTCTAGTATTGCTATCTCTCTAGTTGGGATTTCTATGTACTGATTACTTTCCTGAACACATTTGAGAAATTCTTTCGCATCCAGCCTTTTTATGGTATGGGAGCCCCAGTCAACATGTGGAAAGTTAAAAATCACATACTCTCGCAACCTCATGTTTCTTGCAACACTGATCTCTACAAACTTGTTCCTTTAAATCCTTCAGACTGTTGGGTAGTCTATAATATAATCCATTAATGTGGTCATACCTTTCTTATTCCCCCAAAACTGTTGCAACACGCTGCAAGGTTTCACTGCTAATGTAATGGCCTCTCTGTAATGTTTCACTGCTAAGGCTAAGGTAATAGTTTCTCTGTAGCAGCAATGTTTGGGTTATGACTAGATAATGGGGAATGTTAGCCAATGAACGGGATGTTGTTCTTTCTTGTGTGTCTGGGAGCCGGGATTTCGCGGTTTTTTTGCCGGGGAACAATGGAAAGAGAGAGGACGCAAATGGAGAGAGTTGGTAGACTGCCAGACGGACTGAAGAGCGAGGGTCCAAACCTATGCTCAGAAGATGACAGAAACAAATGGATGACACTGTGAGCTCCAGTGTTGCACATTAGACTGTTTCATGAGAATGGGCCCTTTTCTTTTGTTTCTTTACTAACCATACAGTCAAATTAAGAATTATAAAGCTCAATTGTTTAATCACATATTGTGTACTGTTTAGGCAGCATCTATAGGAAGAGGTACAGTCGACATTTCGGGCTGAGACCTTTCGTCAGGACTGGCGAAGGGTCTTGGCCCGAAATATCGACTGTACCTCTTCCTAGAGATGCTGCCTGGCCTGCTGTGTTCACCAGCAACTTTGATGTGTGTTGCTTGAATTTCCAGCATCTGCAGATTTCCTCGTGCTTACGTACTGTTTGTTATTTCATGGTACTGATTTGTAACAGGGGACACATTGCACAGCATCCACCCAAACAAGATTTCCTAAGTTTGGATGAGCCGGGGGCTATCATCTCCTAGATTAAGCCGCTAGCCGAACAGAGGGTTAAACTATTCTCCAAATGTCAATCTATTTCCCTGCTGAAAGTCTGTTTTGGCTCTGTTTTCACCACTCTTACAGGCAACGGGCTCCAGATCACCAATTGCTGCCTGTCTGAACAAACTTTTCTGCCCACTTTCCTTTACCATGTGTCCTTCAGCCATCTATTGCTGGTACAGCTTCCCTCTTGAATATTAGGGATGCAATAATAGACACAGAATATCTATAGATATAGACCACTTCAAGGGCTATTACTACAAAGGCCTATAAAAAGACTATACAAAGCTGAAAGAAGAAAAGGTTTTGATGTAGAGGCAGAGGGGGAAGCAGAACAGGAGGTGCAAAGGTGCAGACACTTGAGAGCTGGAGAAGGTCCAGGAATACAGAGAAGCATGGCCACAGAGAGACAGAGTAGAACACAAGGATGGACATTTTAAAAAACCTTTATGTTGGTAGAATGAGAACAAATTGAAGTTTACAGTCAGAGGCTTGGTGCATCTTAGGACATGGGCAGCAGAGCTTTTGGATGAGTTCAAATTCAGGTTGGATAGAGATGCCAAAAGCAGGAATGGGTGTTTCAGCAGATAAGTTTGTAAGTATGAGAATGAAGGCAATTGGCTCAACATGAGGCAGTGAAGGAATAGTGAATGGCAGTAGTCAGCTTACTTCCAATGCCAAGAAGCATATGGAATCTCTAAGTGTACAGCTTAAGAGGAGCTCCATTGCTGTGTTTTACTAGCTGGAAATGAAGAAGAAAGTAAAAGACATGGTAAACAGTCAGCAGAAAATTATTTATGGAGAGTCTGCAGCTGAACATTTTGTGAAACTTTGGCAATATCTCGGATGGCAAGACAAGGAGTAAAAGAGTACAGAGAGTTTGCAAGGCTTAAATAATGCTGAGCACATCTAGAAAGTTCACAAAAGTAAAAATAAATTAAGATATACTCCACATCCAACCATCTTAGCTGGAGAGGGCAGTACTTCACTTCTCAAGAAAGCCCCAGCTTCCTAAAATGGGTATTTGTGGGGTGGTGTGTATTTTAACTGAGTGTGAATAAATGGGTTTTTTTTTACAAAAAATATTAGGAACCACTGAAAGGATTAGTATTCACCCACCTTCAGCTGCAGGGACTAAGCCCAGTAGATAAAGCAAAGCTTTAAATATGTACAGGCTCAGTAGTGCAATTTGTTTTCACACCTAAAGCCCACTTTACTGATCCCTCTCCATCCCAACAAACCTTCAAAGATTGAGACAGCGATTCCAGCCAAGCAGATTGCTACAGAGTCCTCCTTCAAAAGACAATCGACACTGATGACAGCTCCACCAACTCAGCCTGATGGCAACTCTCAGTGACACATCTGGCTCCCTCCCTCTGAAACATTTACGCACTTACTTTCTTAGGATGTTAAGCAGGTTCAGCTTGTCATCAAACATTCAAACTTCTACAAATGCACTACTGCAAGTCTTTTGACTGCTTGTATCATGATCTAGTATGGCTGTTCAAATGCACAGGAACGCAAGTTGCAGACAGTAGTGGACTCCCCAATAAATCATGGGCACATGCTTCCTCACCCTCAGTAGTACCTACAGCAGATAATGCCACAAGTACTGAACACCCACTAAAGATCCCCACCATATGAGTCTGCAATCTACTCGCTGCTACCGTTAGGCAGGATGTCCCACACCACCAGGTTCAGAAACAGCTACTTCCCTTCAACTATTTGGTTCTTGAACCAACCAGCAAAATCCTAATCACTGCAGTTTAGCAACAGTATGATCACCTTTCACTAAAATGGACGTTTTCATTTTAATTGTGTTTTATTGTAAAATGGTGTCTAATTTAGGATTAATGTTGTTCTTCTGAATGCTATGTCTCTGATGCTACGTGCTGCGATGTTGCTGCAAGTAAGCTTTTGATTGCACCTGTCCATACAAGTACTTGTGCGTATAACAATAAACTTGACTGGCAGACAAAAAGAGGGCTGCCATCTAGCTACCAAGCACGGCTCAAAGCAAGTCCAGCAAGAAATTTAAATATCAACCCCAAGCTCCCCCTTCAGTCAAGTGCTGACCCCTTCATTATACTCCCTGTGAGCATGTTGCTGTTTCTGTTATCCTCCCTCTCCACCATAAATAGAAAGTATCTCTTTTCAGTTGTGCTGGCCCATTTAAAACCATAGACCACTGGGTACACTCCTGACACGAGTCTAGCCCACAACAGAGACAGAACTGAACTGGGTGGGATCACACTGTGATTGAGGAATCAGACTTGTAACAGAAGCTGATGACACAGCCATTTGAGGAAACCCAAATGTCAACCACAGGAAGTCGAGGCAGTGTGTCAGTCCAAAGTTCAAGTTCAAGGTCAAGGATGTCAAAATCTCAAGAAATCTCTGCAGCAGGACAAGGAATGGTTTGGTTGGGAGGAAGAAATTCCATATTCACTGCAAAAGTAAATCATTCACCCACTCTGCTCATGTCTGGAAAAGCAGTCCATTCTGTCTCACTTCACTACTCTGCAAAATATTACATTTCACGCTTTCATCCAATCTTATTCACAGTGCTCACTTTGATCCCAAAGCATAGAATATACTTAACAGCTTACATGTTAAATTCCAGCCTTGGCCAACTGTGATCACCTGTAACCCAACAAAACACCTTTCCAAAAAACCCTTTTCCCCCTTCTTCCATTTCCCCCTTTTCCCCCTTCTTCCATTTCTGCAGCCCTCCCAAAAAAAACAAACAACTGAAAACACTCCTCACCTAGTTATTTTACCAGCTGAGCTCGCATTAGAAGAGAATTTGTATGTTACTATTAATACAAAATAAATTAAGTTTTCTACTTACTTGACCTATGCCAGCGTGGATACTGATTTGAGAGTCACAATTTCAGCTTCCCTTAGAGCAGAGGTTCTCAACCTTTATTATGCCATGGACCTCTACCATTAACCAAGGGGTCCGTGAACACCAAGTCGGAAACCCTTGCCTTGGAGGTAACAGAACAAGTAACATTTCTCACATTTTAGTAAATCTGCTTTTATCCTAAGAGTCTGCTGTATTTCAGTTTGCTGCATGTCATAAAGACACAGTAAAACACTTATTTGTTCTTGGTTATGTCACAAGACCTGCTAAAACCCATATCACTGAATCCACTATGGTTCAGATACTGACTGCTACTTAAATACACGCAAAGTATTCAAGACATGATCTGAGAATATTCCACCTCTTAACTCCGCTACCAAGAGAAACACCCTGGGTAATTGGGCTACCTTCATTGCCATCATCTCCTTGGAGGCAGTTTGCACCAGTAGTAACAGGACTTGCTCTGGTCAAGTTAATTATGTTATGTACAATGCTCCATAACAAAGTAAAGGCACGCCCTATAAATAGTACAACTCTTTACAGAGAATTTATGGGGATCATAAATAACAATGTAAAGTGCACCCATTACAATTTGCTGGTGACAGATATAATAAGTTGGTGCATAATTTGACTAATTGCTCAGTAACAAATGAACTATCTACTGGTCATCATGATGCTAAATTAAGGCACATGCAACAGATTGAGAGGGGATGCACATCTGTATGTTAGTTTTGACAAAGGATCCATCAATTCAGAGTGTGTAACAGATCATTTTGGTTTCCAACTCCGCTGTATGCAGCAATTATCTCCTTAAATTTTATTTCATTTAAGAGAGAGTCTTGCCAGTGTTGCATCAAGAACCAGCCCATCATAGGCAGGGAGAAGACAGATATAATATAATTGCAGCACCATAAAAATTTTAAGTATCACTGAGTGTGAACATCAAGACCCGATGAGATGGTTGTCACAGTGCAATAAAAAATGCATGCCACATTGAGTGCCATGTGCTGGAGTCCCAACAAGACAAGAGATGATACAAATTCAAGCATCATTTCATTGGTTACTAAGCAATTTTCACTCCTAGATTTTAAAAAAACCTTGTTAAAAAGAGCTAAACACTGATTGGCAATAAAGGTTCAACATAGTGAGGAAATATCAAAGTTTAAATGAGAAAGCTATCATTAGGTAAAAAAAATGGAAGAGGGAATTCTGTGCAGGCATTGCTCTATACATCATTTTAACTATTCACCAAGTGCCATCATTTAACTGGGAAGTCATCTGTGTCCGATACTTTTATAGCCAGTGGCAGTGATATCAGGAGTACTGGGAAGAAACATAGCAACATAGGAAACCTACAGCACCATACAGGCCCTTCGGCCCACAAAGCTGTGCCAAACATGTCCTTACCTTAGAAATTATCTAGGGTTACCCATAGTCCTCCATTTTTCTTAGCTCCATGTACCTGTCCAGAAGTCTTTTAAAAGACCCTATTGTATCTGCCTCCACCACCGCCGCCGGCAGACCATTCCATGCACTCACCACTCTCTGTGTAAAAAATTTATCCCTGTTATTTCCTCTGTACCTACTCCCCAGCACCTTAAACCTGTGCCCTCTCGTGATAGCCATTTCAGCTCTGGGAAAAAGCCTCCGACTACCCACACGATCAATGCCTCTCATCATTTTATATGCCTCTACTAGGTCACCTCTCATCCTCCGTCGCTCCAAGGAGAAAAGGCCAAGTTCACTCAACCTATTCTCATAAGGCACGCTCACCAATCCAGGCAACATCCTTGTAAATCTCCTCTGCACCCTTTCTACGGTTTCCACATCCTTCCTGTAGTGAGGCGACCAGAACTGAGCACAGTACTCCAAGTGGGGTCTGACCAGGGTCCTATATAACTGCAACATTACCTTTTGGCTCCTAAACTTAATTCCACGATTGCTGAAGGCCAATGCACCATATGTTTTCTTAACCACAGGGTCAACCTTGCACAGCAGCTTTGAGTGTCATATGGACTCGAACCCCAAGATCCCTCTGATCCTCCACACTGCCAAGAGTCTTACCATTAATACTATATTCTGCCATCATACTTGACCTACCAAAATAAATCACCTCACACTCATCTGGGTTGACTCCATCTGCCACTTCTCAGCCCAGTTTTGCATCCTATCAATGTCCCATTGTAACCTCTGACAACCCTCCACACTATCCACAACACCCTCAACCTTGTGTCATCAAGAACCATCGCTAAGCTGCAAGCATCAGCCACTGCTGGTTTAACTCAAACTAGCTCATCTCAAACCCAAAAATCACTGTGGTGGTCCTCAGGGCTTCCCAGTTCAGAAGCATATTCAAGATTTTTTTTAAAAAGATAAATTAAGATCAACCATCTACTCTTCTACCATATTTTTGACATCATGACCAACCACCAGGCAAATATGTGCATCAAGCACAAAAGGAGTTTAGATGAAAGAATGAAGACAGTTCGTTATAACAAAGCTTGCCAGCAATGGAAAATGCCAGACCTACTTGCATGCTATGCATCATTGAATGAAGAGCCACTTATTTCTGTTGATAATCAAGACACCCTCACACTTCAGCAAACCTTGCTCTTGCACATATTCCTGACAGAGACCAGCAAATCTATATTTATGCAAAGAATAATATATGACTATTCATACTGAAACAGCTTGCTTCATTTCAGAGCTTTTTACTGTCGTCACGACAATGGACGGAATGGTCTCTCTGTATAATAGTTCTCCTTGACATGGCTTGAGACATTTTTCTGGCTCTAGTCCTAAGGGGAACTGCATGTTTACATCCCTCAAAACAGGAGGCCATTCAGCCCCTCAAGTTTGTTCTACCATGGCTAATTTGACACTTCATTCATGATTATGTAACTCTCAGTGGTCTTATCTGGTATAAAGTTACATCAATGGCTCTGGAAACTTTCAATCAACCTCCAGTTTGAACAACTTCTATTGGTGGACAGGAAGGAGAAACCAGTTCCAGATTTCCACTACCCATTCAGTGGAGAATTACGTCCTGGTTCCATTCCCAACTGCCCTAGTTCCAAGCTTAACAGTACAGTCATCTTGTTTTGGATTCCTTATCCAAATGTACTTTAAATGAAAGGACTAGACAGCTTAAAAGGGTAGAAGGGGTATATTTGTGCCTTCACCTGAATGCAGTGCTCCATTGTATGCCAACCTTTTAAAAACATACTTTCATCCAGAGATTGAATGCAACATCTTTTAGAATCTTCATTGAAAAATAATATTTAACAGTTTCAACTAGAGCAATATTTATTGGTGACCAATAATGGCATAACTGAACCAATTCCACATAACACCCAAACTTAATGCAGAAATACTTGCTGCATAATAGGCCCCTTGTAAATCATTCAACAGGACAGGACCAGGTTAGAGGATGAGTATCCTGTACTGAGTAACTCCCCTCCTGATGCCAAAAGACTTTCTCAGAAGGTACATGTCAGGTGTGACAGAAAACTTGCTTTATGAGTGTCACTCCAACAGTTAAACTTGACACCAGCCAGGCCCAAGCAGCTCTTCCACCAATGATGCAGTGTGACCATATACAAAAGTGCATTGCTGGTACGCACCTAGACTACTTTGACTGTATCTACCAAACACATTGCTGCTACCACAAAGAGGGATGGTAGCAGCAGGACACGGGACTCCACCACCAGGTCTGACAGCATCCTGATTGGAAGTACAGTGAATTCTGTTTAACTGGGCCATTGGTTAATTGGGGCAGCCGCTTATTTGAGACAGCTCTTAAGAATTAAAACTAATTGACAGAAATAGCTGGATTCTCCGCATTTATTTGGGACACTGCGCCACTTAATTGGGACAGCAGACTGTTGCCGAACAGTTTCTAACTAGCATCAGTCATGTACACTTGTGTGGCCATTAGACACTACACCGTGCTGAAAGCAAACAGTTTTTAAAGCAAATGACATTAAGCAATCTTGAATCTTGAAATTTCCTGGTCGATGTTTAGGGATCTCTTGCAGGATGTTAGGGATAAATTTGTCCCGGTGAGGAAGATAAAGAATGGTAGGGTGAGGGAACCATGGGAGACAAGCAAGGTGGAAAATCTAGTCACGTGGAAGAAGGCAGCATACATGAGGTTTAGGAAGCAAGGATCAGATGGGTCTATTGAGGAATATAGGGTAGCAAGAAAGGTGTTTAAGAAAGGGCTGAGGAGAGCAAGAAGAGGGCATGAGAAGGCCTTGGCGAGTAGGGTAAAGGAAAACCCCAAGGCATTCTTCAATTATGTGAAGAACAAAAGGATGCCAGGAGTGAAGGTAGGACCGATTAGAGATAAAGGTGGGAAGTTGTGCCTGGAGGCTGTGGAAGTGAGCGAGGTCCTCAATGAATACTTCTCTTCGGTATTCATCAATGAGAGGGAACTTGATGACGGTGAGGACAATATGAGTGAGATTGATGTTCTGGAGCATGTTGATATTAAGGGAGAGGAGGTGTTGGAGTTGTTAAAATACATTAGGACAGGTAAGTCCCCGGGGCCTGACGGAATATTCCCCAGGCTGCTCCATGAGGCAAGGGAAGAGATTGCTGAGCCTCTGGCTAGGATCTTTATGTCCTCATTGTCCATGGGAATGGTACCGGAGGATTGGAGGGAGACAAATGCTGTCCCCTTGTTCAAAAAAGGTAGTAGGGATAGTCTGGGTAATTATAGACCAGTGAGCCTTACATCTGTGGTAAGTAAGCTGTTGGAAAAGGTTTAGAGATGGGATCTATGGGCATTTAGAGAAACATGGCCTGATCAGGGACAGTCAGCATGGCTTTGTGAAGGGCAGATTATGTCTAACAAGCCTGACAGAGTTCTTTGAGGGGGTGACCAGGCATATAGATGAGGGTAGTGCAGTGGATGTGATCTATATGGATTTTAGGAAGGCATTTGACAAGGTTCCACATGGTAGGCTTATTCAGAAAGTCAGAAGGCATGGGATCCAGGAAAGTTTGGCCAGGTGGATTCAGAATTGGCTTGCCTGCAGAAGGCAGAGGGTCGTGGTGGAGGGGGTACATCCAGATTGGAGGATTGTGACTAGTGGTGTCCCACAAGGACCTCTACTTTTCGTGATTTTTATTAACAACCTGGATGTGGGAATAGAAGGGTGGGTTGGCAAATTTGCAGACGACACAAAGGTTGGTGGTGTTGTGGATAGTGTAGAGGATTGTCGAAGATTGCAGAGAGACATTGATAGGATGCAGAAGTGGGCTGAGAAGTGGCAGGTGGAGTTCAACCCGGAGAAGTGTGAGGTGGTACACTTTGGAAGGACAAACTCCAAGGCAGAGTACAAAGTAAATGGTAGGATATTTGGTAGTGTGGAGGAGCAGAGGGATCTGGGGGTACATGTCCACAGATCCCTGAAAGTTGCCTCACAGGTGGATAGGGTAGTTAAGAAAGCTTATGGGGTGTTAGCTTTCATAAGTCGAGGAATAGAGTTTAAGAGTTGCGATGTAATGATGCAGCTGTATAAAGCTCTGGTTAGGCCACACTTGGAGTACTGTGTCCAGTTCTGGTCACCTCACTATAGGAAGGATGTGGAAGCATTGGAAAGGGTACAGAGATTTACCAGGATGCTGCCTGGTTTAGAAAGTATGCATTATGATCAGAGATTAAGGGAGCCAGGGCTTCTCCCTTTGGAGAGGAGGAGGATGAAAGGAGACATGATAGAGGTGTACAAGATAATAAGAGGAATAGATAGAGTGGACAGCCAGTGCCTCTTCCCCAGGGCACCACTGCTCAGTACAAGAGGACATGGCTTTAAGGTAAGGGGTGGGAAGTTCAAGGGGGATATTAGAGGAAGGTTTTTTACTCAGAGAGTGGTTGGTGCGTGGAATGCACTGCCTGAGTCAGTGGTGGAGGCAGATACACTAGTGAAATTTAAGAGAATACTAGACAGGTATATGGAGGAATTTAAGGTGGGGGTTATATGGGAGGCAGGGTTTAAGGGTTGGCACAACATTATGGGCCGAAGGGCCTGTACTGTGCTGTACTATTCTATGTTCTATGTTAAAATGATCAAAGATCACTACCTTTAAAAAAAAAATCGGCATCTTTCAACCTTAATGGATAACACAAGCGAATGTGACTTTTGATAATTTTCTGACAGAAAATTTCAAGATTCAAGATTGTTTAATGTCATTTGCTGTACACAGGTGTAAGGAGAACAAAATAATTGTTACTCTGGATCCAGGATACTACATAGCCTCCTCTCTGACAGGAATGGGACAAATAGTCCAGGAGCAGGGTGTGTGGGGTCCTTTATGACATTCCTGGATTACAACACTACTTCATGCTGGAAGGCAATGAAAGCAGCACATTATCAGCATTTGGTGCCTGTGCTGATTTTGATCATTTACAGTTAATTAAAAGAACCTGGCAACATACAATGGATGAATTCCTATGTTGATAAGAACTTATAGTTTTATACTACTGTAGTAATACTGATAGTGTTCTAATTTGTTCTTTATTTCATTTAAATACACAATTTGCTACTTAGTTAAATTGCAGCTTGTCTTTTTTTTAAAATACCTTTTTAATTATTTCCATGAAACTTTGGTTAATTGGGGCAGCAGCTTACTTGAGCCAAAATATACTCGTCTTTATGTGCCCCAGTTAACTGGAATCCACTGTACATCATCATCCCTGGATCTGAATCCTGGAACTCCCTCCCCAACAGCACTTTAGGAGTACCTTTGGCAGAAGGATTAACTATTGAAGGAGATGGCTCATGATCAACTTCAAAGGTAAATAAGAATAGGCAATAAATGTTGGCCTTGCTAATGACAAACATCCTAACAAAAAAAATTACAAATATCATTAAGCAAAAAGCACTTCCAAATGCTTTCAACGCCAGCTCATTGTTCTGTCCTCATGTTTAGCTGTGGATCAGTGGGTTGTGCTCTTGTCTCAGAATCAGAGGCTGTTGTTTCAAGTCCCAGAGATTCCAGAACCCAAGTACTGCAATGCCTTTCACAGATGTTGAAACAAAGCCCCAACTGATTTCTCAGGTGTTTATACACGCAAGTTATCACATTGTAAAAATATTGACAATTTTGCAAATGCTGAAAATGTGATGTAAAATACTAGAAATGATTAAATGGTAGAAGGGATGACAGGTTTTCTATGTTTCTAACAAGGTAAAGGGAGATGGAAATAAGAAAAAATATGAACTGAGAAGGTACAAGTGTAATGGTAGAATCAGTATTTAAAATTGCTGAACTCTATGTCAAGCCCAGAAGACTGCATGTGCTTAATCAGATGTAGTGCTGTTCCTCAAGCTCGCATTGAGCTTCATTGGAACAGCGGAGGTGGTCAAGGACAGAGTGAAAATGGGACAGAGAATTAAAGCAACAGGAAACTGACAGCTTGAAATCATCCTCACAAACCAAATTGTAAAGAGGTCACACAGTCTGCATTTGTCTGCACAATGCAGAGATGTTCATATCATTAGTGAACACAGCACTAACTTGAAAGCAAACACGAGGAATTCTGCAGATGCTGGAAATTCAAGCAACACACAAAGTTGCTGGTGAACGCAGCAGGCCAGGCAGCATCTCTAGGAAGAGGTACAGTCAACGTTTCGGGCCGAGACCTGATGAAGGGTCTCGGCCCGAAACGTCGACTGTACCTCTTCCTAGAGATGTTGCCTGGCCTGCTGCGTTCACCAGCAACTTTGATGTGTGTTGCACTAACTTGAAAGCTCTGCTTCACCTACAAAGTGGAGAACTGGACCGGAAGAGGGAGAAGACAAAAGGGCAAGAGCACATCTGGCACAGGAAGGTGCCATGATGAGTGGACTTCTGGTTAAGATGGCACTACCAAACGTGTGTGACAGCTTCCTGGTAGTCAAAAAGCCAAGAAATCCAATTAAAAATGTACAAAAAATACCTTTTCTGAGGTAAATTGTGTTAAGTTATTGATGTAGACATTAAGGGGCAAGCGATGGCAAGGATAGTTCGGGGTATGAATCGATGCAATGGAATTCCAATGCCCTTACAACTGGCCTGGGCGTGAGGTTGGATCACTCTAGTCACCATAAGAAGTCGGGGCCCTGATAGAGGAGATTCAATCTTGATATTTTTACAACTGGCCCGAGTGTCAGGTTGAATCGCTCTGGGCACTGAGCTGATTTGAAGAGCTTAAAAGTGGCTTCAGGCTGGGCAACGAGATCTGTGCCTACAGCAAGTCGTGGGGCAGTGTGGTCTAGCCCCGGAGCTTTTCGCAGCAGCGGTCCCTCAGCCCTAGTGCAAGGTACAACACGCCGCTTAGACAATTTAAATGCTGGCCCGGATCATAGGTGAGAGCCAATTTTGCCCATTTTCTGTGATCCTCTTTCCAAGGTCCGGAGCCTTTTGCTGTTCTGTTGTTGGGTCAATTCAAACATCGGCCCTGATAGAAAAGACAGGGTATCCGTTGGGACAAAAGCCAATTTCACTCCGTGTCCGCGATGGTCACCTTCACGGTGCTGAGGCTATGAAGACTGCCTGGCTGCCATGCTTCATGCCTGCTAGTATGATGAACTGATAAGCAAGGCTTTGGGCCTACTGCAGGATGCTCTGGTGTTCGGAATCTGGACTGATTTGAGGACTTATTTTTGGTTCGGAATACTGTTGTTCACTTCAATTGTTTTCATGATTTGTATTCTTTTCCTTTCTTTCTCTTGTGCATTCAGTGCTGGTCTTTCATTTTTATGTTTTTTCTTTAACTGGGTTCTTTCAAGTTTCTTACTTTGTGACTACTCGTGAGCAAGCCAATCTCAAGGTTGTATAATTTATACATTCTTTGATAATAAATATACTTGAAACATTAGGGGAGATTCAGAACTAGAATATCATTGACAGAATCAACCTCTTGGAACACTGTAAAGACTGGGAAGGGCATGAGATGTTTGATGGTGGTAATGGTGGTAGTATGTGAAGGCTAGTGCTATCGAAGCCAAATAAAAGACAACCTTAAATGCCTTTGGAAGGGCAGGGTAAGACTGAGAATAAAAGTGATGAAAGGAAGAGACTGTTGAAGTCCTATCAACTACGATGGATGGCAAATCACCAGAGAGTGAAAAGAGAAGATCTAACAGAAGCATTGCTAGGGACAGTGACATTGTCAGAACACAACTTACAGAGATTGATAACCTAAGAGACTGGATGAAGTGCAGCCAAGATCACTGTAGGAGTTGGTAAGTTTACAATCGATATTGCTCAATAATATTCCTGTCCCTGGAAATGACAAAGGAAATAAAGTAAGAATCTGAGATGCAGCATGCAAAGGTTGGTGAGTAGTAGAACTTGGAAGGAGCATTGTCAAATTCATTATTTTGGGTCATAGCACGAAATGGCAACAATATGCTCAATGTATTGGGAAAAATAGTAAGGGAGGGGAACTAAGCAAGACTGGAAAAAAAGAGCTAGTATCTGCAGAGAACCCCAGAGAAAGATCTTTAAGTGGATGGTGTGAGTGCAGAAAAAGAAGTTGCTCAAATGAAAACAAGTGGAGGAGGCTAGAGGCAGATGAGGCCAGTTGGGCCCCCTGTTCAGAAAGAAGTAGGGGGCAGTCCTGGAGAATATACAAAGATTGGACATCTACTGTATGGGAAAAGAAGATTAGACTGGCATAGAACAGTGCACATCTCACAAGTAGCTGGGGAGAGCTTTGGGTATAAGGGAACAGCAAGGATGGGAAGAATGAGTTGAGGGTGCTGGAGAACAAGCTGAACAATAAATCTATCATGGCAGTGTAGACCTTGGGAAGGCGGCAGAAGTGGCCTGCACTGGGTTCATAGACTAAGAAACCAGAGGCCATGGAAAGGAACTGCCATTACCAGGTGTTAATCCAAACTGCTCAATTTCTCTCAGCACTTTTGCTCCCTGAGCTGCAGGGAGCAAAGTGCAAATGGCAAGTGCTTGCTGCAGAGCCAGCACATTGTTTGAACAGGGAACATATTTCCAAGGATTTGCAGCCAGAGAGCACACAGAGAAGAACCAAAAAGGCTGACATATATCAAGCTCTTTGCATTTATTCTAAAACCTCTGGCTTTAAAACCAAGAAGTCACATTCTCAAGGGTCCATTGAGATTGAGAGAACTAGAGGTCATTTAAGCAGCTGACTACAAACTTCTTTCCCTGGAATTTCAGGCTAGGTTAATTGATTAGGATTGCAGAAGAGCCCAAGATATCTGGTAATGCAGGTGATGACAAGAGGGCGTATAGGAGCGAGATATATCAACTAGTGGAGTGGTGCTGCAGCAACAACCTGGCACTCAACGTCAGTAAGACAAAAGAGCTGAATGTGGACTTCAGGAAGGGGAAGACAAAGGAACACATACCAATCCTCAAAGAGGGATCAGAAGTGGAGAGAGTGAGCAGCTTCAAGTTCCTGGGTGTCAAGATCTCTGAGGATCTAACCTGGTCCCAACATACTAATGTAGTTATAAAGAAGGCAAAACAGCAGCTATACTTTATTAGGAGTTTCAAGAGATTTGGTATGTCAACAAATACACTCAAAAACTTCTATAGATGTACTGTGGAGAGCATTCTGACAGGCTGCATCACTGTCTGGTATTGGGGAGTGGGGGGGGGCAACTGCACAGGACCAAAAGAAGCTGCAGACGGTTGTAAATCTAGTCAGCTCCATCTTGGGTACTAGCCTACAAAGTACCCAGGACATCTTTAGGGAGCAGTGTCTCAGAAAAGCAGCATCCATTATTAAGGACCTCCAGCACCCAGGGCATGCCCTTTTCGCACTGTTACCATCAGGTAGGAGATACAGAAGCCTGAAGGCACACACTCAGTGATTCAGGAACAGATTCTTCCCCTCTGCCATCCGATTCCTAAATGGACATTGAAGCTTTGGACACTACCTCACTTTTTAAGATATACAGTATTTCTGTTCTTGCAGAGTTTTTTAATCTATTCAATATACATAATTGACCTACTTGTTTATTTATTATGTTTTATTTTATCTATTATTTTTTTCTCTGCTAGATTATGTATTGCATTGAACTGCTGCTGCTAAGTTAACAAATTTCACGTCACATGTCGCTGATAGTAAATCTGATTCTAATTCTGATCTGAGCTTCACGCTATTGATTCAATGTAGTTACAACTCTTAAGGTAAGTTGTATTGTGCCAGTTTGGCCTGATTGATGTAGAATTTCAAGAACCATGGAGTGGGGATGAAGGGGGTTCAATGTCATCTTCCTGGACTGGTTTGGAGAGAACATTTTCCCCCTACATCCACCCCAAGAATATTTCACTCTCTTCTTGCTCTTTTCAGACAACAAAAATGACTGGGTGGGGAAGGAGAAGGGGCTCGATCTTTTGGAGGACTATGCATTTTACTTATTTAAACACACAAGACCAACAACACAGCCAATGAGTGCAAAATCAAATAGCATCAGGAAATGGATGATTTAAGTTTAAAGATACAGAGGGCAATTTTCTTCAGGGAGCAGGGAGGAATGAATGTAAAGTTACAACATCCATTAAGAATGCTAACATTCAACTCTTGGATATTGTCACCAATTTTTATTGTTAAAGAGAAAAAGGCAGATATGCACTATCGAATAAGCAGTCACTACACAAGGGCATTTGGCCCTTCACATGAGAAGCACAGCTTGTCCTTTGTCCATGACCGCCCCCCCCCACCCAACCAACCCACTGGGTCCTGTAATTCTTACTGATTCAATTCCCTTCAGAAAGCCACACATCTGCCTTTGCCACCCCACCAAAACAACACATTGCAGGCATTGCAGAGAAATGTTTCCCCAGATTGCCTTTGTTGCTTTGAATTTGCTTCTCAACTTGAGTTTGAGTGCTCTGAACTCTTGCCCAATTATACACTTAAGTCATCACACAACATTTCTTATCACTGGTCTGGATGGTAATAGTAATCATCGTCTGTTGCATTGGTTGTATTTGTAACTTTAAAAGAAATTACTGAAACAAGTGAGCACAGTAGTATAGTAGTTAGCATAACACTTTACAGAGTCAGCAATTGGGTTTCAATTCCCATCACTGTCTGTAAGAAGCTTAAATGTTCTCCTCTTGACCACTTTGGATTCCTTCGAGAACTCCAGTTTCCCCCCACATTCCAAAGACATATAGGTTAGAGTTAGTAAGATGTGGGCATGCTATGTTGGCACCAGAAGCATGATGATACTTGAGGATTGTTCCCAGCATTTCCTTGGATTGTGTTGGTCATTCGTGCAAACGACACATTTCATTGTTTTTAATGTACATGTGACAAATAAAGCTAATCTTAATCTTTGAAGAAAAACAAGAAAACCTTGCTGTAACCACTTGGTTTTGTATACAAAGCGCCTGGTTTGGCTTATCGGCTGGAGTGTACTGCATTGATACCGAAAATAAAATACGTGTTTTGTTTTCCTCCTTTTACACAGATGAGGGAAGCTTATCTTTGGTTCTCTCCTCTCTACGACTCAAGGGACAAGAACACCCAACACAAGAAAGTTCTGAGTTTTAATCTCGAATAGTTCCATTTATGGTCAGATAATGTATACAGTATACAATCTCAAGTACTTGTCTTCACTCTCAAAGAATCTGTACAAGCAGTATGTTATATTGGCACACGTTGTCTTCATTCAGTTAATCTTCTTAACTTGGGTCAAAGATCTTTCATTTTTAAAAAAACATTCAAGAACCATCATTTCCCACAACAGTTGTGTGAAATATTGACCTGTTGCATTGGATAATGGTGATTTTTATTATAAATTACTTAAATAGTCAAAGGCTTACGTGGAAGTTGGTCAGGGGCGTGGGGTTGGGAAGGCACGGTGTGCAAGAGGGGGCAATCCTTGGCACAAATTTAAATACTCACTTATGCGCATTGAAGCTTACACATCTTGCATCACAACCGGTGGACTTTGCAAATAGATATAACCACTGATGACTGTCAGGTTGAACAGTCAAAGTCTTGCATGCACAATAAACAGTCATTGAGAGGAGAGAACAGACAAGAGGTTTCTCCTCATCAATATGACAGGGGAAATCAAAACACATTTTATTTTTGGCTTGAATACAGTACACTCCAGATAAGACAAACCAAACACACTGTATGCAAAACCAAGTGGCTACAGCGAGTGAATTATTTTTCTCCTGCCTTTCAATGACATTCAATAGTCAAAATAAGCAATAATGCAAGTTGAGACACCACTAACCCTTTAAGTTAGCAAGTTACAAAAATGGATTAACAATTGAACACAGATTTTCTCTTTGCATGTAATCTGGTGAAAACAGTACCATCTGCCTTGGTTCCCTGTATTAGAAAGATTTGATCGTATTATTTTGGAAAGCTGCCTTTTCTCAACATTGCATGTGTTCACCAAAGGTATCAAAAGGTGTCTGAGTCATCCTTCCTTCTGGGAAAAGGCTGTATCTCTGCATTCAAGTGTGGTACAGAGAAAAATGTCAAGCCAAAATTATTGGTGCCCACTAGCAGTGTGCCACCTTGCCATATCAACAATGTACTGCTTTAACCTCATCTAATCATCACATCCATTGTTCAAGTGGCAAAAGATTTTTTTCCTCTATCCATTGCATTCACAAGCAGTTGAAATGTGTAACCTTTAAGTTTTTTTTGCCAGCATCACTGAGATACAATTCAAAAGATAAACATGAAAGATTCTGCAAACACTGGAAATCTTGAGCAACACACATAACATGCTGGAGGAACTTAGAAGGATATTCATAGATGCTGCCTCACTTGCCAAGTTCCTCCAGCATTCACATGCTACTGCTTTCCCTCTATCTTCATGCCTTTTATCAATACACTCCTTAAAAACTTTTTCCCCGCATCTGGGTCTTAATTTCTTGTTGCACAGTGACAATTTTTTTTGAACTTGCTTATGCATATGAAGCTCGTGACACTTTATTACAAAAGGCACCACCTAAATGCAAGTTGTTGTTTCTTTGCAGGCTTCCTGTTAAAGCTTACAGACATTTTAGCAATAGCTTTAATAGGATCATAGATTAAAATTAAGTATTGCCAAATAGGCATGAGTAGCATTTGAACAGAAATTATAAAACCAAACCCTGAAATTATCAGTGGTGTCATAGTATACTTCCCATTACATTTCCTTAATACCTTAAATACATAATTTATCTATAACATGAGGAGAACCATCTAATTCGCACAGTGGGCAATAATACATTTAAAGAACCACAGCTCCTTAATACCGGTATTTACATTTTACCAAATTAACTATTAGTGAGCTTACATTAAAAGATTAGATCAGTGTAAATTTCAATCGAGGCAGAACAAAAAGCGATACTTACTACAGAGAAATGTAAAATACAGAGATATGTAGAGGTTCAAATAAGAACACCAAGTTAGCAAACGTATATTGTATGTTTCACCAGCTATCACCAGAAGAATGCACGCAGTACACTGCAGCTGACTTTAAAAATAACTGCAACTATGAAAGAATTAGATTTAAAGACTTGGCTAACTACTGAGTGAATGGTCAATGCCGTTACAAGAAGCTAAATAATAGAGCAATAAGGTGGTGACGTTTAACATCAACTCATCACTGGCTCTAACGAAAATTTACCGGCGACTATCCCGGAAACCGCATCACAAACGGTGTCAAGCCCACTCGACCGTTAAACATAAAAAAATAGAGCGCGATCGTATATCCCTATTATAACAGACTAATAACCATTCAAAAGCGAAAATAAATTTCCCTACCTTAAGTGTAGATTATAATCGTTAATTGCCTTCCTATTTAAGAGTTGTACAGGGATTTAAATGGCGCTTGACTGGGCGAGTCTTTTCTCCAGAGGAGTCTTTAGAAAATATACATACAACCCCTCTCCCAAAGAGATCCGTGTTAATGAAAGTGCTCTTTTTTTAAGCCGGTGTAGATATTTACGATTGTTTTCATCAATAAGATGTAGACAGTTATTGGCCTGAAGATAAGAGGGCTGACTGATATTAGAGAGGGCCAGTAAAAACTGTTAACAGAACTGACTTGCCGCAGCCCCTCCTCAGTACCGTTACTACGTAACAATGGAAGCCGTTGGTCTCAGCTCCGCTATTTATTGACGTGATGTCACGTCACGCGGATAACCAGAGCGCCTGCCTGAAAGTGCCCAAATGCGGTCTGGGAGTTGTGGTACGCCACCTTCATCCGGATGCTTGTGTTTTTTGGGCACTTTTTCAGCAGCAGAGAAAAGAACAGTAGAATAAAAACCAAGACCTTCAAATATTGAAAATCCGAAGTAAAAGCAGAAAATGCTGCAGCTCGGGCAGCAATGTGGAGAAAGAAACAGTTAATGTGTCAATTACCTTAAATGAAAACTGCCCATGTTAGCTTCATAGAACAGTACAGCACAGGAGCAATGTTGTGCCGAAAACTAATTCCTCCTGCCTACACAATGTCTATATCCCTCCATCTTCCTCACATTCATGTGCCTATCCAAAAGTCTCTTGCAAGCCTCTAATGTATTTGCCTCTACCACCACACCAGGCAACGCATTCCATCATCCACCATCCTCTGAGTAAAAAAAGCTCCCCCCCCCTCCCTTTGAACCTACCCCCCTCACTTTCAATACATCCCCTCTGATAGTATTAGACATTTTTACCCCGGGAAAAAATCCTGTCTACTCTATCTATGCCTCGCATAATCTTATAAACCTCTATCAGATCTCCCCTAAGCCTCCGCCGCTCCAAAGCCCCTGTCATCCGTGAAATCCACACTGACGAAAGTCACGTCAATTTCTGGCCAACGCTGCTGGTAACACAGGTAAACAATCATCCATTCATGACACGTGGTTGAAGGTATAAACACATCCTCACATTCACCGTTAGGCAAAAGTCAACGAACGTACGCTGCATTTTCTGTAACGGCGATTGTTGTCCTCTATTAGCTGCATCAAAGTTTAGTCCATGGATAGCAGTGAGGAGACACTTCTGGCGCCCAAGGGAAGTGTTTGCGAGCTCTCCACATCAATCCAACGGATTATAGGAAAAATCGAGGCTGCGCAGCTGGCTAGAGCAAGACAGGTAAAAAATATCGATGGGAAATATGATCAGTTTTCAAGAGAAAATAAAACAATCTTTTTTAAAAATCACAACAGTTGCCCCAAAGATAAAAGGATGATATTTGGGTGGACGGTGTACACCTTCGTAATATTTGTTTTCGGTTAAACAGCCAGCGCTGAAGGGAGGAGCGGCTTTCAGCATAATTCCAGCTACAGCCAACAGCGAAGTAGCATTTGTTACAGCACCAAAACCACAGTCCGAAAATGTGGGTCGATTTATTTTGTCTTTAACTGCTCAGCAGTTCTTGGACACTAGTGAGTTTATTTACTGAAGACGTCCCACCGGGGCGGTCGCTCCTGAGCCCTCCTCGTGGCTGCCTGTCTGGTAGTACATGGGCTGGAATCAGGAAGACTAGTATTTTGGCCAGTGTAGCCTTTATCAATCTACATCATTTGGTGTTTCTCTGAATCATTCCTACCTTCACCCTCGCCTCCATCAATTTACCTGTGTTGCTCCGAAAGCAAAATGCAACAGATGGTGGAAATCTGAACTTAAAACAGAAAATGCTGGAAATGCGACGTCTGAAGCAACAGAGTTAAAGTTACAGGTCAATTATCTTTAATCCATTGTTTCTCTTTTCAGAGGCTGGCTGACCTGCTTGGTATTTCTAGTAGCCATTTTAATTCCTTCTGCTATCTTCATTATTCACCCCATTTCAACAGAAAACAAAAGCATACCTTATTGACAACAAAGGCTTTAATTCAAACTCACTGGGAAAATTAAGGAATACAAGCATTTTAATTAAAACATTTTAAGATTAAATCTCTCTTACTGTAATGCTGCATTGAGCACTATAGGGATATTAACAATATCAATTCACTTTACTGCAAAGTTTTGAGGGCAAGAACTACCATACTTCAGAGAAGGAGAATTAACTGCATGATGAGTCTAAGTTAGTCTGGCGTGAACTTCGACAGCATGATGGAGGAACAGAACTTTTCCCACTGAACCTACATGGTATGCACAGAAACAGACCATTCAGCCTAACTACCTCATGCCAGTATTTCTACCCCACCCCTGCTGTTTTTCATCTTCACACTGAGGACAGTGCAGCCTCTGTCCATTTGAGGAAGGGTGGTCAAAGATTAAGTCCTCAAGCTTGGCATAAACTCTATGGTTTACCAGGCAGCAGTGATTCTCACCCTCTTGATTGCTTCAGACACATGAATTACCAACAAAAAGTGTCTTGAAAAACCAAGCGGTACCACCAAGGCTATTGATACTGTATCCAGGGAAAACAATTAAATTCAGATTTCTATTATTATCAGTATACATGAAGATCAGGCTTCATTGTGATGGGTTGGATTGAAACAATGCAAGGGATTGCTATAAAGGTTGCTGTTTATTGCCCACTGCACACTATGCAGATAAGATGGTTTTGGGTCATCTTCTGGACCTTGAATACTGTCTTTTTTTGTATTTGTGTGTTTAATTAGCAAATGCAGTAAACTTCTAAATTACTTGTTTGAGGAGAGGGGAGTGCAAAAGTACTCAAAGAATTTTGTTTTATTTCAGCAGGGACAAATGATTAGTCAGGGCTTGTGGGAAGTCATTGTGTGGGGAGGGTGCATGAGAACACTGAAGCCCAAGTAGTAATTTTTTTATAATTATATAAAACAAAAAAGAATGTTAATGTGAATGTAGGTCCCTTGGAAGATGAGAAGGGAGAATTAATATTAGGTAAATGGCCAAGGCCTTGAATGACAATCAGTCTTCTCGGTGGAGGACACGTCTAACATGCCAAAAAGAGATGTTAGATGCAATGAGAGATGCAGACCTCAATACAATTGCTGTCACAAAAGAGGCAGCAATGAGCAAACAAGTGGGCTTAAAGGTAGACAAGTTCCTTGGTCCTGATAGAATACATCCCAGAGTACTGAAAGAAATGGTGGAAGTTACAGTAGATGTGTTTGTGATAATTTTCCAAAACTTTCTGGACTCTGGGGAGGTCGCGGCAGATTGGAAGACAGTCAGTGTAATGCCACTGTTTAAAAAAATAATGCGGGCAAAAGGTGGGTAATATAGGCCTGTTAGCTTAATGTCTGTAGTTGGATAAATGCTTGAAGTTATTGTTAAAGAAGAAATAGTGAGACATCTGGATAGAAATAATTCCATCAGGAAGACAACATGGATTCAGGAAGGGCATCTGTTTGTCAAACTTACTGGAGTTCTTTGAGAATATAACAAGATCAGATGCTGAGGCCATCCATTGGTTGGGATTGACCATTGGTGTTGCATTCTAGCTGTTATATGCGGTATGATATGGAGAGCAAGCTGTTGCCCATGTAGCAGGCTCCCCCTCTCCACACTGCTGATGAATCCAAAGGAACGGCTGAGACCTGTACAATTTGGCACCAGCGGCGAGCAAGAGTTGCCAGCCAGCATTGAACTCAATGTAGGACTGCCTTAGGGACTCCAGCTCTGGATTTTTCCCTCGGGGGCTATTCCCAAAGCCTTCCCATGAGTGGGTATAGCTGCAAGATAGCAGAGTTTTGAGATCAGAGTTTTCCTTCTCCTAGATAAGCTACCAACCACAGCTAATGAGCCCCAACTGCCGAAAGTGATGAGTTTTAAGGGGCCAGTAACCTGCCTTTGCCCTTCACCTGTCAGTAGAAATGGTTTGCTGGGCTTAGTAGTTAAGCTACACGTGAAGGCCAGAAGCTGGACTTGGTTGTCAGAGGCTATTTGAGATGCACGCTATTGGGAACATTTAATAAGTAGTGGGAGATTCACCCCACTAACCCCCTCCCACCCACCCCGGCTATGACAACCTTAAGGAACCAACAAGAGTAGTGGATAGAGGGGAACAGAAGGATGTTGTATACTTGGACTTCCAGAAGGCATTTGATAAAGTGGTGCACAAAAGACTTATCCATAAGATAAGCATGCATAGAGTTGGGGGTAATATATTAGCATGTATTGAGGATTGGTTAAATAATAGAACCATGTTAGCAACGTAATTTCTAGCTCCATCATGTTCAGCACTGGCGTCCCACAGGGCTGCATACTCAGCCCGCTGTTGTTCACAATGCTGATGTATGACTGTACTGCCGGATACAGCTCTAACCATGTTATTAAGTTTGTTGATGACACAACAGTGGTTGGCCTCATCGCAACAATGATGAGCCGGCATACAGAGAGGAGGTAGAGCAGCTTGTGGACTCATATGAACACAATGACTTGAGTCTCAACGTGGACAAGACTAAAGACATAATTGTAGACTTCAGGAAGGTGCAGGCTGATCATTCCCTATTGCACATCAATAGCTGCTCCATGGAGATAGTTAAGAGCAGCAAGTTTCTTGGAGTGCACATCACAGATGATCTCACCTGGTCCCTCAGCACCATCTCTTTAGTCAAGAAAGCACAGCAGCGTCTCCACTTCCTGAGGAGATTGAGGTGAGTGAGGCTCCCCACTCCCCCCCCCCCCCCGCCCCGCTCTTCTAACCACATTCTACCGGAGCACCATCGAGAGTGTCACCGTCTGGTATGGGATTTGCAAGGCATCTGACAGCAAGGCCCTGCAACAGCTTGTGAGGGCTCCTGAGAGAATCATAGGGGTCTCTCTCCACCCCATCCAAGACATATACCAGAAGTACTGTGTTCGCAGAGCCCTTAGCATTGTCAAGGATCACTCCCATCCACGCCACAATCTCTTTGACCTCCTACCATCAGGCAGAAGGTACCACAGTTTAAGAACAAGGACTGTTAGGCAGGGTAACAGCTTCTTCCTCTAGACTGAGAGACTTCGGAACACCCTGCTACCTCCCTGTACAGCACCAGTAGCATTATACTGTTGTATATTTAACTACATGTGTCGTATATGCACCTTATGTCAACTTGTATATCGACAGATTTTTTTGATTATCTGTTAATATTATTGCATTAATATTATTTTATGTGATATATGTACTGTGTTTTGCACCTTGGTCCCAGAGGACAATTTTTGTTTGACTGAATACATGTATACGCTTGAATGACAAACTTGAACTTGAAAAGGCAGAGAGTTGGGATATATGGGTGTTGCTCTGGTTGGCAGTCAATGGTGATTGGAGTGCTACAGGGGTCAGTGTTGGGTCTGCAACTGTTCACGATATACATTAATGATTTGGAAGAGGGGAATTGCGAGGAAAAGCAAATCGCACAAAGTATGCAGAGAGATACACATACAGGAGGTTAAGTGAATGGGTAAAGCCTGGCAGATGGAATATAATGTTGGTAAATGCAAGGTCATCCACTTGAAGAAAGATAGACTGGCTTTAGAGGTGGTGCAGAGGAGGTTCGCCTGGTTGATTCCAGAAATAAAGGGTTTAGTCTATGAGGAGAGATTGAGATGCCTGGTACTATACCCACTAGAATTTAGAAGAATGAGAGGGGATCTTATAGAAACATATAACATTATGAAATGTATAGATAAGATAGATGCAGGAAAGTTGTTTCTACAAGTAAGTGGGACTAGAATTAGGGGACATAGCCTCAAGATTCTGGAGAATAGATTTAGGACAGAGATTAAAAGAAACCGGTTTTGCCAGCGAGTAGTGAATCTGTGGAATTCTCTGTCCAGGGAAGCAGTAGAGGCTACCTAATTAAATATATTTAAGACACAGTTAGATAGATTTTTGCACAGCAGAGGGATTAAGAATTATGAGGAAAAGGTAGGTAGGTGTAGCTGAGTTTACCCAAATCTTATTGAATGGTGGAATAGGCTTGACAGGCCAGATGGCCGACTCCTGCTCCTACTTCTTATGTTCCTAAACAGACTAGCTTGCAAGTTAGTAAAGACACTATGAAACAAAAGATTATTTTCTACGGTCATTGAGTACATCTGAAATGAGCTAGGAATTTGAACGGAGGGTCCTACTAGTGGGATTGAGCTGGGATGATGATGATGATGATTGCATTAGATTACTCCCACATAATGGCCTTGGCAACATTGCTGACTTAAACATCAATTTCATTGTTCTGTGGGACCTTACTATTGGTTGCAGCATTTTTCCCCAGTAATAGATATGCACAGTACTCATTTGAGAGTCCTTCAGCAGCAATAAAAGCTATAGAAAATGCAAGTCATTCTTCAATGAAATTAAGTTAAGTTATTTTCCATTTTAAACAGCAGAGATGTGGATAGGATGAGGAAAGTGATGTGCCTTTAGAATTTAATGGCATCAAGTAAAGTCTCCAAAACAAAAAGTCCAGATTTATGCAACTATTTGCTTGAATATTTACCTTCCTTTGATTTCTCCTTTCAATATTTTCCAACAGGAAATTGCAGACCGCTTAAAGGACATTCTGGACAAAATTAATTTTGCACTAAACAGCACAAGATGTGACTACCACCAAGTGCAAAATGTCACCTTCACCTCTGAGAAGAAAGACAGGGAGTGCTTGATAGATACAATCACTGAGTTTGCAACTGGCACCAACACCAAAGAGGAAATCCTTAAGTGTGTTCTACAGTGGCTGTCAAACAGCAGTATGTGATTAATATAAACTTGACAGTCTCCAGTGGCTTTATGTACTCAGGAAGCAATTGTAACCCAATCCATTCATTAGGACTGGCTGGATTGTGTACAATGCTGTTTTTACAGTTTGTCCAGTTTTACACTCTCCTCTATCTGCTTTTGGTGCTTCAGACATTGTACAGAACTTAACTCCTTATCCAACCCAGGTTTTATTTTCTTTTTTAAGATTGAAGAAGTTGATTCTTTATTTAACTTGTTTTTTTCCCTTTTTAATCTGTTTATTTGGCCTTACCATCCAGGCAATTTGGGGTTTATTTGTTCTAAAAGGAACTTTATTGAAAATAACAAAAAATTAAAACATCCTTTACATCCAAGCCCTTCTGCTTTCTTGGTCACCAATCATGGATAACTTCCAGTGAAAGTGTTGTGCTCAAGGGGCAGGTAGTCAGCACAGATGCAATCTCTAGCAGCCTGTTGCCTGGATCTGTGATTGGCCACAACTAGGAGCAGACTGATAAAAAGGTCCCCTGACCAACTTGCAACTCCCATCCTATAACCACCACCCCAGAGTTCAAAGTTCAGGTGCTTGGGGCTGAAGTGCAACCAGAAGTCAAGGAGCAACCCCTACAGATAGTCAAAGGGGAATTGCAATCTCACACATTCCAAATATACATGGAACACTGACTCCAGCAGGCAACAGTAATTATGTGGCTTTGGTATCCATGAAGATTAAAAACCTGTTGCACAACCCTATATGTAATATTCTCTAGCCTAGGTTCCCAGTGTAAACAGGGAAGAATCACACATGCAGAAACTTGTATTGGGGACCCTGTCATTGCCAGATGGAAGTCAGACCACCACAATGTGTTTGGATAGCAGATGAGGGTGAGGAAGTGGACAAATGCAACAAAGCCTATTCAGGAAACCTGTTGTGTGGTGTGGAACAGCAAAGAGTGCATTTCTGAAAAATAGCTCAAATTGTGTGAAACTGTCTCCAAGGATTTGGATCTGATGAGCAATTAAGGAGAAGCAGGGATCAGCTCAGTCAGGATCATCCCACACCCTTTAGATCACTTGATATCCACAGTGATAAGGGTCCCCGAGGCTTTGACTAGTGACTTTAGTGTTGAATGGAAACTCCTTCACCGTCTGGTTCATCCCCATATTTCAGACATTTAGAAAGCCAGAGTGCACCTCTTCATCAGTGAGGGAGCATTGTTAGTGGATAAAACCTTGCCCCAGACCCTGACAAGGTCCTGGTGAAAGATGAGCAACTTCTCAGAGGAAGCATAGGTAATGCTTGCCAATGAGAGGTGCATATTGTTCTGAAGGCAGTGGCCCTGGATGCTGTCACCAATGCACATCATCTGGGAGGATGCTCCATGTACAGTATCTCTACAGCATCCAAAGAATCACAACCTGGGTACAGTCAATCCCTCCTCCAACAGGAATATCAAGACAATGAAGGAGACTCAGTATTTTTTTTCCCCAGAAAAAATGACAATAGTTTCTTTTGGATCTTGGCAGCAAAAGTAGGGGGACAAGACCAAAGTGACCAACTGGTAACACAGCATGACCAGCTAGTTTATGACCAGCACTCAGACGCTGTAAGAGAGCACTTCTGTCCAGTGCCCTAGCCAAGTGGTGACTTTTGCTCCCAGCTCCTGCCATTTTGCCAGCTACGCTCCCTTGGCAGGGCTCAGGTAGACTCCCAATTAAAGGTGCATGATGCTCCATGCAAATAGAGCGCATCAGACACTGAATACAAGGAATCAGGAATATTTCTTGAAGAATGCAGCCAAAAAATACTCACCATTCCTCTACAAGTCAAGAAGAAATGTGACTATAAGGAGCATGTCACTGGTGTAAGCTGAGAGGATGACTCTCAAACCTAGCACCTTTAAAGCCAAATTCATCAACCTCTTCCAATGAAGGCATAGAAATGCTTCCATGCAGATGAATTAGCCAGATCTGAAGCATCCTTCCCAAAGTGAAAGTGCTATCAAAGACCTGTTAATTATAAACAGACATTCTGCAGCAGCATACAGAATTCAAACCTGGGCCACAAAATGGAACCCAAATCTGAATACATACAGAATCTCAAAAAGGTGTTTGCAATCTACTTTGTCAAACACCTTTTCCTAGACAAGGGAAACAAAGGTTTCTGAAGCACATTGCTTTAGATGGGTAGACCAGGTCCTATACAAAATGGACGTTGTCATAAATGAATCAATACAAGATCAGCTAGGACTAATTAGGATAGATCATGTGAGAGCATAGATGGGCAGATGGGTTCCTGGCATAGATCTTGTAATTTGTGCTGAGGAAGGGAGACCAGGCAACAATTTCTTAAAAGGCAGAGATTGCCCTCTTAGGCATCAGAATGGCAACAGCTCTATCCATAAGTGGTGTTTTATCTGTTTTAGCAGGCTTCGCCCCCCTCCCCTCACAAATTTGGTACAGTTCATATCTAAGCCTTCACTATCTTTTTAAAAATTACACTGATTGACTTCAGGACCAGCATCAGTTTAAACCGCTGGTCAATAGCCAGCTGCACTTCATTGTATCTAACCTTCGTTTCCAAGGAAATCCCCAGTGGGGATGAGTTGCACTGTAATTCATTAGGAGGCACAAGGTGATGTACTCTAGGTTACCCCAGTGCATCTCATTGTACCCATCCTTTACCAGGCAGTCACAACTGGTGGCTGGCACACCTATCCCACACCAGGTGATGAGAGTCTCATCTGTGCCAAAAGACCCCACTCCATCATGGAAATTTTACAAAAAAAAGGAAAATTCTGGAAATACTCAGCAGGTAAACAGCATCTGGAAAGAAAGAGAATTAATCAGGTCGAAATGAAGGGTCTTCAATCAGAAATTTTAGCTGTGTTTCTCTTCCCACAGATGCAGCTTGACTTCTGAGTATTTTTTAGCAGGTTCTGTCTTTATTTTATAACTCCATTGTGATCCCACTGCCAGAACTAATGGCAAAGCAGAAATCCTTGGGCTGGAAATCTAGCCAGTGCAAGTCCCAAGAGGAAGAGAGGGAGATAACTAGTCATACTATTTATACTGACAGGTAACAATTTACATTATTAATATTTGCAATAGTTCCTGCTTGTTTAGGCAGTTCCTGGGCAGTTTTGAGCCAAGATTGTGACCACTGTTTCTGGCACAGGGCAGAGGAGAGAACAACCGGGGGTGCCAACATTGAAAAGAAAATATAGAGGTTGGAACAGCTCTTCTGAATTTGCACTATCTTTTTGTAGGTGTCACACTGTGCCCCATCCAAGGTCCAAAATACATGGTGGCTGTAGTTCCCCAAAACTGGACACTGTATTGACTGTTTGTTGCTGCTCTGTACAGCAGCAGAAGACATACTAGAAGCTGCTCTCCTGAAGATCAAACAGAATTGGTGACCTTACCTCCCCCAGATGTTGCAGACAGGGGACGAGAAGCTCATTGGCAGGAGAGCCCCATTCATAGTAAGCTCCTTGCTGTGGACAAGGCCGCAGCATATTTGGCCTTCCAGAAATGGGTATCATGATAGTGTAGCAGTTAGCATGATGCTATTACAGCTTGGGGGGTTCCAGAGTGCAGAGTTCAATTCTGTCACCACCTGTAACAGGTCTGTTCGTCCTCCCTGTAGAATGTCTGTGTTTTCCCTGGGTGATCCAGTTTCTTCCTGCAGTCCAAGGACATACCAGGTAGGTTAATTAGTCATTGTAAATTGTCCTGTAATTAGGTTAGGGTTAACCAGGTTTGTCGGGCATAGCATGGCTTGACGGGCTGGAAGGGCCTACTTTGTGCTGTATCTCTAAATAAATAAATAAAATACAACATTCCCATTCATTTCTGAGGCTACGTCAATGGCCAAAAAGCTAACGACCGCAGCCACTGCCTTTACACTGGCCTCAGGTGTCATTTTGTAATTGATATAACTTTTGAAAACTGTTCCTTAATCTGATTAGTTTAAATAATGACTGGGGCATGGGAATGTTTGCTGCTGTTGCAGCCATGCAGTTTGAGAGAGCTCCGCCACCAGAAAGGATGGAATAGCTATGGAAGAGTCACACCCACCTTCTTAATCTTTGCCATTGGCAAAAAGTAGATGAAAACAACCTCTCTCTCTCTCTCTCTCTCTGCACCTTCTCCTAGTTCAGTCTTCCGTAACCTGCACTACAGCCGCTCGTTGCTGATTTCCCTCCACTCCCATGGAAACAGTGCTGCTTCTGATCCTACCCTGAAAGTGTATGACAAAATATTGTTAAAGATGTTTTATTCTGCATCTTATATTTTGTAATGCATGCAGACACTGCCCTGGTTGTGTGTGTGTCATGGAATAGTGGAGAAGCAACTTAATTCTGTACCTAACCATGCTCTGTCATGTAAGATTCAGTTTGTATCCAATCTCTTTTGTTTTTAGAAACATACAAAACCTACAGCACAATACAGGCCCTTCGGCCCACAAAATTCTGACGAACATGTCCCTACCTTAGAAATTACCAGGGTTACCCACAGCCCTCTATTTTACTAAGCTCCATGTACCTACCCAAAAGTCTCTTAAAAGACCCTATCGCATCCGCCTCCACCACCATTGCCAGCAGCCCATTCCATGCACTCACCACTCTCTGTGTGAAAAAAAACTTACCCCTGACATCTCCTCTGTACCTACTCCCAAGCACCTTAAACCTGTCCCCTCATGTGGCAACCACTCCAGCCCTGGGAAAAAGCCTCTGACTATCCACACGATCAATGCCTTTCATCATCTTATACACCTCTATCAGGTCACCTCTCATCCTCCGTCGCTCCAAGGGGAAAAGGCCGAGTTCACTCAACCTGTTTTCATTAGGCATGCTCCCCAATCCAGGCAACATCCTTGTAAATCTCATCTGCACCCTTTCTATGGTTTTCACATCCTTCCTGTAGTGAGGCGACCAGAACTAAGCACAGTACTCCACGTGGGGTCTGACCAGGGTCCTATACAGCTGCAACATCACATCTCGGCTCCTAAACTCAATCCACGATTGATGAAGGCCAATGCATCGTATGCCTTCTTAACCAGAGTCAACCTGCGCAGTTGCTTTGAGCGTCCTATGGACTCGGACTCCAAGATCCTTCTGATCCTCCACACTGCCAAGAGTCTTACCATTAATACTATATTCTGCCATCATATTTGACCTACCAAAATGAACCACTTCACACTTACCTGGGTTGAACTCCATCTGCCATTTCTCAGCCCAGTTTTGCATCCTATCAATGTTTCACTGTAACCTCTGACAACCATCCACACTATCCACAACACCCCCAACCTTTGTGTCATCAGCAAACTTACTAACCCATCCCTCCACTTCCTCATCCAGGTCATTTATAAAAATCATGAAGAGTAAGGGTCCCAGAACAGATCCCTGAGGCACACCACTGGTGACCAACCTCCATGCAGAATATGACCCGTCTACAACCACTCTTTGCTTTCTGTGGCAAGCTAGTTCTGGATCCACAAAGCAACGTCCCCTTGGATCTCATGCCTCCTTACTTTCTCAATATGCCTTGCATGGGGTACCTTATCAAATGCCTTGCTGAAATCCATATACACTACATCTACTGCTCTTCCTTCATCAACGAGTTTAGTCACATCCTCAAAAAATTCTATCAGACTTGTAAGGCATGACCTGCCTTTGACAAAGCCATGCTGATTATTCCTAATCATATTATGCCTCTCCAAATGCTCATAAGTCCTGCCTCTCAGGATTTCTCCATTAACTTACCAACCACTGAAGTAAGACTCACTGGTCTATAATTTCCAGGGCACTCTCTACTCCCTTTCTTGAATAAGGGAACAACATCCACAACCCTCCAATCCTCCAGAACCTCTCCTGTCCCCATTGATAATGCAAAGATCATTGCCAGAGGCTCAGCAATCTCCTTCCTCACCTGCCACAGTAGCCTGGGGTACAACTCATCCAGTCCCAGCGACTTATCCAACTTGATGCTTTCCAAAAGCTCCAGCACATCCTCTTTCTTAATATTTACATGCTCAAGCTTTTCAGTCTGCTGCAAGTCATCACTACAATCACCAAGATCCTTTTCCATAGTGAATACTGAAGTAAAGTATTCATTAAGTACCTCTGCTATTTCCTCCGGTTCCATACGCACTTTCCCACTGCCACACTTGATAGGTCCTATTCTCTCACGTCTTATCCTCTTGCTCTTCACATACTTGCAGAATGCCTTGAGGTTTTCCTTAATCCTGTCCGCCAAGGCCTTCTCATGGCCCCTTCTGGCTCTCCTAATTTCCTTCTTAAACTCCTTCCTGTTAGCCTTATAATCTCCTAGATCTCTAACATTACATAGCTCTCTGAACCTTTTGTAAGCTTTTCTTTTTTTCTTGACTAGATTTACTACAGCCTTTGTACACCACCGTTCCCGTACCCTACCATAACTTCCGTCTCATTGGAACGTACCTATGCAGAACTCCATGCAAGTACCCCCTGAACATTTGCCACATTTCTTCCGTACCTTTCCCTGAGAACATCTGTTCCCAATTTAAGCTTCCAAGTTCCTGCCTGATAGCCTCATAAGTCCCCTTACTCCAATTAAACACTTTCCTAACTTGTCTGTTCCTATCCCTCTCCAATGTTATGTAAAGGAAATAGAATTGTGATCACTATCTCCAAAATGCTCTCCCACTGAGAGACCTGACGCCTGACCAGGTTCATTTCCCAATACCAAATCAAGTACAGTCTCTCCTCTTGTAGGTTTACCTACATATTGTGTCAAGAAACCCTCCTGAACACACCTAACAAACTCTACCCCATCTAAACCCCTTGTTCTAGGGAGATGCCAATCAATATTTGGGAAATTAAAATCTCCCACCATGACAACTCTGTTACTATTACACCTTTCCAGGATCTTTTTCCCTATCTGCTCCTCAATATTCCTGTTACTGTTGGGCGGCCTATTAAAAAAAAACACCCAGTAGAGTTATTGACCCTTTCCTGTTCCTAACCTCCATCCACAGAGAATCCGTCGACAATCCCTCCATGACGTCCACCTTTTCTGCAGCCGTGACACTATCTCCGATCAACAGTGCCACGCCCCCACCTTTTTATATTTCATTTTGACTTTTTCTGGCTCAGAGATTCTTGATTTTTTGAAAGACTTTACAGAGATGCAAGTCATTCCTTCAGATTCATTTCAGTGTTCTACCCTGGGAGTGTGTGACAGTGAGTGTAAAAGAAGCTTTTCTCTGTATCTGACTTGTGTTTCTCCACCTTTAGAATGTGTGATATGACAGTGCAGAGGGAACTTTATTCTATATCTCACCCACGAACCAGGAGCGTCTATAGGAAAGGGTACAGCAAACTTTACTCAGTGTCTAATCTGTGTTGTCCCTGCACAAGGAATATTTGATAGGAGCATGCAGGAATTTTCACTCTGTATCTAACAATGCTGGCCCTACCCTTGGAATATATGATTGGCATCATAGACAGTGCATTACTCTACATCACACTCTCCAATGCTATGATCCTCCGATTTAAGAGTGGTTCTCAATTATATTACTCCATTTTCAAAACATTAAGTGCTTCACTCACTTGCACTGCATTCTTCACTTTGATGTGCTTGAAAGTGAATATTTTGTCGTAAACATGTGGCTCTATGCAAAATCCAAATTGCTTATTTGAAAACATTAAATTAACATTATTCATATCCTGAGCAGGTCAAATTTTAATTGATGAAGAGATGGAGGAAGGTGAAGAAGCTGAGAAGTTGTCAACAGAATGGATTGAGGAAGTTAACTTGAAAGTGCAAACAAGACTGGCTTCTTCCCAAACTTGCATAGATCATCTACATATATTATCCAAAGCCCTGTTTGGCCTTCAACGTGAGCATTTAAAAGCTAAATCAAAAGGTAAATTCAGAGCGGTGTTTGGTTCTGCATTGTATCCCATGTACAGTTTTGAGATGTGGGGAAAGATTGATTTAGTATTGGATGATTTCAAAGTGAATGATGATTTCAATATTCTTGTAAAATGGGGAGGAGGGCAGCATCCTGGACAGCAAACTCAGCTTTGAGCTTTTTTTCAAATTCTAACTGAATGCTTCTTAGAATTACTTGGGCATGCTAAAAGATTGTCATTGATAATCTTTAGTAAACCATCTTTTAGACACCAAAACTCAGCAATTATCCAAGGTTAAAAATTCCCATAAAGTGACTGCAATGCCTTTGGATCATGACTACAATGTTGGGAATTGCCAAGGAGCTGTACATGAACATGAGCCTCAGCTTATCATAAGATATTGGACCAAGCAGCATTCTTATGCAGAGAACCTTAATTCAGATGAAAAGCATTTTTAGGGTTGCTCCAAAGAAGCTAAATATCTCGCCAGTACCCAAAAGAGATTGAAGAAAATTGGAAAAGGAATCACTGAAGACCATACATTGTAACAATAGCAAAGCCAATAATCTTTGTACATTTACAAACCTTCATGAATTTTGCTGAAAATGATAATGAGACTAAACATGGATAAAGCAGGATGCAGGAGAGACTGAGCCTAATGCAGGATTATGCCGAATGACCTGGATGTTTCAGATTGAAGCGTCAAGCATGAGGAAAATGTTTTATCTGTTTCTTCTGAGGTGTTTGCAGGATCAGCAAGGTGCAATATTGAACACAGAGTGTGCACCAGACAGTCAACACTAATGAAGTAATAGGAATATTATAATTGTGTTATGATCAACTGTTAGACATCGTTTTCTTCCCCTTTTATCCTGTGTTTTACAAATTGTTTTGACGAGGGTGACAAGAGTCCTTATGAGAGGTTTTGATGGACTATTTTTGCAAGAGAGAACTGTTACCAGCTGCTTGATGTTACAGTTTAAATACAGAAGTGAAATTTGGATGTTCCCTTATTTATCCCAAGGCAAGCCAAGTGTGATGTCTGATATTACATTGTCAGATTAATATTTCTGATTTAAAACTAACAAAGATAATATTATTGGACCTAATGTAAAATTTGGTTATGAATGCACACTCTGATGGTTTTAGTTTGATTTATTTTTATGGAGACTTACCTGGCAATCAACCTGTCTCTTACTGGGATACAACAATTCCAGAATAATAAACCTTGAGTATTACATTGTTATATGTAGCCCACACCACTGACTTGATTTCAAAGCAAAAACAAAATGCTAGAAATACACAGCAGGTTTGGAAACACCTGTGGAGGGAGAAACAGATTAACTTTTCAAATAAAAGACCTTTCACCTAACATAATGCTGGAAGAAAGGCAAGCATGAGAAAATCTGCATGTTTAATTGGCACCTTAACAAGCCCTGAAAAAGATATCACCTGGTCTATTGCATCAAATTGCTCCCTGGAGTGACATGGTCTTAAATGGGCTTCAACTCCATGTAGGCTAACTTGTCAAATTAACAAACATTAATGGATAGAGCCATAAAATCAGCTGAGCTCATATTAAAGAAAGGAGTTCAAACACAATTAATGCTCAGCAGGTGGAGATCATAATTAAACTGTAATTTAGTGCAGTACTTGGGGTGCCCAAGACAGTAGTGTGCCTTTTTGAACTGTTATGCATGGCAATTTGATACAACTGAAAGCCTTGGGAGGTGTGGGACTGTCAGGTTCCTTTCCTCAAACAATAAAGTCACTGGCTTTGTGGGCTTATTACTTCCAATTACAGTATTTTCAAAAACTCAATTTGAACTCTTGGGAGGATTTACATTCATGTTCTACAGGTTCCTTGGTGCACACCTGTAAATCACTTTTAAACCAATAACAGAGAATGAAATGATGCAGATGCAGAAAATTTGAAATGAAAGCAAATAATCCTGCGTGTACTCAGTAGGTCAGCCAACATCTGTGGTGAGAGAAACATTACCACAATATTACTGTACCTGATTGTATTATTATTAAAATTTGACAGAAAACCTTTTTTTTAAATTGTGGCTGTTGTGGGCAAGCCAGTTAAAATTAGATTAAAATAATATTGAATTTTTTATTAATAGTGGTAACGGGAAAAAATCAGTTGGCACATTCACTTTGAGGGCAGTTTAAATTAAACAAACATGTTTATACTTTTGAATAGCATGTTATACCTGTTATAATGGTGCCTTGTGGCTCAGAACCAGCTGCTGTACTTCAGCAAGGACTGAAGCAAGGCAGGGGATGTGGCTACTTCTTTCTCTTCTACACATGGGGGAATAGGTTCACCCAGCGTGCAGACTCCTCAATGCTTCTGTGGACAATTCTACCATTTTTCCCACTCTTGCAGGCATGTACACTCCTTCATGGCTGCCTCTTATTTCCAGACTGAGCATTCGGAAGTCAGAGCTTCAACACGCGAGGGGTGAGGAGGGAGGTAATGAGCATTGCTAGCTTGGTCACAAAGGTTTCAAAAGTACATTTAATGTCAGATAAATGTATCCTGAAATGCGTTTTCTTTGCAACCATCATGAAAACAGAGGGGTGCCCCAAAGAATGAAAGACAGTTAAATGTTAGAACCCCAAAGTACCCCCCCCAGCTCCCCTCCCTCCCACGCGTATGCGGCAGCAAGCACGATTCCCCCCCCCCCACTGGCAAAAAAAAAGCATCAGCACCCGCCACCGAGCACTCAAGCGTGAGCAAAGTAATGGCAAAGACACAGACTTGCAGTACCCCAAAGACTACTTGTTCACCTGGTATTTGACATACCACAGGTTTTCTCTCTCCCTCGTAAGGGAGAAAGCGATGTCTCTGTTTCACAGCGAGAGGGGAGACATAACAGACAACTTAAAGGACTGTAGCGTCGCTTTTTCCAAGCTCTGTGCCCAAAGATTTCAGGTCTCTGGGTACACAGCCTAAGATCTTCCAGCTCCCATGACACAATGATCTGTTGGGACACTGACCTTCAATCCGCCCAACTCCAGAGCCCCAAGATCCTAGGCCTCCAAAGGCAAGCCAAACTCTTGGGCTGCGCCCTTGGCATGTTGGATAACGGCCAGTTGTGACATCCGAGAGCGGATCCCATTCCCGCATGAACCGAAATCAGTGTGAAGCTCCAGGTCAGGGTCTTCAAAAGAACCCTGAAAGGGAAAAATAGAGATACTAAAGATAGAAAAAGAGCTTTTTCTGAAGATGCAAGCAAAGGAGTCACCATTTAGTGCAAACTTTCCTCAAAGAAGTCAGGTTAGGGTAGCACCTTACGCATTACATCGTCTGTCAAGTTCACAGACTGCATTCTTCAACCATTAGGTTTTTTCATAAGTGAAATCACTATTTTGTACTCCAGTGTGGGAGTCACTTTGCACACAAAACAGCAGGGAGATTAGAGGCAAGCAAATCTAGTTATGTTTTCAATTGCTTTTCTCGGCAGATAATTGGATCTGTTTTCCATAGTTTGACCTCACACTGTGTTCAGGAATCTTTTAGATCCACCTGCATGGGAAGGTTAGGATTAGGTTGAATGTTTCTAACTCTCCACGGTACCGCAGCGCCTCAGTATTGAATTGCTCCATCAGCCTGAGGTGGAGAGTGATAGCACCCAGACTAAGGACTGGGTGCTTTCACTAACCATGCTAACGATGATAAATGTCTTGAGATTGCTGACATACAATTTTGGTTGAAAGAATATATAAAGCTTGTATTAATATAGCACCATTGTTTAAAAAAAATCAGAACATTCCTGGGTTTAATGATGTGCTGAGTGATTGGCTATACACTCTGATTATTTGCAGAAACTGGCAGCAAAGACATCACTGACAAACGGGGGAGAGAGAAAAAGATAGAACTCAAATCGCTCGTGTATCTCCAGGACATGCAACCAATGAGCACTGCCAAAATGGTGGAACCACACAATGGGAAACAGTTGGAAGCAGCAGTGGGAGAGATTGACGTGATACTAACAGACATCACAAGGTATCTTCCTTGCAAGAAAGTCCAGACAATTGCCTTCAGATATATCGGAAAATTCATAGGGAATCTTCACAAGGCATTTCTCATTCGGTCACAGGAATACTCTGAGGTGGAAGATGAACTAAGAAAGGCCGAGTCATTTGGATCTCAGAGTGCTGACTGTAATCTGGTTATTGAACTGAAACGTCTTCAAGAACACAGCAGTGCCCTCAAAACTCGTGCAGAATTAGCAGAATATCATTACAAGGAGGTGTCCAGCAAGAACCAGGACCTGGAAAAAACCATCAAATGTTTGAGATCCAAAATTGAGCAACTACAAAATGGTGGGAAAGTCACTTCTGAAGAGCTCCCTCTGCCTGCTGATTTGCTGATAGAAACAAAGCAGGCAAACAAAATAAGCCAAAGTGTAGCACTGGTGAAAACGTCAAAGCAAAAATTAATTCTTGCAGAAAATTTAAGGGTGAAAGGTCCCTTGAATGAGGAGCCCAAAAATATTCTTTTTGGTGGGCAGGATAGAACTGCAGAGCAAAGAGTTGTCTCAGGGAAAAATATTCCCTTTGAAAAACCAAAGGAACAAAAGATTGCCCCAGAAGTAAGCAAGAAGGAGAACCTTCCCTTTGGAAAATCTACAAGGGGAAGTATTTCCACAAAGCTATCCATTGGAAGGATAACCCCTACAAGATCACCCAAATTGGAAATGATCCTTACTGAAGCAGTGAAGGGGAAGATAACTAAATCCAATCTGAATTCAGGGAAGAAACAGAGGGCATGGGTTCAGAAAGAAGAAACATTCAAGACCAAAGCCCAGCAGATGGTTGTGGATTTGCTAACAGATTTTCAAACTGCTGTTCTGTATTCACTAGAGCATGGGCTGCACAGTGGTAAAGAACTTGCACCAGATGATATCAGTAAAGTGCAAGCACTTCTCAAGTCTGAGTTAAATAATCTTTATGGAGTGATTGAAAACATGATTCAAGAAATTTCCATGCAAAAGCTTAAACAAGAACCTATAGAGCAACCTGTCCAAGATAGAAAGCCATTGGAGGAAAACCTGGCAGAGAGATCAAAGGAGCAGCAACCTGATTTAATTGTTTTTGCAAAGCTTCTTGAGGAAATTTCCAGATTTGGGATTATTCAAGAGATTGCCCTTGAGGAACTGAGCGCCCAAGTTCAATATTTCATTGAAGAAACCAAACAGGACCAGAGCTTGTCACGGGAAGAAACACATTTCCATGAAAAGACACTGCAAGCCTTAAATACAATTCTAGCACTGGAGAAAATGTCCTCCCAGGCTGGAATGGATCAGTTAGTTAGGATTCAAGAGGTAATCAGTAACTTATACTCCAGTAACAGTGCCCTTGAGCTTTATAGAAAGGAAGTAAAACTGCAGACTGAATACAGTAAGAAGGAAGGGATTTTGCTCCCTGTGACTCCATCAGCAATAACAGGAAGAACAATTCAACCCAGGGGAAAAGACAAGAAAATTGTGGAAATATCATATACTGTGAATGTTATATACCTCAGGGCAACCTGTAAAATTTTGGACCAAGCAGAGTATGATGGCATCATTTCCAAACAACTGAATGCCATTGCTACACACCTGATACACAAAACACTAACAACTATTCAGCTCCGACTGGCCTATCTGTTCAGAAAATATGTCGCTTTCCATCGTATCCAAATCTTTAGGTAGACGAATAGCTGTTATTATTTTGAGAATTCAGCAGTGGACTAAGAGGGGGCAGGATCAATATAAATATGTGCATACATACTGATTTTTGAATACTTGGAAGAGAACAGAAATTAACAAGGTTCTAGAGTGTCCGTAGGTCAGAATTTTGTGAGCTCAATACCTACTCCAGGTATTGAGCACATAATCCAGGACAGCACTCCAGCAGCAGTTCAGAGGTGCCATCAATCAGATAAATTATTAAACCAAGATGAAGATTGTCTGACAGAATTTGCTGAAATAAATCACATTTTTTGGCCAACATTCCTCCCTCAACCAAGAGAGATTAACTGATTATACAGTACTACGCAAAAGTATTTGGCACAAATATATATATATAGCTAGGGTGCCTAAGACCTGTACTGTTGTCGCAACAAAAAAAAAACAAATTTCATGACATATGTGAGTGATGATAAACTTGATTTTGATACAGGTCTCTATTGTGGACTGAGAGTGGAAAGGGGGCAGGGAGAGGGGAGAGAGCAGGAAGCACCAGAAAGACATTCTATAATGATCAATAAACCAATTACTTAGAATAAAACAACCTTGTCTGGTGTCTCAGGGCTGGCCCGCACCACCCCTACCCCTACCCCTGGCACCTTAGCTATATATATGTGCCTAAACCTTTTGTACAGTACTGTACATCTCATAGTTGTTTGTGAGAGTATGCTGTAAAATATTCTTGTTGATAGGCATGATAGAGATGCAGAACAAAGGACTGCCCAAGGGGAAAATATTCCCTTTAGAAAACCAGAGGAGCAAAAGCCTGTCCTGGAAGTATCCAAGGTGAACAACATTTCCTTCGGAGAACAGACAAGGGATGGTATTCTCACAGAACTGTCCATTGGAAGGCTTCTTTGTTGAACCACACAACAGCAATGAAATGTTGTTGGAATATACCTGGCATACACAATAAGGTGTGCTACATGGATGCATAATATGCATAATGCTGATGTTACTGTGCTAGTATTCAAAAACCTGGATTAATAATCTGAGCTGTGAGCTAGGGTTCCACCATGTCAACTGAGAATTTAAATTTAGATAATTAACTAAATATACCAGTAATGGTAATCACTAAACCAGAGGATTGTTGTAAAGACACGTCTGGTTCAATAGCAAAGGAAATCTGCCATCCTTCCTCGGTCTGGCCAATATGTGACTCCAGATTCAATTAATGTGGTTAACTCTGAAGTGTCCTGAAATGGTTCAATAAACCAATCAGTCAAATGAGAATTAGTGATGGGCATTAAATGTTGGTCTTGCAGGCAACACTCACATTCCATGAAAAAAAATTATTTTGAGAAGTGAGGTCCCACAAATATTTTCCCCTTCCTAAACAAAGTGACTTGCACTCAGATGTGGCTTCACTGGATCAACATCCTATGTTGTCCAGGTGGATCTTCCATTAGATATGATAGTAGTTGAAAGGTTTTTTCAGGCCCTAAGCTAGCACTGACAAGCTAGGGTGCCTATGGGCTATTTGACAATGAATCATGGTCAAAGGAAATTCAGTTCTGCCAGATATCATTGTTTAAGATCAGGAGCTGGGATCCAGTCTATGTTTTATTCCCTTCTCTGCTTGCAGACACCACTTGTTGTAATCCCTCCAATGCCTAAAATTGAAGGATCAATCATAAGGCTTTATTGGTCTGTGCGGTTCTGATACATGGTATTACTGGTAATAAATCTGTTTTATAAGGAAAGGTTGAGTAAAATAGGCTTGTAATCACTGGAGTTCAGAAGAATGACAGATGATCTCATTGAGACAAACAAAATTCAACAAGGCATTGACAGGATAGATGCTGAGAGGATGGTTCTTCACATTGGAGTAACTAGACCAAAAGACAGTGGTTTCAGGGTAAAGGGGTTAGCCATTTAAGACTGTGGTGGTGAGAAGTTGAGCAGCTTTGAAGGGTTAGATGCTCATGTTGTACTCCTATACAGATCAGCAAACTATCAGGTTTGGTTCCCAGTATGTGTAGACCTTAGCCCGAACAGATCCCAATGTGTCCAGCAGACTGCAGCATCAGAAGAGGAACCTAAGCAGGGTCTTTGGCTCCATTACCACCCAGTGACCCTTACTTGGGGTTTATGAGTGCAGAGCAATAGGATTACTTTCATTTCTGACACCCTGCATGATTGTACTAAAGGCAGTGCAAGTAGAAAACTATCTGAATTATTGGTCTCAAGAGATGTGGCAACATGAGCCTGAGAATGGATTTCTGGACTAATGTTGGTGACAACTCCCGCAAAAAAATGTTCTGCATTCATTTTTCAGGATCTAGGTATTGTTCAAGGCCAGCATTTACTGTCTGTCTGTCCCTCACAGAGCTTAGGATGTTGGGAGTGAGCCACTTTCTTGAACACAGGTGGCATGTTTCAAAGTCAAGATGGTGTGTGATTTGGACAGGAACCTGCAGGTGGTGGCGTTTCCTGTGCCCACTGCCCTCATCCTTCAAGGTGATAGAGGTTTGAGAAGTGTTATTACAGTACACTGGGTTTTTCAAATGCAGTGCTTTTCTTGAGCCAGTGCATTCCAGAACAGTCAGTCTTCCAGGGAAAAGCTGGGATACTCAGTTAGGCCTGTAATTTAAGCTATGAAACAGATCGATCAGAATATAGTGGCAGAGAAACATTTAAAGCAAGAGGGCAGGTTTATTAATCACCTTTTTATATAATTATTTCTCTCAAGAAAATATTTGAACAGCAGGATATTAGATCTCAGCAGTAAAGATAAAGAGGTTCCTGAGAAACTGTACAGATTTGCCAGCAGACTCAAAGCACGTCTAATATCTACAATACAACACTGGGACATAAGACAGCGACTGATATGCCAGAATCGCCATAGGCACTTAAATCAAATGATCAACTTGTTCAATCAGGTAGGTGCAGATTTCTGGATGTACATTTAGAATAAAGACAGGATACTGCAAATACTCAGGTCAGGCTGCATCAGTGGAATGAGGAACAGTGTTCCGGGTCAATGACTGTTTATCACAACTGTGAAAAGTATAAGATAAACAAGTTTCAAGGTACAGAGAAATTCTGATGCGAGGTCATCAATCTGAAACATTTGACTATCTCAGGAGCCTGAGATCCAATAATAGTTTTAAAGATATATATATTGTCAAGTTATGGATGTGCATGCACACATTTATCCTGAACCATTAAGGACAAGCACATCTGTTTCCTTGTGCACGCTCCAGCTCTCGCCACAAATGACTTGCCGAGTATTTAAAACATGTTTTGCTCAGGTGAGAAATTGTACCTCAGCAGATTTGAAAGGACACAACATAAAAAGAATCCATTACCAATGTGTTTGTTTTTTTTTTGAAGCTTAAACACTGCACAGGCTTACTGTTGCTCAGTCCATTGCTGGCTGCTAGACCAGTAGACACAAAGACGCAGAAGCATTTTGGGAACCTTTTCCGGCCAATGTTAGCAGTTGCATCTGAGGGATCATGTAGTACCCGTGATCAAGGCAATGGTATGCCATCTACTTTACTTAGAATGAGGTAGGAGCTCAACATTTAAACTTTAAGGAATTTTAACTGATTAAACCAAGTATTCTTTGTAGACAAAGGTGGGACCATTACGGTACTTTGAGATATCTGTTGGCAATTGTGAATAAAGTGGATCATATTATTATGATATGTTAATATGAACTGCATACAAGATTTGGAAAGGAAAATGTGATCACCAGTGCCCATTAATTCAACTCCCACACATTAGATGTAGATGCCCCGTGATAAACGTTGCCCCAAACTTTTATGCACCTAAACTCAAATGGGTCATTTCCCTATTTTGATTTCCTCAACGACAGTAGCAGAGTACCTTTGTCTGATATATAATTGCCAGGCAAAGATATTGTAAGGGATAATACTCAGAGGGAAAGCTAGATCCAGCTGTGGCCACTATCATGTGTGATATGGGAAAAGGTTGAAAGAGTGAAATTAGATTATTAGGCACAATGCTGCAGGATGGAGGAGTGGGCTCAAGGGGCCAAATCCTGCCCCTTTATCTCTGAATAGAGATAGTTCCCTGATCTGAGCCCATAAAGAACTGACTATATATACAGAGGAGGCTTTGAAAAAGGTGATTAAACAAATGTTTTGTGTCATGGTTTAGATTAGCCGTGATTGCGTAGGATTCAGGAAAGGTTTTAATTTTATTCCTGAACATACTCGTAGTTACACTAACTCCATTAATAAAACCTCTTGTGCTTTGTCAGAGACTCCCATTTATGGTCAACAAATATTGTGGATGGAAGTTTTCGAATTGCCAAGAAGGACCCTGTTAGCCCAATTTTGTTTCCAGCGACTCCTAAATTAGTGACAATGGATGGGTAAGAGTTCCAGATTCTGTTATGCTCCAGATTCCGTTCACTGTCTCGTACTTTTAAGAGCAAGTCTAAAACAAAGATGCTTAGGTGTAGGGTTAGGGTCAGAGGCATAGTGAATCTTGAAGAGGATAGTAATAGCCTTCAAGGAGATATGGAGAAGCTTATGTAATAGATAAATCAGTGGTGGATCAACTTGACAAATGTACTACACTTGTTTCATAGCAGTTAAGTGGGCACAAAGTCCACTTGATCTTCCTGAAGCAAATTAACTGACATTGGGGAAATTAAGCATTAATCTTAGCACTGAGTGTCAGCTTGGTACAGAATTGGTAAAGACCAAGGAGATCATTGTGGACTTCAGGCATGCGAGGAGCCACACTCACGTCCCCACCTACTTCAACGGAGCTGTAGTGGAGTGTGTATCAAGCTTCAAATTCCTTGGTGTCCACATTTCCGAGGATCTCACCAGATCCCTGAACTCCTCCATCCTGATCAAAAAGGCGCAACAGTGCCTTTATTTCCTGAGGAGCATCAAGAAAGCTCACTTCTGTCCCAGGATACTGACAGACCTTTACCACTGTACCATTAAGAGCATACTCACCAACTGCATCTCAGTGTGGTATGGCAATTGTCCCGTATCGGACCACAAAGCACTCCAATGTGTGGTGAAAACTGCCCAGCAGATTATCGACACCCAATTGCCTACCATTGAGAACATCTACCATAAACGCTGCCTGGGCAGGACGAAAAGCATTATCAAGGATGCATCTCACCCTAACCATGGACTGTTTACTCTCCTCCCATCTGGTAGGCACTACAGGAGCCTCCGCCCCCACACCAGCAGGCACAGGAAGAGCTTCTTTCCTGAGACTGTGACCCCGCTGAACCTCACATCACAGCGCTAAGCAGTATTGCAGTAGTGTCTCAGTACTTTTATATTTGTGTGCTGTAGCACTTATATTTTATTCGCAGTTATTTTGTAAATAACACTACTCTTTGCATTTCTGGTCAGATGCCTACTGCATTTCTCTGGCTTTGTATCTGTACTCCGCACAATGACAATAAAGTTGAATCTAATCTAATTGGATACAGTAGGGCAATTAAACCCACTAAATTGTCGTAGTTCAAATCAGAATCAGGTTTATTATTACCGGCATGTGACATGAAATTTGTTAATTTAGCAGCAGCAGTTCAATGCAATACATAATCTAGCAGTGAGAAACAATAATAATAAATAAAATAAAACATAATAATAAATAAACAAGTAAATCAATTACATATATTGAATAGATTTTTAAAATGTGCAAAAACAGAAATACTGTATATTAAAAAGTGAGGTAGTGTTCACGGGTTCAATGTCCATTTAGGAATCAGACGGCAGAGGGGAAGAAGCTGTTCCTGAATCGCTGAGTGTGTGCCTTCAGGCTTCTGTACCTCCTACCCAATGGTAACAGTGAGAAAAGGGCATGCCCTGGGTGCTGGAGGTCCTCATAGGACTAGATATTTCAATCCCTTTGATAAGCAGATCTTAACTTGGGTCGTAGCATAGAGATCTTGAGGTGGGGCTTGGTGGGTGGCAGATGCTTCCCAGGGGTCATCATGTGTGCAACCCCGCCCACCCCCAGATGTTAAGTCAATTTAAGCCCACTACATCTCCAGAGGGCTCAACAGTGCGACCTGGCATCCCAGATGCACCCCCTTCACATCTGGCCACCCATGGGTCATTTTAGGGCCCATCTGCCATTTCTCCTCTTCATCCATAACCAGTGGCAGCTTCACTCGGCTACCTCCGAAGGTCCTTTATAGCTTGCCACTGGCCCTGGCCTCAGACTCCCAATCCCCTCAGCAATCTAACCATGGAAGTAGCCACAAATTCTCTGCAGTCAACCTCTACTGGGAAAATCTGCACCTTCCATCCACGCTGCCTGGCATCTGTGGCCAGCTCAGCATATCTTACATGTTTCCACTCATACGCCTCGCAGACTGCATCTTCCCAGGGCACTGTGAGCTCTGAGATTACCTCAGCTTTCAGACTGCTGGACCACAAGACCAAATCTGGTCTGAGGGTGGTAGTGACTATCTCTGGGGCAAATATTAGCCTCTTGGCAAGGTCAACAGCCATGTTCCAGTCACGAGCAGACTCCAGTATGCCTGACACCAACCATGTCACTGAGGGTGGCTCTGTCTGTCCTTGCCAGACAAAGGTGATGGTGGTTCTTCCAGTCATTTGGGGCTTAGAGTTGTTATTCAGCTTTTGCTTCTTCACAATGGATACCAAACATCTGAGGACCTGATTGTGGCTCCATGTGTATCTTCCTTGAGTGATGCTTACCTTGCAAGATGAGAGGATGTGCTTGGGGTTTGCTACTCTTCCATGGACTGGACAAGCTGGGTCTTCACTGAGCCACTGGTTCAGATTTTTGGAAGTTAGGAAAACATCATAAACAGCTCCTATAAGGAAGCTAATCTTTCTTCCTTCCTTTTCCCATTAGTCTTTCCAGCTGAATTTTCTTTTCCCAATGTTTTCCCACCTAGTCCACTGTCTCTGTTTTGCCTGAGACACTGCCCTTGCATACCTCATTTGTTCCTCCTGTCGCTGTACCTCCTCCACAACCATAACTCGCCTTTGCTTTTGTGTCATCACCTTTTGTCAAATGGGCCTATTTGAGCCGGTGTGAAGGCCCACTCTTCCAGATTGCACCTGGCCCAGCATGTCTGCAAACCTGAGTGCTGCTTTTGCCTGATTTACTGACTCTGCTGGACACCACTTTCTCCCTGTTAGGGTCCTGGGTGCAGTATCCTGGACAACTCTGTCATGAGATTCAGAGAGAGTCATCTCAAGCCTCACCTTGGCACACTTGAACTCTTCAGTCAGCCCTGTGACAGGCAACTCCAGAGCTCCTTTGCCATACAGGTAGATGTTATTTAGTGATCTTGGTAGGCCCATCCACTTCTCAGTGAAGGAACTTACTGTCCTCTCTCGCTTTTCAACATGAGTGATGGGACTTCATACAGAGTCAGTGGTCACAACACCCAAGGGAGCAATCCAAACTGAGGGCACCAGAGCTTGAGGATACCTGGCAGCAAGGTCTTATCGATGGCTTTAAGCCCCTTGATGATTTCTTCTCTCAGCAGTTTCACTTGATTTGTATCACTGAGGTTTACATCGTACCAACACCCCAACGCCCCAAGCTTTTAACTAGCATTTCTGACACGGGAGGAATTACTTACCCATCCACATGGAACTTATAGTCGACCAGCCTTCCCTTGACTATAGAAATGCTCCTAGACTTATTTGTTTTAATTGTCATTCAGGTCCATTTGATGTTTAAATGGAGCTTCTTAAGCAACCATTTGGTACATGGGATGATAGTTGTCAGGATGGTTAAATCATGCATAAGTGCCCAGATTGGCAGTAGGCAGAGTCCTGACCAGTCGTTCTCCTCCTACTACCCATTTAGAAACTCTACTGATTACTTCCATTGCCATAGTAAAGGCCAGTGGAGAGATGGTGCAACATGTCCTTATGCCTGTCTCCACAGGCTGCCAGGCTGTGTTGTACTCTGCGGTTATCAATGAGAACTGGAGATCTCGAAAGCAGGCTTTGACCAGGGTTGTAACACATTCTAGTACATGTCAGACCACAGGAGGTTATGTGAGACCAACCCAAAGGCATTGGCTAGGTGTAAGAACAAGATATGGAGGTCATTTCTTTCCTTTTTAGCAGTTTGTATTTGATGCCAAATTATACGTGTGTGTTCCAAGCAGCCAGAGAAACCCAGTCTCCCTGCCTTCTGCACATGTGTGTTGATGAAGTTGTTTTTCTCCAGATAAGTAGACACCCTTTGTACTATGACACTGAAAAATATTTTCCCTTCAACATTTAATAGATTTATTTGCTGAAACTGTCCAATTTCTGAGGAATCTTTTTCTTTAGGAATTAGAATTCCTTCTACCTACTGCTATTCTCAAGGAATAAGCTTATTCTTCCATACCTCCTTCATCTGTTTCCGTAAGAGGTTCAGGACTCTTGGTGCATTTTTGTAGAGTTTCTACGGAACTCCATTTGGCCCTGGTGCTGAAGCAGCCCTCGCCCGCTTTACTACTTTTATTATCTCACTATATCTGGGGGAACTGAGGTCAAATTGCTGATGTGGAGGGTGGATGGGTGGCATATCTGAAGGTATTAAGATGTGTTCAGCTCTCCAGCTGTTTGAGTATCTCAGCTTCAGATGAACTTCCAACTCTTCCTTTGACAACTTAGCAGTTCCATTCTTCTGCTTTGTGAAAATGCTTTTCATGAACTTGTAGGGGTCCTTTATAGAATCATGTCCCAATGTGTTCTTTCTTCTTTCTTTGAAGCCTGAGGTTTTCTGCTCTCCTTAGAGTTGACAGTTGTGCCTTTAGTTCTGCCTGCAGGATGCTGATTCCTTCTCTTTCCTCTGTGGTTGATCTTCTCCACTGTTTCTTCAGTTGCTGTCTCTTCTTAATGACACCCTCTATCTCCTTTTGTCTTCTTGATTTGGGCTGTGCTGACAGCTTTGTCTTAATTATTTCCCCCACTCCAAATCTTTCTATTCCATAGTTGTATATGAGGTTGCCCATCCTCTCAGTTCTCTTCCCAAATCAGCCCTTTAGTTCACTGAGGAGTCTGCATAGATCCTCGTCAACTGTTGCCCACTCTTTCTTGTTGCAGGTTTTCAGCCATTTCACACATGGCTTTTTCACCTGCAACTTCTTTTCTGCTGGCTGGCCTTGTCTTTCCTGTGAGCCGTGGTCTGTAGTGTTGATGTGCTCTTCTGAGACCATGCCTGGGCTACTGATGCTCTGTTGATTTTGGGTTCCATCCTGCCGCTGAACTTCATTTGACTTACTCATCCTTTCCCTCAAGGTATACTGGTTGATGCAAGGTCTCAGTCTTGTCTACTTCAAGCATTTCATCCTGCCCTGGTGTACCTTCAAGCCCCTAGCTGATATTACTTTCTTAAATCTGGAACTATTTCTTGCTCTTTTTTAATTTGCAAATACTTTAATTTGCTTATGGGATGTGGGGGTCACCTGCAATGTCATCATTTATTGTCCATCCCTAATTGCCCATGAGCCAAGAAGGCTATTAAGAGTCAACCACATTGGTGGTTCTGAAGTCTCATACAAACCAGAACAGGTAAGGATGACAGATTTCCTCCCCAAAAGCCAGGTGGATTTTTATGACAACCTGTAGTTTTGTGTGACTAACATCAATGAGATTTATTCCTGATTTTTTTTAGTTTAATTAGTTGAATTTAGCTAGAATTTTAACTCTTACAATTTTGCTTAAACATATTTTCATCAATATTTTCTTCACCAGAAAGAATTCTTTTCAGCAAATGCTGATGAATACATAGATAAGTATGGTAGGAGAGGCCATTCACACATTTGCTCTTGGACAAAAATATGGCCTTTACAATTGACACATCTTCAAGCAAATTTAATTTCCTTCAGCAGAGGTAAAGTTCTTGCTGCAATCACAGCTAAGCTTCATCTTAAGTGTTATGCTTTTGGTTTTTTTTTTGTAATGTCTTCCCTATTTCAATAAAACCTAAATAACATCAACAGACTTCAGTTCCTTATTTCAGTTTTTCACAACCATAACTAGTAATAATTATGATGTTAGAGTGCTATCTTAGTGTCTTTTTGGTCAATTGCAATCCAGCTTTGTTTACACCAATCAATGGGTTCCCCATGCACATGAGGGAGCTTATTATCTGTTCCTGGCATTCTGGTGATGCTTGAAGTAATAATTCAACCAATTAATGAATTGATCTGTAAACTTGGTCTCCACTCCATCATTTTATGTTGGTTGAATAGGCACAAGGTCCTACACTAATCCCATTTTATTCTCCCCAGACTTCCTTCAGACTCTACCGCGCGAGGCAATTTACAATGGTCAATTAATCTATGAAATATATGTTTGGGATGTGGTTGGAAACCACAGCACCCAAAGGAAATCCATCTGTCATGGGGAGAATCGAAAAACCTCAAACAGACAGCACCCGGGATTGAACCTGGGTTGCCAGAGCTGTGAGGCAGCAGCTCCGTTGCCTGTGTCATCGTGCCACCCTTTCTCAAATTCAATAAGATTTGCAGCCATCAGTGATGTCTAATGATATCTGCTTTTCTTAGGACGAAGCTCTCATATTTGACCCCCAGTCTGCAAGGAGTCAAATCATCTCAGCTGGAGCAGTGTAAAGCTCTACAACTATCAAGCATAATACTGCAGAGATAACTCTGGGACCTGATCTTCTTGTAATTTGCTTCTGAGTACACAATTGCCACTTTGGCATGGGAGTATTAAGTGTGAAGATTTTTATTAATATAGTTTGGAATTTGGAGACAATGACTGATCAGAATTTTGGGATTTTAATCAGTCGATATTGTTTCATAGAGTTATACCACATGGAAACAATCCCTTCAACCCACTGAATCTGCCAACCATCAAAAACCCAGTTACTTTAACCGTACACTATTCCCATTTTATTTCAAGTTTAATATCATTCAACCATATTTGAATATAGCCAAACAAAACAGCGTTCCTCCAGGGCCAAAACGCATTACCAACAGCACACAGCACACTGCACATAGCACAAATAACACATATGGGTACAATTTCAGAAAAGCATACAGTTACAGAGAAAAAAAAGTATAGTCCAAGTCCGAGTGCCCAGTTTGTTCTACCACTGTGCAAGCACCAGAGGGCAGCACTGACATGAGGGCCAGGCCCCAAGCTATAATGGATTCCAGCATGCCAGAGGCCTCTCCTACACTGCCTCGGTGTCTCCTCCCCTGGGTGACTGCAACATGCAACCCCAAGGCCAAGGCCTAGGCCTAGTCCTAGTCCTCGCCATAACCGAAGCAACGCAACTCCCCTGCCATTGGTCTTACCAATGAATCTGTAAACCAGACTTGCAGTTACTAATGTCCAACAGGATCTTGCGATCACAATAAAAACGTCCAAGGCAATCACTTGCACTTTTTTTTCCCGACTGTGCACCATCCAATGCACTGTTGGATAACAAGTCCAACAACTTGTTACACAACAAGTCCAGGTGACAACAACAGCGGTACATATTAAGTCCAGCTCCATCGCTACCAAGCAACTCACTGATGGGATAGTTCTGCAGTACTTGATGTTCCTAGTATCCAGTAGTGACTTGCGATTGTAAAAAAGACAGACAAGATGAACAACTACACCTTTGACTGGACCCAGTGGCCGCTGTGTCCAAGTGCACCGCCGTTTTCCAGAATTATTTTATAGGATCAAATTTTGACTCTACAAAGTAATTTAACTCTGGAACAATCTGGCCACCTAACGATGCTTACTGTGGTAGATTGATTTGGTATATTTATCTTGGTTGTAGCTAACATTAACAGAGGCCAAAAATCATGGGAATGATTTTGAGCCTGGAGTTGCTGTTAAGTCTTTAGTTGCCAATTGAGTATCTTTTAGTCACTTAGAAAGTTTTTTTCACTTTAAGACTTTTTTTCCATATGAATCTTTACTGAATGTTACCAATGAAGAGTGTTTCCTTGGTTAGGGGTCTCTGCCATTCAATGTGATACTAGTGTTGACCGGAAATATTTAAAGTAATAAATTAGAGGAAAAATATTTTCACCAAGATACTGGTGAGATTCTGGAGCTCACTGTTTGAAAGTGAGATAGAACCCTCTCATCATATTTATAATGCACCTGGATGAACACTTGATAATGTACTGTACTGTTGCTGCAAAAAGATAATTTTCATGGCATTTATACCCAGGGTATGTATGCCCATGACAATGATAAACTTGAACACTTACTGTGCTGTAACTTAGAATGAGTTCTGGGTAATGGGATGAAGCGGCCGGCGTTGATATCAAAGGTCGAATGTTCTCCCCGTATGACCCTGAATCTCGACCATTCCATAATGTTGCAAGAAAGCATGGTAATACGACTGCAGCCCAGCGGACGGCGTATCTCTGCTGAACACTAAAATATCCCAATCCTCTAGGGGGTACTGTTGTCAGAGTTTGACGTCAGGGACCGACCGATCGCAAGCCAACTGCGACTGCAACACTCTTTTCAAACTCGGAGGACCAGTGGGAGTACTCATTAAAACGGACTTCAACCTTATCCCAATTCAATTGTTTAAACTCAAGCGCCCTCTACAGACTGGAGGACTCGCAAGGATGACAGATCCTTGACTCGGACGCGCTGAGGTCATTTGCTGGTGCGTGGCTTCAAAACTCGAGGCAGCGCCGTCAGTCTGGGAAATTAGAATAGGGCAGAGGCGGCAGGTGCGTTGGTCGAGCTGTGCGTGAGAGAGTGATCGTTTGCCGGAATAGTTCATTTTCGCTTGACATTTGGAAAATAATCAGAGGAAGAATATCCGAACAGGTAAAGAGAAAATAAATATGACCAAAAAGTGTGTGATGTTGGGGAAATGTAGATGTCAAAACTTGGCCGGACCGAGACAGTAAAAAAGGTCAAGGCGTTCTTTGGGCTTGCGGTTAAAATTATACTTGCTGTGTGTTTCTCGGGATCTTTACTGATGAATGACTTTTTAAAAATCTGAAATTGCGTTTTGGTTTTTCTAATTTTAATTAACTGAAGTTACCTCACTTTTTTCTCAGTGCTGTATTTGCATGTACTAATCCACTTACTGAGGTGAGTTCTTCGGTACCACCACATTTGGTTATTCAGTCCTTTTAATTTTAATGATTACTTCCAGAGTAGGAGTCTATGTTTCTCTCGGAATTCTACTTTAGTAACTCGAAGGACTTAATGGATAATTTCCAAATTAAAAATGAAAGTTTACTTAAGGGTTTACTGATGTTCATTTTCTTGATATACTGTATTTTGTGCAACAATTATACTTTAAAACTGATGTTCTGTGGCTCTATCTAATCGTTGATTACTTGTAATGGATACATTCTTATTTCTATATGTTTTTTGATGCAGAGCTGGTAATGACTACAGTATTGAGATACTGTCTAACTTGTGTGTGTACATGTAGTACTGAATTGTGGAGCTTGGTTGAAATGTGTTTGAAGAAATTATTTGAATGTAAAGTAAAGCATCCAGCTAAAATCTAATGTCCTTAAGCTAAAATCTAATGTCCTTAATTAGGAAGTTGCTGGCTTTTGCCTTTATGCTTGTATTGACATTATGTACACTGAGTTAAATAAGAACTTCAAATGTGCCTTAAAATTTAATAGTTTTCCTCCATGGAAGAACGGCAGTATATATGTATTGTCTCTACTTGGTAACTGGAAGGGTATTTAGCTGAGCATAGCACCACTGTTCACCTGATCTCTTGATCATGATCAAGAACTTCTGTTCATGTAATTGAGTTTATATTTTGTGTGTCTTTCTGTGGGACTGTTCAGTGTGAACATTTTGGAATGAAATTTTTGCTACAATGAATGATTCTGGAAGAACCAATGGAAAAGAGTTGTAGCATTTGCTAAGTAATTTGAATCAATTAATTTTAGGAGCATGTTTTTTTTTAGATTGCCATGTTGTATTGAGGAAATAATTTTCTTTATTGATACCTTTGATTGGTCAGTGGATGAAAGAGGTAAAAAGAATGCTGATTAATAATGCTTTTAAAAGAAGAGCAAGTTAGTATTCCCTTCTGAGGAAATGGTTTGAAAGTCACTTCAGTCATATGGTGTAATGGACAGACAGCAGGTTAGTTGCTCTAAATTGGGTATGAAAACATCTTTACAAGTTCTAACTCCAAACTGGTAGTTCCCATTGGCATTTTGTTTAAAAATAATGCATTGTCCTTTTGATTTAACACTGATGAAGGGAAAATCTGATAGACCTGGATTAAAATATTTACTTTTGGCTGAAAATCCCTTCCACCATTTCCTGGTGAGTCAGTCTTATGAATTGTGTACTTAAGGATGTATTGTACCAGATGTTTGAGTGCAATGCCAAGTTGTGATTATTTTTTTAAAGTGTAGGCTAATCCATTGGTTTCTATTTAAATGACCTCAGCAAAAAGATTCAAGCCTTGCTCCTGTTGATTCTTTAAGAGCTTGACTGTGGGGTGTTGTATAGATAGGAATTTCCGTTTGTTTCACCTTTAAACACAGGCACCTATCTATTCTGATTGGGTGAGGGGGTGTAAGGAAATGCCCCATAATCTCTGGTTAATTACCAACACATCCTTGGCAGAATATTTTCCCCTCTTCCAGTACTTCTACGTAGATTAGTCTGACTTGCTTTTGTGGTGGTGCAAGCGTACAACCACTTTGGCTTACACAACAATGATTTGCACTAAAAGCATCCTGGACATTAGCAATTTAAATGAAAGTTGGCTACTCCTTTGGATTAGACAAGAGAATGAATACTGTGCCAGGCATCAGCCAATGTTTCATCCACCGTGAAGTTGTCAGTTGACAGGAGAATTGGATTTCACTACAATTTTTCTGTCTCTCCTCATCAAAGAGCCAGCAGACACTTCATTGTCTAGACAATGTGATGAGAAATGAATCACCATCTATTGGGAGAAGAGGATGGTAGTTATGATTACATATAAAAGAACATAATGGTCTACGTAGTGGTTAGTGTGACAGCGCAGCAAATTATGCTCCAAAATAGTTACGTTACTCCACATTTAAGGTTTGATTTGTTGATCTGCCAAAGATTGTTTCATAGTATTGAAAAGTTGCTTTTCTTTGTTATTCAACAGCTGCTGTTCTCATTTTCCAGTTGTGCAACAAAGCTGTAAAAGTCAGCTTGCCTTTTTTGAGAAAAAAATTAATCCAAGTGGTTCACCTTCAACCTGTCATGCAACTGTGCATTTCTCCACTTTTCCTCTCTGACTTGGCAATTATTTGGAAAGTGAGAGGAACAATTTTCTTTGATTATCCATGATAGACAGTGAAACATGTGAAGTGTTTCCTGGCACAGAGACTGTAATGAGATGTAATTTAGAAACCAGATTAGGATGGGTGGAAACCACAGAAATAAAATCACTGGGTTCTCACCACCTTGTATTTCCAGAATGTTTCATTGCATTAACTCACCTACAATTATCCCCCTTATTTAATTTCAGTTCCTTTGAAATTATTCCAGCTCAATCTTGCAATCATCAATGGAGCACTGGCCCCTTCTCTGGTGTTGACCTGCTTGCTTTTTGATAGTTGTGGTTTCATGCTTCTTAGACTAGAGCACACTAACCAGACTGGCGATTTTTCATTTAACCACCAAGAGCCTGCTGTGTTGCTGCAAAAGTTTTTTTTAAATAAAGCATTTAAACTTAAGGCCCCCATGGCTGCCAACTTGGTCAAGATCTCATTGCACGACTGGAAGAATTACAGAGCTGTTCTTCTGCCAGTGTCCTGGACATTTGGTTACCTGTTATGATAAACACTGGCTTTTAAAATAAAATCTTGCTGTGTTTACTTGCAGATTGTGGAATACTTTGGAACATCCTGAAAGTGTGCAAGGTGCTACATAATTTTGTCAAGATAGTAATGCTGGGTCAATATAGTTTTTCTGAGGGGGGTAGGATAAATGCCAAGTGCCAGGTGTTCATAACTCCATATATCCAGCAAAATAATGCCACAGGAGATTAGTTCCCAACTTCTAACTTCATCCCTTCTCACTCACCCACCCATCTCTTAACCCCCTCCCCCTCACCTGGTTTCACCTATCACCTGCCAGCTTGTACTGCTTTCTCCCCGCCCCCCACCTTCTTATTCTGGCTTCTTCCCCCTTCCTTTTCAGTCCGTACCCCTCAACTATCAGGCTCTCTAATCAAAAGGGATAACTTCACTCACCCCATCGCTGTTCTCACAACCTATAGACTCACTTTCAAGGGCTCTTCATCTCATGTTCTCGATATTTATTGTTCATTTATTATTATTATTTATTTTTTCTTTTGAATTTGCACAGTTTGTTGTATTTTGCACACTGGTTGTCCACCCTGTTGGTGTGGTCTTTCGTTGATTCTATTACGGTAATTGGATTTGTGATTATGCCCGCAAGAAAACGAACCTCAGGGTTGTATATGGTGACATATATACTTTGATAATAAATTTACTTTGAAGGGTCTCAGCCTGAAACATCAACTGTTTATTCTTTACTATAGATGCCTGACCTGCTGAGTTCCTCTAACACTTTGTTGTGTTGCTCTGGATTTCCAGCACCTGCAGAATCTCTTGTGTTCATGACACATGCACCTATAGTTTTCCTCTACCCACCCACTACTCTGCTACTTTGATTAATCTTTTGAATTATGCAAGCTGACTTGGCTTAAGGACATTTCCATAAGACCATAAGAAATAGGAGTAGAATTAGGCCATTTGGCCCATTGAGTTTGCTCCGCCATTTCATCATGGCTGATCCAATTTTCCTCTCGGTCCCAATCTCCTGCCTTCTCCCTATATCCCTTCATACCCTGACCTCACTCCTGCTTAGAAAGTGTGATGTTTTAGAGTTCCTCATCTGGAGCATTTAGTCCTCATCATCCTCTGTCTCACCTGGTGGTGACTTATATTGAGAGACTGCCCAGTATGAAACTGTGTATCATTCTTGCATGCCTCAGTGCTTGTCCCAACTTCAGGCTGTAGTTGGCTGTATTTGGAAAGTACCTGAGTGTCTGGTAATGTAGAAACTACAGTGAATCAAACTTAAGAAAAACCAAGATATAGCTTTTTTTAAATTGTCACTATTTTCCACTTCTTTGATGGGAGCTTGTATTTTGCTGCCTTTTACAAAAATGAATGAGCTGCCCAACCTTGTAGGTTGTGGGGCTGAAATCATGGCCAGCTCCTTGAGTCCTCTTGAGGCACAAGAATTAGAATTAGATTTAATATCACTGGTATCTGTCATGAAATTTGTTAACAGCAGGACACTGAAATACATTATGTATAAATATAGAGGAAAAAATGAATTACAGTAAGTATATACAGTATATCTATTAAATAGTTTTAAGTAGTGCAAAAGCAGAAATAAAAAAAGTGGTCAGGTAGTGTTCAAGGGTTCAATGTCCATTTAGAAATCTGATGGCTGAGGGGAAGAAGCTTTTCCTGAATCGCTGAGTGTGTGCCTTCAGGCTTCTGTACCTCCTTCCTGACAGTGTGAAGAGGGCATGTCCTGGGTAGTGGGGATCGTTAATGATGAATGCCACCTTCCTAAGGCACCACTCCTTGAAGGTGTCTTGGATAATATGGAGGCTGGAACCCGTGATAGAGCTGACTAATGTTACAAGTGTCTGCAACTTACTTCAATCTTGTGCAGTACCCACTTCCACCACCCCCTCCCCATACCAGACTGTGATGCAGCCAATCACAATGCTCTCCATGGTACATTTGTAGATAAATTTTCAAGTGTTTTAATTGATAAACCGAATCTTCTCAAACTCCTGATTTAATTTAGCTGCTGTCTTGCCTTCTTTAAAGCTGCATCAATATGTTGCATCTAGGTTAGATCCTCAGAGGTCTTGACACCCAAGAATTTGAAATTGCTCTCTCTCTGCAATTCTGATCCCTCTATATGGCTTGGTTCATGTTCCCTTGTCTTACCCTTCCTGAAGTCCACAATCAGCTCTTTCATCTTATTGACATTGATTGCAAGGTTGTTGCTGTGACACCACTCAACTTGCTGGTATACCTTGCTCCTGTATGTCCTTTCATCACCATCTGAAATTCTGCCAACAATGGTCCTTCATGAAGGACCTTGTTACAGCATTACTGCAGTTGGTAAAATAAAATATCATCAGAAACACCAGCTCTTAAAACTATGTGAGAGGTTCAAGAGTTCTGGAGATTCTAACTGTTTGGTTATCAGTTCCCGAGTGCTCTGTATTCATTCAAGTTTCAACTTCTAAATACCAGTAATGACTTGTTGGGTGGGACCTAGGATAGCTGCAACCCTGCTCTTGTGAGTTATTTATTTGACTTTAATTTAAAGGTGATAGGATTTTATGAAATGCAAAATATGGGTGTAGTACTAATACAGATTTGAAAGATTTAGTATTGTGTAATGTTTTGCTTCCTCACTTGTTCATTCCTATCTTGGTTAGATTACCTTGGTGATTCACTTTTGGGAAGGATTTGGGAAGAATTAGCTGGCTTTCCATTGCTGAATAATTAGGTTTGTTCCTCTAACTGCAGGTGAATGAATTAATTTTTGTAGTTGTAAATATTGATGTGTCAATGGAACAGCTTACTTGGGATATATTTTTATCTTGAGGTTGATAGATGTCTGAAGTGCAGATCAATGTTCACAATCTCGGTGAAGGTATTTGTGTTTTAAAGGGAGCCATTCGATTGTTTTTTTCCACTTTGGGGCATTGAATAAATCCTCCAAATTCAATGGTTTAGTTTAGTTCTTGCCTCATGCCATTGTGCCTGTGCTGGCATTTTGAAGGAGCACTCTAAACAGTTAGTCCCACTCTCAACACTTTGCTAACCTCATGTGTATGTCTGCTATCCTTTAAGATAAGGACACAAAGTCTGTCAAACCTCCCCCAATATGGTCATGGCTAATCTTTTCTGGCTTTGGCTCCTCTTCTATGCTAGTTTCAAATAGCCTTCAATTCTTCAGTCTTTCAAAAGTATACCGACCTCTCTCTTAAATACGTAAGACAGTTTATTACAATGATAGCTTACAGAAATTTTGTTACTTTAGTTGGCTAACAGTATTGGCAATGTGTTTGTTCATTGACACTGAACAAACAGTCAAGTCAGAATAAACAATTGGTTTATAATTGATAAAAGCAGTTATTTTTCCAAAATATGAAAGAAATATAGATATATGTGCTTAAAATTGATTTTGATCACAAGAAACAGGTTGATTGATAAAATGATTTCCATTTCACTACTCTGGCCATAGTAGCATCATAATATGTAGCCTTTGCTTTGAAAAGAGCAAATCTTTTCTCCCTATCTTCCATGGCTCTTTTGCCATCTTGGCCTCTGGTTACTAACCATGCTCCTGTTGCAAACAATTTTTCTCTACTTCCTTCATCAAGGTTCCCTTGCTGTTCGTGTGGGGAGAAATATGACAGCAGCTTATAAATACATGTATTGATACTGTGTAAGGATTAGTTGTCCCTTTGCCACCTTCCAACTAGAACTTTTGCTGTCAATGTTTACAACGTTCCAGGTAACAACTGCAAAGAGTTTTTAAAAATCTAACATTTCTAGAAACTTGATACTGGAAAAACCTAGCAGATCATATTTTCTAATGTTCCTTTTAGTCCACATTTTGTCAGTCCACTCATTTCAGTTAGCCTTGAACTTCTTGTAAAGTTTCTCCAGAAGGTTGAATCTGTCATGTAACAAGATGCTCCTAACTCAAATGCTCCCCAAAACATGTGAATAATTTGGATGGCATTGCATATCAAGACAAGACTTGTTGTACATGAAATATTCAGTGATGAGACACAAGTATGATGAAATAATTAAATTGAGCATACTGGAAAGATTAGGACATGTGTTGTAATAGACAGAAAATTCTGGAGGAACTCAGCAGGTCAGGCAACACTTGTGAAGGAAAATGAACAGTTGATGTTTTAGGATGAGACCCTTCATCTTCATCCATAGATGCCTGAACTGCTGATTTCCTCCAGCTGTCTCTGTCTCTGCCTCTGTCTGTCCAGATTTCCAGTATCTGCAGAATCTCTTGACATTTATTTACTGTTCAATTTAGTCACATCTCCAGTTAAGGAGTATTCTGATCGATTGTTTTGGTTCAAGGAGTCGATTGTAAATGCTCAGTTCAAAAGCTGCCTCTGGTGTAAGTGAATATTATCATCAACACTAATCAAAGGTAGTGTTTGGCATGGCCAGAGGTGTAATGTTGTTTGGACTTTAAAGTACACTTGATAAAATCTAACAGTGATGGAATAATCAATGCAGTACGCCACTTAGTCATTATTCTAGAGCAGCCTTTCTCAACCTTTTTGCCCTGCAGGAACCCTTGAAATAATTTTCAGGCCTCAGGGAACCCCTGCATAAAGATTATTATATCTAAAGCTCACGGTATGTTAGACTGATCAGTAAATTGTAGATATAATAATCCAAAAATAATTGTCAATGCTCTTTTGAGTCGAGAATGAATTTTTAGCTAACCTTTCTTGGGGGGAAAAACAGATAGTTTAGCTTAGCTTACCTTACTTTTCTTGAAATTGCTCTTTATTTTTTGTTCATACATTTTAAAAACTCATAAGGCAAACATAATAAATTTCTCAATCCTGGGTCGAACTGAGATAAGCACACACGGATTTCACCTTCAACTGAAATGAGGCTATTTCTATCCTTGCTCTTGATGATTGTTAAACAAGAAAAAGCTTGCTTACACATGTAAGAAGTTGAAAATTGCAGCAAAATGTTCATTGCTTTCCTATGACTGGTAGGATACTCTTCCTTCACAGAAATCCAGAACTTGTCCAGGGACAGTTCAGTAAATCTCATCTTGAATGCACAATCAGACTTCAGTACACGAAGTTCTTCCACTTCTCTCTAAGTCAGGATATCAGTCTGAGCAGAAGACTCAGAGAAAGGGTCCCTTATCCAGTTATACACTTGCGTTGAAAGAGAGGAAAAATACTGTTCAATTTTGTTCTGCAGTTCTTCCAGGTGGTTTTCGATAACACTCGAGACTTTCTGATATCTTTCCTCACGCCCAAGCAGTGGTGGAAACATTTCAAGATTTCCTTTTGCAATATGATTTTGCCAAAGATTCAGTTTCCTTTTAAATCCAAGAATCTTGTCATTGAAGTCAAAACATTTTCTCCAGGGCCTTGCAGAGACCTGTTCAACTGGTTCATGTGATGAAAAATGGCTGTTAAGTAGGCTAATTTCTGCAGCCATTCTTCATCTTCAAAGCACTCGGTAAAATCTGGCATACTTTTCTTTAAAGTACTCCTGCAATTCACCTTTTAAGTTCAGACACCCTGTTGAGAACTCTTCCATCGGATTTCTGTACGTAGCAGGAGATTAGCCTCCTCTCTGTCATGTCAAAAACTGAGAATGAACTCAACAAATAAATACAGTCCTACTGCGCACTGCCATACTAGGCTGAGCGACCTCGATCTAAAGATTGTTAACACAGCTGCTCAGTCACTGCCCACCACTGTGAATGCTTGCACACAAGTTGCGCGAAGTTTGAAGAACAATGTTTATTTTTATTTTATCACAATCTTTCGCAGAGCCCCTAGTGACCTCTCACAGAACCCCGGTTGAGAAACTCTGTTCTAGAGACTTGGTAAATATCCTAAGCTACCAGAAAATACAGACCTAAATGTTGTCCATGCAGTGTTGAAACTGCTATTTCTTTCCTCACCTACTCCTGCCCCCGCGGAGAGAGATAGAGACGAACACACTTGTTTGAAGTTATAGATGAAATTGAAATCCCCTTCCCTTCATCATAATATAGTCTAAAGAGGAACAAGTGTGATTTTTGAAAGTGTGAGTTGTATTTAAGGTTACAATTTCCTCAGGTCAGACCCAGCATAAGCATCGTGGCCATTTGTAGTGAGAGAAGGTTTCTTTAAACAAAACTCCAATTGTTGTGTGAATGTTTCAATTTCGATAATGGTTTTAAGTTTATACAGTTCCATTTAAATAATGGGTGCATTATTGCTGAAGTGCAGGTAACACTCAAGTTCCCTGTATTATAATGGATGAAATGTTGCATGGAGTCATAGTCAAAAATGGGCCCTTCATGCCAGCTACTGTATTATCTGTATTAGTTGTGTTTATCTACACATTGGATCATGTACTTCAAATGCATGAAATATTTTACATATAATTAGCAATAGCTCTCGTTCTGAGGGGAAGATTCAAAACCCGAATTGCAAATTGATGCCCATCTTCCCCACCCTCCCACCCCATCCTGCCACTAACTATATACAGTGGATTCCAGTTAATTGGGACACATTGGGACCAGTACATTTTGGCCCAATTAGCCAAAGTTTCATGGATTTGTTAGATACTGGTTAGTTTGTCCATCAGTTATTCAGGGCAGCAATGTATTTGGGACAACTCTTAAGGAACAAGAACATCGAAAATAATATTGATTTCCTTCATTTTTTTGGGTCACTTTGCCGCTTAATTGGGGCAGGAGATTGTTGCTGAACAGCTTCTAACCAGTGTCAGTCACATCTGCACGTGTAGCTGTTAGGCACTGTACCTTGCTTGGAGCAAACAGTTTTTAAATAGCATCAGTTGCATGTATTTGTGTTCAAAGAGTAGTGATATTTGGTACTGGTACTTGACAAGAAATAAGCAAAAACTTTTCTTGGGCTACCAGCTGGGTCCAGGTGTCAATTTTAACTGTTTCAGTGACAAACTCTGCCATCTTCATCAGGGATGATGCCTAGGCCTGTGTAGTCCAGTGATGTATATACTCAACTCCTGTCATCTGTCCCTACTGATTAGTTAGTCCTCAGCCAATCAAGTTTCTGCTCTCACATCTTGTTTAAAATCATATTCCAGTTCTTATTCAAAGCGAGATGTTGGTCTTTATTGAAATTCTTATTCTCTAGTCTTATTTCAATGGCTTCCTTCACCAGAAATAAGCAGTAAGACAATTCAGAACTGTTTTGCTCACTGTTGAGTCAAATATTCAGGTTTGGAGATGCCAGAAACAATCGGGAAAGAAAATGAAACAATTTCACTACGTTAGGAACTACAAATAAGTTTGAGCTAATCATCAATCATCTTGAATGTTAAAATGAAAATGATTTGGAGTATGCAATCATTGCTAGCCTTGTAAGATGGCAGTCCATTATCTGCACTGGGTGTCTGCACTGATGATTTTGTTCATATACTGTCAGTCAAAAGAACACAGCAGTGTACACTGAATAAATTCCTCTATTGATAATTATTAGTAACTACAGTTTTACAGTACTCTAGTAGTATTGATTGTGTTTTAATTTGCTCTGTATTTCATTTGAATATATAATTTGTTACTCAGTTAAATGGTAGTTTGTCTTTTTTATACTGTTTTAACTATTTCCATAAAACTTTGGCTAAATGGGGCAAATGTGTCCCAATTAACCGTAATCCACTGCAGTTAAAAAGATATTTTAAAACAAGACAAATTACCATTTAACTGAACAACAAATTGTGTATTTAAATGAAACAGCATTAGTGACTGTTCGTTGTATCCAACGATGACAGTAAACTTGTGCAGGAGAGTTTTTAAAGTGGAAAAGCTGTTATGCTGGGGCAGTTCCACTCTCTCAAACTTGGAAGTCCAGATCCAGTGGTCTGAGTAGTGGGTCTTCTGGAATCTTCTTTTGTTGCCGTGTCTTCTTGTGTGTCTCATCATGCCCTTTCCTCTCCATGGAATGTTGCAGTGCTGCCTTCCTGGCTGTTGGATCTTACTGTTGATCTCATCTGCCCTGTCCGCCAGAGCTGATTTTGCATGCTAGGACAGGCATGTCCCTATCTCACCGGGGTATGAGGCCTGCTGGCTGCCCTCACCTGGTTTAGCCTGCCTGTCAAAGTGGCGTACTAGGGTGTGGCTGTTATCATATGCAAACAGCTTCTTGGAGCCACAAGTGAGAGCTGAGTGTCTGGTGGAGAACAAAGATAACATTCAAGATGATTATTGATACCTTCAAATTTTGCTGAAGTAGTGAAATCATTTCATTTTCACTCTCAGCTGTTTCTGGAATCTCCAAGCCTCCAAATATTTGAAACTGCAGTGAGTAAAACAGTTCTGAATTGTCTTGCTGCTTATTTCTCACCAACTATTAGTGACAAAATTTACTACTTTTTGAACACAAACATGGAACAGATGCTATTTAAAATTTGTTTGCTCCAAGTACAGTATAGTGCGTAATAGCTACACAAGCGCATGAGACTGACACTAGTTAGAAATTGTTCATCAACAGCCTCCTGTCCTAATTAAATGGCATAGATAAACTAAGGGAATCATTTATTTTCTCGATTAATTTTTGTTCTTTAAGATTTGTCCCAAATAAGTGGCTGCCCCAATTAACCGATGGCCCAATTAACCAGAATCCACTGTATTTGGTAAGCGCAATGTTGGGCCCTTGTGTCAGCGAGCTTAATTATTTATGTTGAGACTTGAGCATCAGGTAAAAGTCAAAGAAAGTGGATGGAAGTTTTGAGTAGGAGGTCTACTTAATGAAGTTATTTTGGAAGTAATGGGATTTTCTGTTTGACTTGGTCACTAACAGCATTGAGCACTTGTCCTTCTATATTTAATTAGTATCTTTAACTTTTTATAATTAATTAGTGTTATTTAACTTTCTATAAATGACTATTTTTATTTTTTGGGGGGAGGATGGAGAGGGATTTGCACCCAGCAACACACTGGGACCTGTGCAGCTCTTGACTGGATAGTGACAGTTGTACTCAGCTTCCCTACATGTTTCTCTGAGAAGACCATCAGCCCTTAAAGACTCACTTTCACAGCACATAGTATTTTGGCTGTCAGTAGGGAGAGGGGAAAGAACCTCCAGACCTTCTTGTCCTGTCATCAGAGAGAGGAATACTAGGAGGGCAGTTCTTTATGCCAGGGAGCCAGAAGATGTGGCAGGGGAACCTGAGGAAGAACTTGGCAGCAGGTGGCTGCAGGTGTTTCCTTCAGGAGTGAGTGTCTTCACCAGCTTGAACAGGTATGTTAATAGAAAACCTTTAGAAGGTTATGGGCCAAATGCTTTCAAGTGGGACCAGCTTGGATGGGGTATCTTGGTGGGCATGGACCAGCTAGGCCAAAGGGCTGTTTCTGTGCTGTTTCTCGAAGGGAACGGGTAACATCGTTTCCCTGCCTGATCACTCACCTCTCACTTCATTCATGCTTTTTGGCAGAGAAATAGGATCATCTCATGGCTTTTTAAAACTTTCTCGTACTGTTTGCAGTAACCTTGTGACTGTAGCCATTACATTTAAGTTTATTTTAAATCCAAAAGGCACCAGCCATCAAGTTTTTAACTATTGCTCGGCATTTGTCCCATTCCAATATTGTTGTCTCAGAAACCAACATTCTAGTTGACGACAAAATGACAATAAATAGCTTTTTTTTTCTAGTTCTGTTGAATGGATATTTCCCTGAAATGTTAATTCAGTTTTGCTTCCCACTGAAACTGCCCGATTTATTGTGCATTTCCTACACTTCTGTTTTTATGTCAGATTTCCAGCAACTTCCGTGTTGTTTTTGCTTTTTGAAGCTTTTAAAGCCTGGAATAGGATTGTCTTTTGCATAACTTTTTTTTCTATAAGATGGAACCTTGAAGAATTCCTCAGTCAACCTCTTACTTTTAACGTTTTTTGTTTTTGCAGACTCAAAATCAATAAAGGCATACCTGAAAGAGAGAGTCTTGAATGGAAGTTTGTAAAATAATATGGATAGCAAAATTTGCACAATTACTCATAGATTTTTTTTTACTGAAAGCAAATTGCATTTACAGCCAACACCCTGAGGCTTCTTGGCTTATTCCATGCTTCCTGTAACTTGGCTTGAAAACTCTGAACTTGCGTAAAAGTTTCTCTTTCGTAACATCAGCTGACTCACCTTTTGTATATTGTTGAAATTGTCCTGCACATCTTTTTGTTATCTCTATGACTCAACTGTAAGAATGCAGTTCTGATCAGTTTTGCATAAATTTGAAGTCTTCTAAAATTTCTTTGCACCCTGTGCCATCCTGTACCCAGATTCCACCTGGCCCTTCATCCCTTTGCTTACTGATCTACACTGGCTCTTGATTAAGTGGTTTAAAAATTCTCAGCCTTGGTTTAAAATCACACCATTTTTTTCTTTTTTCCTATTTTCCTAATCTTCTCCTATCCTTATAAACCATTAGATCTTTGCATTCCTCTAATTCTACTCTCTTAACCAACTAATTTTCAGAGCCATTCAGATTTATTTATTTATTTATTACGTGTGCATCAAAACATTGAATTGCGTCGTTTGCATTAACAACCAGCACATTCTCTTTCAGTATTTTTATTGATTTTTTACATAAAAAAATAGAGTACAGAATACAATATATTAGAATCACACTTATAATCTCAAAACCCCATATTCATGTAAATTAAATTGAATCGTAATATTGAAAAATAATAATTTTATTATACAAAAAAATCTAAGCCCACTACCAAAAAAAGCTGTTTGGTAAAGAAAGAAAAAAGGAAAAAAATACTTATCATATAGTATAACATATTATTAGCCAACATCCATACTTAATAACGAAACAAAGATTTTGAAAATAATTCAAAAATGGTCCCCACAATGTTAGAAAGTCTTGTCTTGATTCAGAAATTGAACAATGGATCTTCTGTAAATTTTAAGCATGACATAACATTATTTAACCATTGAGTATTAGTAGGCTGAGCAACATCCTTCCACCTAAACAACAATGCCCTCCTAGCTATAAGAGAAATAAAAGCCAAAATGTGCAAATCAGGTGTCTCCAAAATAATATTTTTTCCTCCAACAATACCAAATTATGCAGTCAAAGGGTTAGGTTTAAAATTTACTTTAAAAAGTACAGAAAAAGTTTAGAATACTTCCTTCCAATATTTTTCAAGACTCAGGCATGTCCAAAACATATGAATTAGTGAAGCTTCTCCATTGTTACAACTGTCACAATAAGGAGATATATCCAAACAAAAATGAGACAGCTTATCTTTAGTCATGTGGGCCCTATGGACCACTTTAAATTGTAGGAGGGAGTGACGGGCACATAACGATGAGGTATTAACCAATTTAAAAATTTTATTCCAAGTTTCCTCAGATGTTGAAGCCTATAAGTCTTGGTCCCAGAGATTTTTAATTTTGTCTAAAGGAACGTTTATCATTCCCAACAACATAGCATAAATATTAGATATTGATCCATTATGAAAAGGTTTCAAATTTAAAAATTACATTCAATAAATTCTTATCGGGACTTTTAGGAAATGTATGTAATTGAGATCGCAGAAAGTCTCTAATTTGTAAATATCGAAAAAAGTGGGATTTTGGTGAGCTATATTTAGCTGATATCTGCTCAAATGAAAAGAGACTTCCTCCAACAAATAAATCCTGGAAGCAGTTAATACCCAGTCTATCCCAATTTTTAAAAACTACATCAGTCATAGAAGGTTTAAAAAAAAAGATAGAAAAAATGGGACTTGAAAGAGAAAATCTCAATAAACCAAAATATTTTCTAAATTGTACCCAAATCCTCAAAGTATGTTTAAGTACAAAACTACCAGTTAGTTTACTTAAAATTGAGGATCCGAGCAGAGAGATAATAGAAAATTTATTAACAGAGTTAGCTTCTAAAGAAACCCAAGCCGGACGGTCCTCTCAGTTAATATAATATTACCAAAATATATTGACTGCCCAGTAATAAAACCTAAAATTTATATCTCAAGAGAATCAAAAAAGGATTTAGGAATAAAAATGGGTAGGGCCTGAAAAAGGTATAAAAATTTAGGCAAGATATTCATTTTAATAGAATTAATTTGGCCGTTCAACGATAATGAAAGGGGTGCCCTTTTTACATAACTCAATAGGGTAAAAAAAATGTTCTTAAGTGTTTATAATTCTTAGACACTTGACAGCCCATAAATAGATCAACAGAACGAAGACCATCATCCTCCACCTCGAGGGATAGCCACAACAATAATTCTTAGTAATTGTTACACCCAGCTGTGTACATACATCTACTGATGCTTCTGGACACATCCTCAGTGATGTTCCTGGAATCATCGGGTGTTTCGGGCCTTTCAACATCATACAACCTCCTCCAGGTGACACAACCAGGGCTGATCAGACCCCAGCTTGTGTCCAAGTGGCTAGCTACCTATGACTCCGTGGCTCCCCTCTTTTGAGCCACAGCCATCTTGAGGCCCTCTCTGCTGCATCGGTGGTACTGTGGATGGCTCTCCTCTTCCCAAATAAGTAAATTGATTTCTTACCATTTTAAAAAGAAGGTTAGTATTAACTGATACCAAATTATTCAAAGGAAAAAGTTCACTCTTATGAAAATTTAGTTTATATCCTGAAAACTGACTAAAACAGGAGGGTAAGGAAAGTACAGAAGGTACTAAAGTCTCAATATTAGAAATATAAAGCAATAGGTCATCAGCATAAAGTGAAACTTTGTGAGTAATACCTCTCAAAATACCAGTGACATCATTAGATTCTCAGAAAGCAATAGCTAAGGGTTCTAAGGCCAGATCAAAAAGCAAAGGGCTCAGAGGGACAACCTTGTCTAGTTCCACGTTGAAGTTTAAATAGTTTGGAATTCAGAAGGTGAGTAAGAACCCGAGCAGAAGAAGATAAATAAAGTAATTTAATCCATTGAATATAATCGGGCCCAAAATTAAACATTTCTAAGGTTTTAAATAAATATTTCCATTCAACCTGATCAAAAGCTTTCTCAGCGTCTAAGGATATCACACAATCTGATATCTCTTTAGGAGAATAAATAACATTTAATAAATGACGAATATTAAAATGGGAATATCAATTTTTAATAAATCCAGTCTGATCGTCAGAAATGATAGAAGGTAAAATATTTTCAATCCTACGAACCAGAACTTTAGATAGGAGCACGTTCTAAGGAAATGCTGTGGAGAGCCTGTATGTGTCACCACGCAATCCAGCGCCAAAGTAGCATGCCTACCATGTTTACAAAACACAAACAACAACAGAACAACAACAACAAAACAAAAACCTGCAAAACAAGCTCCTTACCTCCCTTCCTAATTATTCTATTTTTCTGAATCATTCTATCACCTGAGGTTATGCATTTAGCTGTTTGGGCCGTAATCTTTGACATTCCCTCTGTGAACCACCCACATTATGCTTTTATGCAAGCATGAACTTCCCCTCTGATGTGCTTTTTATAACCTTGTCTTTCTGACCTTCCAAACCATTGGTCACTTGTCCGAATATTATAGAGAGATAGCACAAGTGGCCCTTCAACCCAGTAACTCTGAACTGTCAACTACCCATTTACACTTATTCTACATTAATCCCATTCTCTAAAAATATATTCACCCCACATTCTCATGAACTGCCCCAAAATTCCACCACTGGACTACATGCTGAGAGCTATTTAGTTACTGGTTAACCTACCAACCATGTCTTTGGAATGTGTGAGGAAATCCAACGGTCACAAAGAGGACAGGTAAACTCTACACAAACAGTATCTCAGGCTAACATTGATAACTGATTTCTCGTGTTGTGAAGCAATGATTTTACTATCTATCACTGTCTAGTATCATCATTACTATGGTGAAGTTCTGGTTTGGATTTTTTTTGTTTAAAGATATTGCACCTTTTGGTAATGGGATTGTAGCTCTTAGTTCTGCACTCCCTTCAAGCTTGAATCTTTTTTGTGTGTAGGTTTAAATACAGGTGGAGTACCTCTTATCCAAAATCCTCCAAAATTCGGATTTTTTTTTTTTTGAGCATTGACATGGACGTCACAAATGGAAAATTCCACAAGTTTTGCTGGGAAGGTTCCCAGCTGATTGGCAGGTCTCTGCACATCAGAGACAGTTCTGAGAAGTGATGTCACTTAAGTAATGAACAGAAGTTAATGAAAGATAGAAAAACCCTCCATAAAGTGAAAAATAAAGATCTCAGTTGTGTACTGAAAGAGTGGATTTGTCAGTGATGGAGTGAACACAGGCCGCTTAACAGTATGCTTATCATTAAGCAAGCAAAGATCTACCACGATGAACTGAAAATTGAAGGTAATTGTGAATATTTAGCAGGCTGGATGCAGAAATTTAAGAAAGGCACGGCATTATATTTTTAAAGTACCTGCTGATCATGAAGCAACAGGGAAATTCACTGAGTTTGCAAAGAGCGTTACTGATGAAAATCTAACACCAGAGCAACTCTACAATGCTGTTTGTTTTTATACCTTACATGAAACTTTTTTTTAAAAAGTTAAATACAAATACAGTGTACTGCAACCTTTTAATCAAAGCATGACATCATAGATGGAGACTGAAAGCCTGTTCTTTGTTGATATTCAACAGCTGATTCAGGTATAAATGCTTCTGATGCTTCTGTGCTACTTTTGTTACCCTGCACACATTATATTAATTTCATTATATTAATAGTATTATTCATTTTTGCTATTATGTACATATGTGTGATACACAAGAACATAAGAAATAGGAGCAGGAGTCCCATCAAGCCTGCCCCACCATTCAATAAGATCATGGCTGATCTGTCTGTAACTCAGCTCCATCTACCCACCTTTTTCCCCATAACCTTTAATTCCCTTACTATGTAAAAATCTATGTTACTGTATCTTAAATGTATTTAGTGAAGAAGCCTCAACTGCTTCCCTGGGCAGAGAATTCCACAGATTCACCACTCTCTGGGGGAAAAACAGTTTCTCCTCATTTCTGTCCTAAATCTTCCCCCCTGAATCTTCAGGCAATGTCCCCTAGTTCTAGTCCCACCTACCAATGGAAACAACTTTCCTACTTCTATCTTATCTATCCCTTCCAAAATTTTGTATGTTTCCATAAGATTCCCTCTCATTCTTCTGAATTCTAGAGAGTATAGTCCCAGGTGACTCAATCTCTCCTCATAGGTTAACTCCTTCATCCCTGGTATCAACCTGGTGAACCTCCTCTGCACTG